>NC_045550.1:62098662-62460255 GCF_009769535.1 Thamnophis elegans
GGCTAGAGTTGACTAGGATCATGTACTACCGGGTGGAGGTTGAAGGCCACAGGGGACCTTGGATCTGGTGTGAACAACAGCCAGTGTTTCGTCCTTCTGTTAGCATGTTCAGCTTCAATTACCAGAAGTCACATAAATACAAGCAGCCATTTCTTAGTTCAGGTAACATTTCTGTGTGCAGTGGAGGTCAGGCAAAAGGTAAGGAGGCCCTTAAGTCAAGGGGCCTGACTTCTAGCTTATGTGTCCAACAGCGATACGTTCTGCCACCGTATTCTTCTGGGGTGCTCCTGTGACTTCCCACACCAGCCTTTGAGCTGGGATTTCTTGGTTTTCTTCTACTTTAGTTTTAGCCCTGTTTAGCTGAAACGCAACATTAAGAAATCTAAGATCAGGGCATCCGGTCCTCTAAATTCCTGGCAAATAGATGGGGGAAGAAAGGGAGGTAGTGACAGATTTTGTTTTCCTGAGCTCCAAGATCATGGCAGATGATGAGAAATTAAAAGAAGCTTGCTCCTGGGGAGGAAAGTTATGGAAAATCTAGACAGCATACTAAAAAAGCAGAGACATCCTGCCAACAAAAGTGTGTATAGTCAAGGCTATGGTTTCCCCAGTTGTAATGGATGGCTGTGAAAGTTGGACCATAAGGAAGGCTGAGCGCCAAAGAATGGAGGCCCCTCCCAGGAATGGGCCAAGTGGCCCATTTTGGATGCAGGTAAGTGGAGGGTGCACGGAGGCTCGGGGGGAGGGTGAAAAACAGGCCTACTGGAAGTTCAGGAAATGGGCCCTTTCTGGAGTCCAGAAAGGGCCCATTTCCTGAACTTCCGGAGCCTGGAGAGGCCGTTTTTGCCCTCCTGGAAGCTCAAGGAAAGCCTCTGGACCCTGGGGAGGGCAAAACCACCCCTCAGCATGGTGCAGGAGGCCGGCTAAGCCATGCCCAACATAGCCATGCCCACCCAGCAACCGGGCAGAGAACCTCTTGCTAAAATGTTTGAAGCCCACCCCTGATTAGTTCTCTCAAGCCGGCTGGATTAGCGTGGGAGAACTTGGCTAGAAAGGGTGTCATGCAAACCCCAGCAACCTGGTTTCACAAGGTGCGTTGAATGGAGTTCTTTCACAATCGCATTCGTTCAGAAACTAACCACAAGGAAATGCAGTTTTCTACTCGAATGCTGGCTTTTTGAAGAGAAAGAAGAAGAAGTTTGTGGGTGTACGCGGCAAATCTTGGCAAGCAGATATTGACTCCAGGTGTTCTTTCCGAAAACAATCAGGAAGAAAAGGACGGGCTGAGGGTTGGTGGTAGTGAGGAAATATATATCCAGGCCTTTTGTTGTCAAAGGTGGATAAAATCATCAAGCGAGGGAGGGAGGGAGGGAGGGAGAGGGGGAGCGAATGAAAAAGTGAAGTCGAAAAGAGAAGTAGAGAAGAAAGCCTCCTGGCTGAGCAGAAGGGCTAGAGTGCAAGCAACTGTACCAATTGTTAAAAGACACGGGTTGATTTTGGACAGGTTTTCAAAAGACGGAAATCTTCAGCAGCTACAAGCCCTTTGCAAGGTGGGAGGTTTCGGGTGGGGCTTCCCCACCCGGAGCCAAGATTTGACTCACAGCTCTTGATGTGTGGCGTGCGACAAGAGTTTGAAGAGCTCTCAAAATGGGCTCACTTCAGAGCCACAGTCAAGGTTGTGTCTAGGAATTAACTCCGTGCCGCCCCAACATAGAACATAGAATCATAGAGTTGGAAGGGACCTTGGAGGTCTTCTGGTCCAACCCCCTTGAGTTGTTCCATTGGTTGATTGCTCTCACCATCAGGAAATTTCTCCTTAGTTCTAGTTGCTCAGTGTCCATCCATTGTTTCTCATCTTGCCTTTTGGTGCTTTGCAAAATAGTTTGATACCCCTCATCTTTGTGAGAGCTCCTCAAATAGTGGAACCCTGCTATCAGGTCTCCCCTAATCATCCTTTTAATTAGACTAGATAAACCCTAATTCCTGCAAACGTTCGTCATATGTTTTAGTCTCCTGTCCCCTAATCATTTTTGTTTCGTCTCTTCTCTGCACTCTTTCTAGCGTCTCAACATCTTTTTTATATTGTGGTGACCAGAACTGGATGCAATATTCTAAGGGTGTCTTACTAAGGCTTTGTAAAGTGGTACTAAGACCATCCTTGGAACACTGCATCCAGTTCTGGTCACCACAATATAAAAAAGATGTTGAGACTCTGGATCAGAGGTCGTATTCAGCCGGTTCGGACCGGTTCTCTTGAATTGATAGCGGAAATCGTGGGTGAGCCCACCTCCACCACTGCTCTATGCCGTCCTATTTAGGCATGTTTTGAGGCCGGGCACATGCACAAAAGGTGTGTGCGTGAGCAAAGCACATGCGTGGAGTGAGCCAGCACACACGGGGAGAACCAGTGGTAACAAAATGTGAAACCTATCACTGTTCTGGATTGTTTCAGAATAACAGAGTTGAAAAGGACTTTGGAAGTCTTCTGGTCCAACTCCCTGCTCAAGCAGGAGACCCTATACCATTCTGGACAAATGATGGTGGAATGTCTTCTTAAAAACTTCCAATGTTGGAGCACCCACAATTTCTGGAGTCAAGCCATCCACTGGTTAATTATTCTCACTGTCAGATAATTTCTCCTTAGTTCTAGGTTGGTTCTCATCCAATAGTTCTTGTTCTGCCTTCTGGTCCTTTGGAAAATAGGTTGATCCTCTCCTTTGTGGCAGCCCCTTAGGTATTGAAACACTGCTATCATACCACCCTCAGTCCTTCTTTTCATTAGGCTAGACATACCCAATTCTGGCCACCGTTCTTCGTATATTTTAGCCTCCAGACCCCTCATCATCTTTGTTGCTCTTCTCTGTACTCTCTCTAGTGTTTCAACATCTTTTTTGTATCATGGCAACTGGATGCAGTATTCCAAGTGTGGTCTTACCAAGGTATTATAAATGGAACTAATCAAATGCCAGTTGTCAGAGTTTGTTGCAGAAATCAAATCCAGAAAACACACACAGGTAACTGATGCCACAGGATTCATTAGCTTCTCTTTATATACATAATAACACATGAGACATATATACAATACCAAGAGTGGTTCTTCCAACGTGGTAGAAAGGAGAGATTGGTTTTCAGTTCAATTCAGAGCTCAGACTAGTTTGCAGCTTAGCACAAACTCAGAGCAATAGTACGAAGCCACGCCCAGACTCCAAAAGTGTTTCAGCTCCCATTGGCTGACCTTGTTACTAAGCCCTATTCCAGTTCATGAATATATCTAGTCTCACAAGTTCCCACTTTGGTCCTTCAGCTTGGACAAGCACTGGTGCAATTTGGTTTTAAATGCCCTGTATGCAAGTTGGCGAGAAGTTACATCCTCTGAATTTCTTGGAGTATGACATAAATTATAGGTAATTCTCGGCTTGCAAATATTTCTTGACTATTCAAAATTACAGTGGCCCTGAAGAAACTGACATGACCAGTTCTCACACTTATGACTGTTGCAGCATCCTCACAGTCATGTGATCCTTCTATAGGTGCTTGGCAACAGGCACGTATTTACAAGTCCATAGCTCCTGAGATCAGAGGTAGTATTCAGCTGGTTCATACTGGTTTGGGAGAACTGGTAGGGGAAATTTTAACTGGTTCGCTGAACTGGCAAATACCAACACTGGATGGCCCCGCCCCTGCCCACCCAGTCAATGGCCCATTGCTTTGCCTTGCCTCCATATCTCTCCCGCTTGCTCACCAAAACTAAGCATACCAGCCATTCACCCTTCACCCTGGGTCAGTCACGTCAAGTTGGCCATGCCCACTCAGTCACATGAGCCCACCCCACCAGGCCACGCCTACCCAGCCATGCCCACAGAACCAGTAGTAAAAAAATGTGACACCCACTACTGCCTGGGATTGTCATTTGCCACCTTGCTAGCTTCTGATTAGCAAAGTCAATGGGGGAAGCCAAATTCACCTAAAGGCAACATTATTCACTTCCCTGTGCTGATTCGCTTAACAATCACTTTTCTTAGCAATGGAAATTTGAGGTCACAAATCAAGGACTCCCTATAATGTACATGCATCTCAAGTGTTCAGAATTCTGCTATTTAAAAAAAAATTACAGAAATGGAAGGATTATTAAGGGGGAGGTCCCATGACAATATGACTATTGAAAGCTGCCATTGCAAGGAGATGCAAGGAAGAATGTGTAAAAAAAGAAAGAAAGAAAAGGAAACAAGAAAAAATATATATGATTTCATGCTAGTTTTCTTTTTTTGCTGAATTTGGAAACAGGTGTGCAAATAGGAATGAATCAACCTTGTGTACTATTTAGACTGTTCAAGCAATTTTGCAGAGAAAGGCACGAAATCAGATGGTTATGGGATATTGTTATCCTGTAATGCCATATCTATTGATGTCTTTGACACGTTTTTATATACCTTTTATTTTTATAATGGGTTTATAATCAACCAGGCATATTGAGTGCTTTTAAAGCCCATGTTTTTATATTTCCATATATTCGGGCAAAATGGCCATTAGTGTTAGTGAAGGGTTATGCAACTAATAATAGTTCTTATATACCACTAGGTTTTCCTATTCTGTAACAGTAGTAACCATCCATTAATATTCTGAAAATCAACCTGACTAAAAGCATAGATTATTCAGATATTTTGCAATGAGAAGAATGTAGAGTTGCTTCTGTGAACAAAAGCCACTTTTAAATCTTAATTCAAGTTAAATTAATTAGGTAAATTTTATCTATAAATATAAATATGAATGGGGATACAAAATAAGGATGTTTTATTCATTTGTCTATTTATCAAACCTGTATGCATCACATCTTACCAAAGGTGACTCTAGGCTCTTAATGGCAAACCTATGACACACATGTCAGAAGTGGGACACAGAGCCATCTCTCCAGGCATGAGAGCCATCACCCGTTGCTCTTCCAGGTTCCGGTGCACCGGCTAGCTTTTCATCACATGCACGGGAGCACCAGAAAACAGAAGAGTAGCCGCCCGGCACGCATGCACGTGCTGGGAAAATGATCTTCCGATTTCTGGTCCATGCATGTGCACTGGCCAGCTGGTCTTTGCATGCACATGCACACCAGAAACCGGAATGCCATCTTCCCAGTACACGCACAGGAACCGGGCGGCTACTCTTCGGGCTTCTGGACTGCATACCCCCGTTTCGGCACTGCCGAAAAGATTCACCAATACTGCTCTAGGCAGCTTACATTGAATAAATTGAACTGAATACGACACAGAATAATGCATTCAAACAGTAAAGATCTTAAATTTAAAAATCCAATTGAAATACAAGCAGAATGGAGATGAATGGACAAAGAGTGCACTGAGGAGCTGGGATGTTTCTAGTCAGGGTTCTTGTGGGCTTCAGCTCCCAGAATTCCTCAACCAGCCAAGGTGGCGCAGTGGTTAAATGCAGCACTGCAGGCTGACTGCTAGATCAGCAGTTCAGTGGTTCAAATCTCACCGGCTCAGGGTTGACTCAGCCTTCCATCCTCCCGAGGTGGGTAAAATGAGGACCCGGATTGTTGTTGGGGGCAATATGCTGACTCTGTAAACCGCTTAGAGAGGCCTGAAAGGCCTATGAAGCGGTATATAAGTCTACTGTTATTGCTATTATTGCTATTATTGCTGGCTGGGGAATTCTGGGAGTTGAAAACCACAAGTCTAAAAATTTCCGTGCGTCTTAAAGTGTTAAAATAAGGCCCTACCCTACTCCATTAACTGTTGTGGCCTGGCAGGAGGCGTTGGAGCTGCCACCAGACTCCGACAGCGAGGGGCCCTATGAGTCGGCCCTGGAGGATGTGGAGGACCCTGGACAGGGTTCCGACTCCGAGCAGGGCGCAGAGAGACTGGTTGGCCACCAGGTGGCACCTGAGCCTTGGACCAGTGGGGAGGAGACAAGAGAGAGTGATCCAGAATCCAACTGTGAGTTGTTCCGGGATGCACGCCGACAAAGGGCTACTCGGTGTCAAGAACAACTACGTAATCACAGGAGGTAATTACGCTCAGCTGATGGTCATTAAGCTCCTCTCCCAGACTATAAAAGAGACTGCTTGTGCCACGCCTTTCTTGCAGAAGTCAACGTTTGGGACTAAAGAGAAATGAACTTGGCAGGCTGGATTGCTGCCAGAGTTTGTTTGCATTGCTGCCAAGGTTTGTAGGACTTGCTGCCAAAGTCCTTATCTATTTGTTTATTTGGTTTTCAGCCACCGAGAGTCTGGACTTGCTATTAAAAAACATTCTCATTTACGCTTGTCTCGCCTTTCGTTACTGGACGGAGGAGGGGGGTCAGAACAATTAACCATCTTCAATGTGCCATGCATACCCATTTGAGCCACAGGCTAGTTGGCACAGCCACATCTTCAAGGCCTTTGCAGGATTATCATCCCTTCAAGGCCTTTCGGAAGGCCCCAAAGCCAAAATATCATCTTAACTCCCTTGTGGCTACTGTTGTTGTTATTATTATTTTCATTTATAAGTCACCAAATCCGGAAGGACTCCGTGACGTTTACAATAAATTCGCTATGTGCAAGTACTCTTCAACTTATGATAAGGGGCTTAGCAACCCTTCGTAATACAACGGGCCTCTCTACTCGGCGGTTACTTGTGATCAGGATTCAAAGTTCTGATGGCCAGGCCTTTCCCGCCTTATTCATGTGACTGAACTTTGGGTGCTTAGCAACCGGATGGCATTTATAGCTATTTTATTGGCGTGATAGAAGTATCGCACCAATAATTATTTTAAATTCTGCAAGATTTCTAATCATCCCTTCAAAGGAAATTGACAAATTAATTCAGTGTATTGAATGAAACGGCAACGGTTCAGCCATTTGATTGACTTTAACCCATGTATACATATAATTTTATTAAATCAATGGTTTGAATTGGTTCAGTTTGATGCCTCTAATAGACTCTTCATAAACCAATCAACTCATTCTATTAGATCAGCAATCTGAATCATCTGAAGATGATTTAACAGAATAACAGAATAACAGAGTTAAAAGAGACCTTGGAGGTCTTCTAATCTAGGCCAAACTCCGTGCTCAAGCAGGAGACCTTACACCATTTCAAACAAATGGTTGTCCAGTTTCTTCTTAAAAAACCTCCTTCTGAAGGCAAGCTGTTCCATTTGTTAATTGTTCTCACTGTCAGGAAATTTCTTCCTAATTCTGTTTCGGATCCCTCCTTGATTAGTTTCCCTCCATTGCTTCTTGTCCAGTGGTGGGTGTCAAAATTTTTTAGAACCTCTTCTGTAGGTGTGGCCTGCTTTGTGGGAGTGGCTTGCCGGCCATGTGACTGAGTGGGAGTGGCTTAGCAATAGCAGTTCGACTTATATACCGCTTCATAGGGCTTTCAGCCCTCTCTAAGTGGTTTACAGAGTCAGCATATTGCCCCCACAGTCTGGGTCCTCATTTTACCCACCTCGGAAGGATGGAAGGCTGAGTCAACCTTTGAGCCGGTGAGATTTGAACTGCTGAACTGCAGTTAGCGGTCAGCTGAAGTGGCCTGCAGTACTGCATTCAAACCACTGCAGCACCTCGGCTCTTGCCAGCCATGTGACTGGGTGGGCATGGTCAACTTGTAAAATGTGGTGAAACTCACTTAACAACGCTCTTGCATAGCAACCAAAATGTTGGCTCAGAAACTCTGGCATTTGAAGCACGCAAGTCTTAAAGCTGTCAAGTTACAAGACCCTTGCACCCCTAACCCTTTAGAAAAAAAACCCCAGGGGTGTTCAAACTTGACAGCTTTAAGACTTGTGGACTTCAACTCCCAGAATTCCTCCTCTCACTCTTCATCTTGATGATGTGTGGACGGGCGGGGGGAGGGAGGGAGCTGGAACCGATTCTAAACCGTGACCCGTCAAAAGCGCGTTCCACAAAAGCGTGGACGACGAAATCGCGTATGTGACGTCATCACAACCCGACGAAAAAGATCGAAAAATTGAAATAAAAATTAAATTACAGCAAGCCGATTCACATAAAGGTAAGGGTTAGGTTAAGGGTTAGGGTTAGGGTTAGGTTAAGGGTTAGGGTTAGGTTTAGAGCGTTAGCGTTACGTTTAGCGTTAGGTTAAGGGTTAGCGTTAGGTTTTTCGTTACGTTAAGGGTTAGGTTTAGGGTTAGGTTTAGGGTTAGGTTAAGGGTTAGGTTTAGGGTTAGGTTTAGGGTTAGGTTTGGGGGGGTTAGGGTAAGGTTTTGGCTTTATTTTTACATTTTTCGATCTTTTTCGTCGCGCTGTGATGATGTCACATACGCGCTTTTGTCGACCGCGATTTTGTCGTCCGCGGTTTTGTGGTGGAACCATTCTAAACGGCACTGTAGATTGGTGGAACCTCTTCTATAGAAGAGGTTAGAACTGGCAGGAACCCACCCCTGTCCTTGTCCTGCTCTCAGGTGCTTTGGAGAATAGGTTGACTCTCTCATTTCTGTGACAGCCTCTCAAATATTGAAATATTGCTATCATGTCACCCCTAGTTCTTCTCTTCATTAAATTGGACCTACCCTGCAACCATTCTTCGGATGTATTAGTCTCCACTTGCCTATAATACAGGAAGCATCCAAAACATATAACTGTCAGACCTGGAAGCCATCTGTTGCATTGGGCCTTCAGGCCTGCCACATTTTCTCCTGTGGGAAGATGGGAGGAAAGATTATATGGAGCATGGGAGATATGTAGTCAAAACAACATTCTTTCTCAGAGAGTCAAGGACATCTTGCCCGCTTCGATGAGGTGACTGGGAGGCATCTCTAGTTTTCGACAGTGCCTGATTGGACCATATGACGGACATGTGGGTGCTGGGCAGGGGCTTGAACATTCATTTGGGTTGGGAAAACCTGGAAGATGTGCCAATAGGACATCTCTAATAAAATGGAACTTTGAAGAAACTCAAGTCTCGGAGTCTTTTGCTCCTCCTTTATTTCCTCTGGGAGGGGCCATTCACTGTCCACCTTTGGCCTTACTCCCAAGTTGACTCCTGTCTTTTAGCTGTTCCCTTTGTCTGGCAACTCTGCACATGTGCACACTGGGAACAGGCTCCAGCTATTCTTCTGCCTCACTGATGTCTGACTGTGAAGGCAGCTGATAACTGGCATACAGCTCTGGCCTCCTCTCTGCCTCCAACACAGAGCCCTCATAAGAACCTCCCACAGCCTCCAGGACCGGCCCATCTTCCTCCCCAACCTCCTCACTGTCCGAATCTGTTGCCAGCTCTGTTGGCCGTTGGCGGGCCACAACAATAACTTCAAACGGTCCCTAAATAAACTGTTCTAAGTTGAGGGCTTCTTGTACCGCTACTTGCTCTGATGTACTAGCCAAAGTTTCGAAGGTGAACCTGGGATTATGCAACCGGTGAGAGACCCAAAGGGACAATAGAAGAAGGAGAACACATGCCTACAAGATCTACAGGAAGGGGAGTGAGGACATATACGCTAATCTACACAAACTTTCTATTCCTGTTCTCATTATCTTTCCCTTGTAGATCAAAGAGCCTTTTTTTCTAAATCCATGACATGACAGGGTGTTTGTTCATTGCTGGTGCCACCTCAGAGCCCTGGCATGGACTCAGAAAACTCTTCCCAGCCTACGACGGCCACAGTGCCTGAAGAAATTACTCTTCCCATATGTATCTACCTATACCCTAAGGTCATCTCCAGAGGTTCTGCTGAGGGATGATGAGGGATTACTTGTACCAGGAGGAGACAATGGAATGCCCTCCCTGGAGAAACCCACCTGGCACCGATGTTCATATTCTTCCAGCTTCGGGGCAAAGAAATGTTTATCCTCCCAGGCCTTTGTAAGAGACTGTATGGCGGCTGAGAAAAGAGAACAGCACGAAGAATAGATCTCGTTTTGACAGTCTCATCAGATTTGGAGACCAACTAGAACAATGATGTTGGTGGGGAGGGAGGACAACGCACAGTTCATGTATTCGTCTTATTGCATCTCTTCATTCGGGCGCTAGGTCTTTAATTGACTTCTTGGTGTATGGTGGGAATCTAGACATTAGTGCACAAGCCCCAGGGGTGGGATTCAAAATTTTTAGCAAGGGGTTCTCTGCCTGGTTGCTGGGCGGGCGTGGTCATGTGGGTGTAGCTTAGTCTGCCTCCTGCACTAGGGCAGTGTGTGTGTGTTTGCACTCCCTGGACTCCGGAGGCTTTCCTTGAGCCTCCAGAAGGATGAAAATGGCCTCCCCAGGCTCCGGAGGCCCTCTGGAGACTGGAAATGGGGCCCATTTCCAGCCTTTCTGAATTTCTGGTAGGCCCATTTTATGTTCTCCTCGAGCCTCCATGTGCGCACTGCACTTTCTTGCATCTAAAACAGGTCGTGTGGGGATTCCTGGGAGGGGAGAGGTGGGCATGGCCAGCCAGGAGTGAGATTTGGGGGTTCTCCGAACTGCGCAGAATCTTAGCTAGAGGTTCTCCCGAACACCTGCGAACCCCCAGCAGCGAACCCCTGACAAGCCCATACTGTCCTGTAGGAGATCCTGAATGGGTAAGTGCTATCCAATTACATAAAAGGTTTCATTATTGTTCTGTACTGAGAACTGTGGGTGATTGCTAGAATAACTGAGGCGCAGACAGGAATAAAGGCTAACAAGTTTATTCCTTATAACAGTAACAAGCTAACAGAAGAACCAGCTTGGAGACAGGCAACAGCTGAGGCTCCTGTCTGACAGCTCCCTTTTTATATGCCGAGCTGTCAGATGGCTGGCCAATCAGCTGCTAGCTGGTTTCCCGCCGAATACAGAATCGTAGTGAGAATGCTCAGAAGGTGACACTCAGCAATAAAATCACACGAGGCCATCTTTCATGAGGAGTAAAACAACCAAGTCAAGATGGCGGCTGCACGCTCACAAAATTCTGAGGTCGTAGCAGTCTTCTTGACTTTGGTGGCCCCACCTTGTGGACAACCCCACGTATACCTTACGTAGAGACAGAGAGAGATTTCTTGGTCTTGTTCACAACCAATAGTTTCCCACAACATGTTTCCTCTGCTAGATCTAATGGGATGGATTGATGTAACCAAGAGAGGCAGTCCTTCAGATTGTCATATATACAGCTGTCCTCGACTTAAGACAATTGAGTCCAACATTTCCGTTACTAACCAAAACAGTTAATGAAAATGTGTCCCATTTTACAACTTTACTGCCTTTACAGTTGTTAAGTGAGTTGGATCCAGTTGTTTAGCTAGTAACACCACTTTTAAGTGAATCTGACTTCCCCGTTGATCATGCGATCAAAATTTGGGCACTTGGCAAACTGACTCATATTTATGACAGTGGCAGTGTCCCAAGGTTAGGGGTTCACTTTTGAGATCTTCTGACAAGCAAAGTCGGGGGCAAGCCAGATTCACTGGGCAACTGTGTTAATTTAACAACTGCAATGGTTCACTTAATAGCTACGGCAAGAAAGGTTGTAAAATGGGACAAAACTCACTTAACCACTGACCCACTTAGCAACAGAAATGTTGGACTCAGTTGTGGTTGTAAGTCAAGGACTGCCTGTACTGTGCATACCCCTTCCTCAAATCTGGACCCTTTTAGTTTTATGAAAAATAGCTTGAGCAAATAACACCTTGCATCAAAAGACAGATGCCAACATTCCCCATCGAAAAGTTAGCAATAGCAATAGCAGGTAGACTTATATACTGCTTCATAGGGCTTTCAGTCCTCTCTAAGCGGTTTACAGAGTCAGCATATTGCCCCCAACAACAATCCGGGTTCTCATTTTACCCACCTCGGAAGGATGGAAGGCTGAGTCAACCCTGAGCCGGTGAGATTTGAACAGATGAACGGCAGAACTGCAGTCAGCTGAAGTAGCCTGCAGTGCTGCATTTAACCACTGCGCCACCTCGGCTCTAAAGTTGTTTTACATTTATAAATATATCCATCCAAGCCATTTTGCAATAGAGATCTTTGTGTGACGGAATTAAATTTGATCAATGACACCAAGATTAAGTGCTTAAGTATATCTCAGTATGTTTGTACAATCGTAATGCATCACACTCTCTTACATGTCCTGGCATTGTCTCTGTCCTTCTCTTCTCCAAAGGTTTCACATGTCAGTGAAAGCAATACGGTAAAGGTTCCCCTCGCACATATGTGCTAGTCGTTCCTGACTCTAGGGAGTGGTGCTCATCTCTGTTTCAAAGCTGAAGAGCCATCGCAGTCCAAAAACGTCTCTGTGATCATGTGGCCGGCATAACTAAATGCCGAAGGCACGAGTAACCTTCCCACCAAAGGTGGTTCCTATTTTTCTACTTGCAATGTTACATGCTTTCAAACTTCTAGGTTGGCCGAAGCTGGGGCAAGTAAGAGGAGCTCACTCCGCTAGGCGGCGCCAGGGATTCGAACCGCTGAACTGCCGACTTTTCCAATCGACAAGCTCAGCGTCCTAACCACTGAGCCACCGCGCCCCACAAAAAACACACAATGTAATATTAGATACTATGACAATTCTTTATGGAGATTTGGATAAATGGCTGCCCTGTAAGAAAAGCAAAACCCATAAAAAGCCCGTCCTTTTCCTAAATTATTTTGTAGATTGCAGTGTCAAAAAAAAGCTGATCACTTGGCAAGAAAAAAGGTACAAAATAGAAACAATAGATAAGGCACATGAGTTCTTTGAGCACCACTTTATAGCTGAGGAAGAACAAAAGAGTAGAGAGGATCCAGAGAGTAGAAGCCAAGAAGAACAGCTAGCAAAAAGTAAGGAAGGAGAAAGAGAAGAAGGAAGGAAACAGGAAAGTGAGCAAAGAGAACAAGAGGATATCAGAGGCAAGGAACACATGGAAATTAAGGGTGGTATATAAATAATACAATGGAACAAGAAATCAAGTTTTTCTCAATGAATATAAATGGACCTGAAACAAGGAAGATAAATTCTGACTAGATACAAAAAATGAATACGGACATACTGTGCCTTCAAGACAGTGGTGGGTTTCAAAAATTGTTCGAACCTACTCTGTGGGTGTGGCCTCCTTTGTGGGAGTGGCTTGCCGCCCATGTGACCGGATGGGAGTGGCTTGCCGCCCATGTGACCAGATATGAAGATGCCGACGACACTTGTCAGAACCACCTTAAATTACCTCACACACAGCACTGGCATGCATAAGAATATGATGTAAACTTGTTTTTTAAAAGGCATCTTTGGTTTGCGTTAAAACAACTTCAACACACGCAATGTTCTGATTGCACCACAAACGCAGTAGTCATCCTTGCCTTTCACAGAGGGACTGAGTTTTATAAATATGAGTTTGATAGTGTAGAATAATCATATCCAAGGACCATTGGTGGGTTTCAAAAAGTTTTGGAACCTCTTCTGTAGGTGTGGCCTGCTTTCCGGGTCCACTGGTGGAACCTCTTCTAACCGGTTCGGTAGATTTGACGAACCAGTTCTACCGAATAGGTGTGAACTGGTAGGAACCCACCTCTGCTTCAAGAGGTACATATCAAAAGTCAATTCAAGACAGACAATCAGGAAGTCATTCCTATGTCAATTTTGCTTTTGTTTTTTTTAAGTTTTTTATTTTTTTATTTTTGGACAAACAAAGACAAACAAAACATGAAACATAAAACCATCATCGATTACATATACATATAGCATGTCGTTTGGTTACAAACGTTTGTGCATCACCGCTTTCAACTATATATATAATCACGGATTGTCCATCAAGTACACATAGGTACATTATTATCATTGTTGATCATATGTTCAGCTTACAATTGTTTTTCCTTCATTTTAAACAAATATTCTAGAGGTTAGATTCATGTATATACCAACATTCCATTACATCATTATTAGTCTATTTAGTAATAATATGTCTTTATGGTATCACCTATCTCATTCTATTGTTCTTACAATATTTAAAAAAATTCTCCAACATTTTGTACTTGTGCATCACCACTTTCAATTGTATGTAAAATCACAGATTGTCCATCAAATATACAGATACATTGTTATCATTGTACATCATATATTCAACTACAATTGTTATTCCTTCATTCTAAACAAAATATTCTAGATATTCGATTCATATATATACCAATATTCCATTGCATCATTATCAATCTATTTAATAATAATATGTCTTTATGATATCACCTATCTCATTCTATTATTACAATATGAAAGACTTCTCCAAGATTTTTCATTTCCATATTTGTTTTTATCTAACCACTGGTAGAACAAATCCCATACCTTATAAAATTGTTCATCTTCTTGTTCTCTAATTTCGAATGTCAATTTACTCATTTCAGCACACTCCATTGTTTTTCGAATAACTTCCTCCTGCGTTGGTATTTTCTCGTTTTTCCAATTTTTTGCAAATACAATTCTACAATTTACAATCAAATATTTCAGATCTTTATTATATGTTTCTGGTATGATTCCCAATAAAAAAATCTCTAGTTTAAAGTCTATGTGTTTTTGTATCATTTTCTCCAACCACGTGTGGATTTTAATCCAGTATCTTTTAGCTTCTATGCAAATCCACCACATATGGTAATATGAACCCGGTGTCTGATGACATTTCCAACACTTTTCCGACTTGTTCTTGGAAATTCTTGCTATTCTCGTTGGGGGTAGGTGCCACCTGATTCTATGTCAATTTTGGTCACCACAATGTAGAAAAGATGTGGAGTCTCTAGAAAGAGTGCAGAGAAGAGCAACAAAGACGATTAGGGAACTGGAGGCTAAAACATATGAAGAACGGTTGCAGGAACTGGTATGTCTTGTTTAATGAAGGACCAGGGGAGACATGATAGTAGCGTTCCAATATCTCAGGAGTTGCCACAAAGAAGAGGGAGTCAAACTATTCTGCAAGGCATCTGAGGGTAGAACAAGAAGCAATGGGTGGAAACTAATCAAGGAAAGAAGCAACTTAGAACTGAGGAGAAATTTCCCGACAGTTAGAACAATGAATCAGTGGAACAGAAGTTCTGAATGCTCCAACACTGGAAGTCTTTAAGAAGATGTTGGATAGCCATTTGTCTGGAATGGTATAGGGTTTCCTGCCTAGGCAAGGGGTTGGACTTGAAGACCTCCAAGGTCCCTTCCAACTCTGCTATTGTATTGTATTATAACACACTACTAGAATACCCAAAATTAGGGAAATTGTACACAGCATTAACACACACACACACAAAAGCAACATTCCTGATGGCCCAGTGGCTTGTTCTGATCCCTGGAGAAAGGGAAAGACAGAGAGATTACCTAAGAAACCTGTTGCATTCCACGGGGATGTGGTAAATGACAGGGGTACTATGGCTACTGTCTAATTTCATGTGCAAACAGATAAAAACGGCGCCCATTCTCTGACAGAGCCATTCAGTTGTTGGAGGAAAGCTCACACGGTGATTAGAATTGGGTCACGGAAGATGTCATTAATTATAGGTGACTGGTTTTCTCCTCCGAGGACAGCTCGGGCACCCTCCCCCCCACCCCCTGTCCTCACCCCTTCCTACCCCCCCCCCATCCCAGCTCATCTTAGAACGCTGTTGAACGTTTTCCTTCATTCATCTCAACTTGAGTTGATGGGAACGGCTTTTATTCCACCTCTCTCAGAGAGGTAATGAAATACTTCTGTTGTTCCCTGTTCTTGGCTGAGCCGGTGCACACAACAGAAAGAAGGAGGGCGAGGAGAAGCCCAAGGGCCCTGATTAATGGCTACTAATTAGCAATGTTAATGACCAGGTGTCCAAGGGTATGGCTCGCTCTTCGCAGCATGGGGCCCGATTCTCAATGGTGACCCTTTCGCCCGAGCTGCCAATAATGCATCTCCTCGGCTCCCTCATTACACTCAGGGGAGAAGCAGGGAGGCCGAGAGCTTAAGAAGGGGAGATCTTTTTCTTTGGCTATAGTGAATCTTCCATTAATTAAGGTCAGCATTTGGGGGCCCTATCACATTCCCCCACCCCCTCCATCCTCTGTCACCACTTTCCTTCTGCCCCGAAAGAGCTTAGAGGTGAAGATGCGGAAGGAGAATTGGGAGAATGAAAAAATATGCCAGTTTGACGACTTCTTTGTAAAGGGAAGTCCCTCTGTTTCTCTGCTTCCCGTCCCCCCCCCGCCCCTCATTCCCTCTCCATCCACCGGCCCCTCTGAAAAGCAAGAGCTGACACCCCCCCCCTCCCCAAAGGTTTTGAATGTTCTCATTCCCCTTTTTGTGTCCGCAGGGTAGGCTAACTAACTTGCCCATGATTCCACAACGGGCTTGCAAAGTCTGGGAGCAAGGGGTAGTTTTGAAGTTGCAAAGCATTTGCAAAAGAGAGCTTTGAAAAGTAAAGCGTTAATCCAAGCACTAAAAGCGAAAGCCCAGTGGGAAGTTTCGTATATAAATATATTTTATTCTTTATACCGTTTCCATCTTCCCTTAAAATATTAAAAGAATCCACAATGGTCGGAATATCAGTGACTCCTATTTAATTGAATTAGCAAACGACCTCAAACTCGAAATAAGTCACCCAGACCTTATCCACATATCAAAGGATAAGGTCTGTAAACACAAAGTTCATTAAATTAAGTCTGTCAGCAGGACTGTATGTTCAGAAGAATGCATACCCCCCTCTACACACCCACACCAGTGGTGGGTTTCAAAAAAAATTTGAACCTACTCTGTGGGTGTGGCCTCTTTTGTGGGAGTGGCTTGCCGGCCATGTGACCTGGTGGGAGTGGCTTGCCGGCCATGTGTTTTTTTTCTTTCTTTCTTTCTTTCTTTCTTTCTTTCTTTATTTCTTTCTTTCCTTCCTTCCTTCCTTCCTTCCTTCCTTCTTTATTTCTTTCTCTCTCCCTCTCTCTCTCTTTCTTTCCTTTTGTCTCTCTGTCCCTTTTTCCTTTTTTTCTTTCATCTCTGTCATTTTTTCTTTCTTTTTTCTTTTTTATTTCTTTCTTCCTTTCTTTCTCTTTCTCTCTCTGTGTGAGTCTGTCTGTCTGTCTGTCTGTCTGTCTGTCTGTGTGTGTGGAGCGAAAGGGGAGTGGAGTTTGCAGGAGATAATTAGTTCGCTTAATTGGCAGTTCAGATTTTGGTCTGTGAGCACGCTGAACTTGATGCATCAAATAAACCTGTTTCTCTCACCTTCGTGGTCTCGAGTCCTGGTCTTTCGTAAGTAGATTACAAACCTCAATCTGCTGCAACAATTCGGAATGTCATGTAGCCAAAATAAGATTCCTTTTTAGATTGCCAAGGTCATCCTTTTCTTTGTCACCTCTGCACCTGACCAGAACTGGATGGGTGGAACTACCAGCATGGCAGTGGAAGATTGGACCACGTGATGGGCATGTAGGTGTGGGGGCAAGATCTTGAACTTTCAATAAGGTGGGGAAAACGGAGAAGCTTCAGATTTGGGTTTTCCCAGATGTGCCAACAGGGCTCTCTTAATAAATTGGAAGTTTGAGCAGTACTTTGCCTTGGACTCTGATTTAATTTTGGATGCTATCTGGAATGCTGACACTCGGCTCTTGCTGAGTTCACGGATACACCTGCTCAAATACTTTTTGGCAAGATGTAGATCTTCCCATTGCTTTCATGGATTATATTTTTCCCATCGTGTCCACAGTATTGGGATTTCCTAGCGGTATCCAAATGTTAACCAGACTATGCTTAGCTTTGAGTGGAGAACAGTGAGAGTAGTCCCATCAAGTCAGTGGTGGGTTCTGGATCCCGTTGCAACCGGTATGGTGCAACATGACCGGGCGTCCACCACAGGAACGCATGCAGCATTTGCCCACATGGACGCAGCATACTTACCGCCCGTGACGCTCCACGATGCCTCTGCAATGCTCCAGCTGCTCGGCGGAGTGTCGTACAGGTGCCGTACGCTCCATGAGTGTGTGCGGCAGCCCCAAACAGCTCAAATACAGGTGGGGAGCGTGGGCAGGTGAGTGGGCCCTCCGAAGCACCATACCGGAACAGTACCTGGTGCTCCCAGCAGGCACCGGTATGCCCGTACCAGGGCGTACCAGTTGTATCCTACCACTGCCTCGGGGCTGATGGCTAGATAATCTGCAAAGATCAAGAGGATTGATGTCATTTTGTAGATGGGAATCCCTTAAGTCACCAAGTTAAAGAAGGAAGGACAGTAGAAAGGATGGCTGGAGAGATGGGGCAAACCAAGGGGGACATCAAGGCAGGAAGTAAAGCCAGAAGAACCTCTGGAGATATTTTTGTGCCAATGCGTTCAAAATATATGATTAACAGACCTTCAAGCAATAAGAAATAAATATACAAAAACTGACTCTGTGATGTCAAGGAGAAGAGCAGAAAATATTCTAGAGTAGTGATAGCTAACCTTTTCCAGAGCAAGTGCCCTAAGTGTGCGTGCACATGTGTGAATGTGCGTGCGTGCACATGAACAATTGTGCACATACACGCCCGAACCCCCAAAATGCAATGTGTGCATCCCCCTGTGCATGCACCCCACCCCTGCACATTTGCACATTCCACTCACACCCACGCCCCCCACGCATGCATGTCCCCCTGCATGCCCCCTTCCCCTGTACATGTGCCCCCCACATGTTTCACGCCCCCCACGCATGAATGTGTGGGGCCCCTGCATGTACCCCACCCCCATGCATGCGTAGCAGAGACCGAAAGACCAGCTGTTTGGTGGAACGCACAGCGCATGCACGGTGTAGCTGAAATGGGGTGACCGCTCATGTGCCATCAGAGAGGACACTGCATGGCACTTCTGGCAAGCATGCCATAGGTTCGCCATCACGATTCTAGAGGCTGGGAGATGAGCGGCTGCCCAAATTCTACCAACCTCACTCTGCCAACAGGTTCAGAGGAGGGTTTGGGGGCGATGGTGATTTGCTTTATTGCCAGTAGACAAGGGGCATCTGCAGCAGAATCTGAAAATGAAGATGGTAATTGTGCCCATGGAATCAAAGTTGAAGTCAGCTGGTTACTACTACTGGCGTCTATGCCATTTAAGTAAACTATCATTACAATAAAAATTTATCTTGTTCAACTCCCTTTGAGTTGAGTTTAACTCTTGCCACTGTTATAGAACCAAGTTGCCATCACTTCATTCCAGAATTATGTTTAGCTTCACAAACTAGTTAACAACTCTGAAATATCGAAGTGGCCACTTACCTAATACTGATTACCTGCCAAGAGATAACTTTTGAACAAACTCTCATTCAGCCAAATACATGATGGTATAAAACAAGGGTCAGCAACCCACGGCTCTGGAGCCGCATGTGACTCTTTTATCCCTCTGCTGTGGCTCCCTGTCGCCGGTCAGCTCCACAATTGATAGGGCTTTCGGTTAAGACAGGTAGAGGAAAAATGAGGCTGCGCTAGGAGGAGACTCTATGGTGGGAAAAACAGATTTCCAGTCGGCTCCAGAATTGAATGGGGGGCTTCCGGTTAGGACCTTTGTGGCTCTTTGAGTGTTTAAGGCTGCTAACCCCTGGTATAAAACAAGAAAAACAACATTTTAGAAACAATTTCAAAAAAGAGCCTTGATTCCTCGTATTCTGCACGAACATCCTGAACATGGAAATTAAAAGAATGTGCAAACTCTCTTAAGTCTATGTGATCTCTTTTGCTGGGTTTACACAGTAAACGCTAAATCCTTAGACAATAGCACCATTTTGCATTCAAGTATCATTTAGTTTAGTTTAGTTTATTGTCATTGCACCTTGTAGAATGAAATTAAATGCTATGTTCAGTGTACATTATACGTATAAGAACACACATCCTTCACATTCTATACAATTGAATTGAAAACCCTCGATATTGCATTAATATTGCACTATATAGGAGAATTCAATATGGTTACTGCCCTGGGATAGAAGCTGTTTTTTTCAGCCTATTTGTCCTTGTTTTTATTATCCGGTACCGTCTGACAGATGGTAATAGTTTAAAAAAAAAGGTGCCCAGGATGAGATGGATCTTTAAGAATGTTTTGAAGTTGGAGGAGGGGTGTTGGATTTTAAGGTATGATGATTGTACATGTATACTGCTATTCTTTCTTTTTTATGTATATTGAAATGGAATTATAAATACCATCAACACAAAAGGGAGTTTGCTCAGAAGCTGAAATACACCAAGTGAATTAGAGGAAGAGTGGAAAGCAGAGGAGAGAAGAAAGATAGGAAGGGAGGGATAGGAGAGAGGGTGAGGGGGGAAGATGAGGTGTATAAGGAGGAGTGGTAAGGGGAGAGAGGAAAAGGAGAAAGGAAGGGGAAGTAGAGTAGAAAATGATGGAGGAAAGAAAGGATGTAGAAGAGTGGGAAGCAGAGGAGAGAAGAAAGATAGGATGGGAGGGATAGCAGAGAGGGTGAAGGGGGAAGATGAGGTGTATAAGGAGGAGTGGTAAGGGGAGAGAGGAGAAGGAGAAAGGAAGGGGAAGTAGAGTAGAAAATGATGGAGGGAAGAAAGGATGTAGAAGAGTGGGAAGCAGAGGAGAGAAGAAAGATAGGAAGGGAGGGATAGGAGAGAGGGTGAAGGGGGAAGATGAGGTGTATAAGGAGGAGTGGTAAGGGGAGAGAGGAAAAGGAGAAAGGAAGGGGAAGTAGAGTAGAAAATGATGGAGGAAAGAAAGGATGTAGAAGAGTGGGAAGCAGAGGAGAGAAGAAAGATAGGAAGGGAGGGATAGGAGAGAGGGTGAGGGGCGAAGATGAGGTGTATAAGGAGGAGTGGTAAGGGGAGAGAGGAAAAGGAGAAAGGAAGGGGAAGTAGAGTAGAAAATGATGGAGGAAAGAAAGGATGTAGAAGAGTGGGAAGCAGAGGAGAGAAGAAAGATAGGATGGGAGGGATAGCAGAGAGGGTGAAGGGGGAAGATGAGGTGTATAAGGAGGAGTGGTAAGGGGAGAGAGGAGAAGGAGAAAGGAAGGGGAAGTAGAGTAGAAAATGATGGAGGGAAGAAAGGATGTAGAAGAGTGGGAAGCAGAGGAGAGAAGAAAGATAGGAAGAGAGGGATAGGAGAGAGGGTGAAGGGGGAAGATGAGGTGTATAAGGAGGAGTGGTAAGGGGAGAGAGGAAAAGGAGAAAGGAAGGGGAAGTAGAGTAGAAAATGATGGAGGGAAGAAAGGATGTAGAAAGGGGGAGGAGAGAGGGGGAAGAAAGTGTCAGATAAGGTATCAATATGGTGTATGGAGAGCAGAAGAGCCAATAACTGGATTTTTTTCCCCTTTGGTAGATGATGGTAAGATGAATTGATGTAATTACTTAATAATACAACATGATATTGACTATGTAATAGTATACATGTGATTATATGCTATGAAAATGGAAAATAAAAAAATTTTCTATGGAAAAAAAAAAGAATGTTTCGAACTTTCTTAAGGCAGCGGAAGCTATAAAACTCTTCCAAAGAGGGGAGAAGGCAACTGATGATCCTCTGGGCAAGGTCATCCTCAAATTATGACCATAATGGAACTTCATCACTATGATTGTAAGGCAGAACAGTCATAAAACAGGTTAGCCACGTGGATTTTATCACCTTTTTTTACAGCGATCATTAAGTGAAGGTGGTGGACATTAAATGAACTTAGATCATAATTGTTGGTGAACACCTGTAACAAACTGTAAGTTCAGCAAGAGAATTCTCTGAGGCTGAAAAGTAAAAAAAAAGAGTATTTCAAAACTTCAATAAAAAAGAGAAATAGATCTTTCAAAGTCAGGATTATCTCAAAATAGGGCAGCTAGTCCTTCAATTTTGCAATCCAGAAAAAAAATAAATGAAGGTTCAACCATCCACTCCACTTTAATGCATTCATTCATAAATTAGGGTGGGGTGGGAGGGTTACCTATTTAGTTTGCCCATTCCGAATCCCAACCCCCTCACTTCTGGAAATGAAACCTAATTAAAAGAACTTTGCCTGGCTCTTGCTTCCTTAATCCTGCTCTGCTCTTAAGGACTTGACAAATCCCTTATTCTTTCATATCACTTCCCTTTGAAGGAGCAACATTGGAAAGTGTCTCTTGAACATGCTCCTACTCTACGGGGGCATTTCTAATTCAGACTTTATGTTGCAGAACAGGACAAGGATTGAAAAGCTCTAGGTTCACATCACAAAACAGTTCTATTTCTTAGCTCTTTTATTTCCATCTTCCATCACTGGCCATGGATGAAAGCTGTGCTTCAAGTTATTTTTGCTTCATGAGCAGCGGAAGGAAGGAAGGAAGGAAGGAAGGAAGGAAGGAAGGAAGGAAGGAAGGAAGGAAGGAAGGAAGGGGAAGGGGAAGAATCTCTGCTAACAAATGCTCTGTCCTACACATTGGCAGCAAAAACCAGAACACCAAATACAAGCTGGGTGGATATGACCTAATGACCCACACTCTATCAAGGACCTTGGAGTACTCATCTCAAAAGATCTAAGCCCCATTTTGTCTCGATGCTACATATTATCATATATGGTGGACCTGCCAAAAGGTTAAGGCATTCTGGATAAAAATATGGTGGATTATGCAAAATATCTTTAAAAGAAGGATAAAGTTTACTCCTCAGTTATTCTTACTAGGTATATGTACTGACTTTACAGTGGTAGAGACTAACTTGACTCTGCACCTAATAACGGCAGCAAGACTGTTGGTGGCGCAATACTGGAAGAAGGAAGACTTGCCTACAATTCAAGAATGGACATTGAAAGTCACAAACTTAGCCGAGATGGCTAAAATATCGGCATATCTTAAAGACCACTCAAATGAGAGATATAAACGAGACTGGAAAAAATGGATTGACTATATACAAAATAAATACGGGACCAAGAAACTCCAGTTAGCCTATGCTTAAGATCAGAAATGATTTAAATTGTTTAAAGTTAGTTCAGCAAGAAGAAGCTAAGGTCAATGTAGAATGTCATTAATTTCTTTATTTCTTTTTTCTCAATAGATTTTAGACTGTGTTTGTTAAAAATCCATACCATGTACGGGTTCTGGGAAGTCGGGGGGGAAGGAGGAGGGGGGTAGGGGGGTGGAGGGAGGGAGGGGCATACAAAAAAAATTGTACTTCGATGTTTTAATGATTGACGAATGATGAAATATTTGTGTTTTAAAAGAAATAAAACCTTTGGGGGAAAAAAAAAAGATCTAAGCCCCAGAGCTCACTGTAACAACATTGCCAAAAAAAGGAATTAAGAGTTGTCAACCTTATTTTATGAAGTTTTTTTTTTCTCTAGTAACACTATACTGCTAACTAAGGCATACAAAACCTTTGCTAGACCAATCCTTGAATACAGCTCTTTTGCCTGGAATCCACACTGCATATCAGACATTGATACAATATCAGGGATCCAGAGGTGTTTCACATGAAGTGTGTTTAACTCCTCTGCTTGCAATAAAATACCTTATGCCACCAGACTTGAAATTTTAGGCCTGGACAACCTGGAACTACGCCACCTACATACCAACCTAAGCACAGTACACAAAATTGTCTACTACAACGTCTTACCTGGCAATGACTACTTCAGCTTCAACCTCAATGATACACAGGCAAATAATCGATACAAACTCAAGGTGAACCGCTCTAAACTCGATTGCAGAAAATACGACTTCAGCAACAGAGTGGTCAACGCCTGGAATGCTCTACCGGACTCCCCTTATTACATCCTCAAACCCCCATAACTTTAACCTAAGACTGTCTACTATCGACCTCACCCCATTCCTAAGAGGTCTGTAAGGGGGCGTGCATAAGAGCACCAGCGTGCATAACGTCCCTGTCCTACCGTCCCCATTGATTTCTACCCATTTCCTGTGTTCTTGTTCATGTTTATTCTTATTCCTGTTATCTTGTACATGAGTAACAAACTAAATAAATAAATAAATCTGGACACAGATTAAAAAAAGCCATAAGCTATAAAGGGAGGGGAGGAAGGAAGGAAGGAAGGGAGGGAGGGAGGGAGGGAGGGAGGGAGGAAGGAAGGAAGGAAGGAAGGAAGGAAGGAAGGAAGGAAGGAAGGAAGGAAGGAAGGAAGGAAGGAAGGAATTTTTTGGAGTGGAATAACTGTCATAAATCTGAATAATAATAATAATAATAATAATAATAATAATAACAGTAACAGTAACAATAACAACAACAGCAATAACAATAACAATAGAACAGAAAGGATGCTGCAAAAATTCAAGAGGAACAAAGAACCAACTGCTGATTGACAAACTAATCCTAAAGAATTCAAAGAAAAGATGAACCAACCTATTCATGGCTTGGATAGACTATAAGAAAGTGTTTGATTCAATTCCCCATAGCTGGATCAAGAAATACCTGAAAATCTTTGGCATCAGCAGCAACGTACAAAAATTCATGGAAACTTCAATGAACCTCTGGAAAATGAAGGTTATAGCTAATGAAGAAGTACTGGGTGAAGTTGAAATTAAACGAGGCATTTTCCAGGGCGATTCCCTTTCACCCCTACTTTTTATACTCTCAATGCTACCACTGACAATCATTTTGAAGAAGGTGAACTGTGGATAAGAACTTGCAAAGAAAGGACTGAAAATTTCGCACTTGGTGTAAATGGATGGTTTGAAGCTGTTTGGTAAAACAAAAGCTGAACTGAATTTATTAATTGAAAGCACAAAAGAATTTAGCCAAGACATTGGTATGCACTTTGGAATTCACAAATGTGCAACAATGGGAACCAAAGAAGGCAAGATCATAGAAGATGATGGAATAGAACTTGAGAATGAAGAAATGATAAAGGCAGTAAAACCAGAAGAAGGCTACAAGTACTTGGGGATTTTAGAGGCCTCTGACTTAATGCATAATAAAGTCAAGGAATTAACTTCAGCCAAGTACATTCGATGAATTCGCAAGATATTAAAGTCCAAATTGAATGGAGGAAACATCACAAAAGCCATAAATACTGGACTATACCTGTGATTCTATACCTGCAGGAATAATTGACTGGACCCAGATGGAGTTGGACAATTTGTACAGAAAAACAAGGAAGCTTATGACAATGAATCATGCTTTGCACCCTAAAAGTGATGTTGATCGATTATATCTACCAAGAGCAGAGGGTAATCGAGGACTCCTACAAGTAAAACAGACTGCAGAAGAAGAAAAACACAGCTTGAATGATTACATCCAGAAAAGTGAAGAACCAATGATTAAGGAAGAAAATAAAGGAGGCCTTTTAAAGACAACTAAGTCAAAAGCTAAATATAAGAAAGAAGTAATTGAGAAGCGAGCTGAAAATTGGAAAAACAAAGCTATACATAGCCAATACTTGAAAAGTATTGAAGGCAAAGCTGATCAAAAGCTAACTTGGAACTGGTTAAATCAGGAGCACTGAAAAAAGAAACAGAAGGCTTTATTTTGGCAGCTCAAGAACAAGCCTTAGCCACAAACTACATGAAGGCAAAAATTCAACATGTTACCACCAACAGCAAATGTCACTTCTGTAATGAGAAAGACGAGACAGTCGACCACTTGATCAGTGGGTGCAGCAAAATTTCACAAACTGACTACGTACAATGCCATGACCGCGTTGCTAAGATCATTCACTAGAAATTGTGCCAAAAGTTTGGACTTGAGTATAGCAAAAACCACTGGGAACATCAGGTTGAGAAGGTTTTAGAGAATGAGAAAGTCAAGATCTTGTGGGACTTCAGAATCCAGACTGACAGGCACTTGGCCCACAACACACCTGACATAACAATAGTTGAAAAGAAAAAAGTATGGTTCATTGACATTGCAATACCTGGAGATGCACGAATTTAAGATAAACAGCAAGAAAAAATCACAAAGTACTGGGACTTGCAAATTGAAGTTGAGCGACTGTGGAAAAAGAAATTGTGTGTTGTCCCGATTGTAATTGGAGCCCTTGGAGCAATACCCAAAGGGCTACCTCGCTATTTAGGAGCCAAGGTGGCGCAGTGGTTAGGGTGCAGTACTGCAGGCCACTTCACCTGACTGTTATCTGCAGTTCAGCGGTTCTAATCTCACCGGCTCAAGGTTGACTCAGCCTTCCATCCTCCCGAGGTGGGTGAAATGAGGACCCAGACTGTGGGGACAATATGCTGACTCTGTAAACCGCTTAGAGAGGGCTGAAAGCCCTATGAAGCGGTATATAAGTCTAACTGCTATTGCTATTGCTATTTGGAAATTTTAAATTTATCAGACTTGAACATTCTGACTCTACAAAAAACCATCCTACTTGGAACAGCTTATATCCTCTGATGTTACCTTAACAGTTCCTAAGTCCTTGGTTAGGACTCAAGCTGTTGAGCTACCAACCAGCCCCAAAGGATGTGAATCTCACCAAAGATTAACCACGTAATAATAATAACAACAACAACAACATCCACAATATCTGTCTGTAAATGGAGCTTGATTTTTAAGTCCTGGTACTCCCAGTCCACTTGCCCACAAAATAGAAGAATAAAATGGTTTCATTTCAGCTGATGTTTTTTGTTGTGGCTGATAAAACTGAATCTTGGGATTTCTGAACTTGTCTGTGCTCTTTTGCCTACCACCTGGCTTATCTATTTGTCAGAAATGATGGCTTGTCAAGGACTCTCCCCAGGAGGAACAGGTGCTTCAGCCAAACTTTGCGGCCATGAAAGGCACTCATCCAAAATATTCCCCTGGACCATGATCTGCTCCACTGGTGTCAGAACTAAAAGAGTTAGATGGAGTGATAGTTGACACTCTAAATTGCTACCTGTCAGAATATCCCAGAATTTTCTTTGCTTGAGTGGGAAAGATAGATGTGTTCATGTGTTGGGTTGACTTTTAGACATAGTGATTTGCCTCATCTTAAGCTAGGGCAACTATTGTTGTGGCCCGCCGGCGGCAAGCGGAACTGGTAGCAGAGTCAAACAGTGAAAAGGTTGGGGAGGAACATGGGCCAGTCCTGGGGACAGAGGAAAGCTCAGACGAGGGCTCTGCATCAGAGGCAGATAGGGAGCTAGACAGCAGTGAGGCAGAAGAACAGCTGGAGCCTGTTCCCAGTGTGAGCATGCGCAGAGCTGCCAGAAGACGAGAACAACTAATAAAGCAAGGTCGACTTAAGAATAAAGCCACACCTTGGAGATGATTGGCCGGTTCCACCACAAAACCGTGGTAGAATAAAGCGCGCTCGACGAAAGCGCGTACGTGACGTCATCACAGCGCGACGAAAACAGCATGCTGTGAGCGGTAAACTTAAAATTAACGCGTAAATCTAAACCTAACCCCCCCAAACCTAACCCTAAACCTAACCCTAAGCCTAACCCTTAACCTAACCCTAAACCTAAACCTAACCCTTAACCTAATGCTAACCCTTAACCTAACCCTAAACCTAACCCTAACGCTTAACGTAACCCTAAACCTAACCCTAACCCTTAACCTAACCCTAACCCTAACCCTAAACCTAAACCTAAACCTAAACCTAACCCTTACCTTTATGTGAATCGGCTTGCTTTAATTTTATTTTAATTTTAATTTAATTTATTTTTAATTTTATTTGTCGCGCTGCTGATGACGTCAGGTACGCGCTTTAATCGGGCGCGCTTTAGTGGACCGCTGTTTTGACGGGTCACGGATTGGCCCCTCCCATAGGAAACAAAAGAGTGAATGGGGCTTTTGCAGGAAACAATTCGATCATTCGGTTGTTTCAAGAAAGTTCTGTTTGTGACTATAAGAGACTGTGCCAAGGGTTGACTTGCCCTGCGTTTGGAAACTAGTTATCTGGCAGCTCTTCAAGCAAGATAAGGTTTGTATTGATAAACTTTCCTCTGAAAGACTGTTTGTGAAGCCTTGTGGACTGTGAATGAAAGGAATTCAGAGTCTTGTAAATAAAAGAGGTTTTGTTGGAACCAAAACTTTGCTTCTTGCTTTCTAAGGAAGCCTGGGTCAGAACCATTATAAGTACAATCATTGAATGGTCAAAGTGCATTAAATACCATATTTTTCAGAGTATAAGATGCTCCAAAGTATAAGACACACCTAGCTTTTGGGGAGGAAAACAAGGGGGGGGGGGAATCTGCCTCTGCCTCCCAGCAATTTGCCTCCTTGCAACAAACAGCAAACTGTTTGTGGTATTACATTTCAGTCTATACTTGTACAGATGCTGTTAAAATTGATGTGGCTTTCTGGAAGTATAGTTATTCTCTGCTATTTAAAAGAAGCTACAATAGCACTGGGCCTTTTCAGATCAAGCATTCATTTTAAAAAGCTTCCTCATTTTGGTAAGTTGTCTAGAAGAAGAATAAAGCAGTCGTTAAAAAATAAGTCTAATAATTTGAACATTCTATAGGCATTTATAGTTATTGACTTACCTCCTTGCAGCAAACAGCAAACAGCTTGATTAGCGCAAGAAAAAAAAATCTGCCTCTGGCTCCCAGCTATTTGTCTCCTGCAGCAAACAGCAAGTTTCACTTTCAATTTCAGCATCGGCCTCCCGATAGCTGTTTCAGGCTGCAGGGATTGCCATAGCCTATTGCAGCCTCCACAAGCCCCATTTTCCCTGTTTGCTGCAAGGAGGTAAATTGCTGGGAGGCAGAGGCCAAAGGGTGGGGCCCAGTGGGTGGGTGGGGCTACATTCAGTGTATAAGACTCACCCAAATTTTTACCCTCTTTCACGGAGAAAAAGGGTGCGTCTTATACTCTGAAAAATATGGTAAGTCTACCACTAAAATCAAGACTTCACCTGGGCATGAGAATCATAAAGCCATTCTTGACCCCATATAATCCAAAGTGGGAGCCTGACCATTCCATCTCACATCCAGAAACTTCCATTGATACCAATAGAAGAAAATGTTTATAGTTCAGGGTTGAAATGTGGGATCCTTGATCTTCTCTGAGCTTGGTGGTTTTCTTGCAAGCATGTCATTAGCCAACTTGGTAACATCATCAGAACATTGAAGATGTTAGCCAGTTGAGTAATGACACATCTCCAAGAAAACCACCAAGTTCAGAGAGGATCAAGGCCCCCACAGGGTAAACATTTTGAGTGTGAATCCAACCATAGTTTTGGATACCTTGAGGTTCCTTCAGATGTGCAGAAATCGGTTTGGGTTTGATGAATCCAATTTTGCCACTAGAGTGACCAGTAACCATCCATGAAAAGGAATCACACCTAGCTTTTTTTTTTTTTTTGACCATGGGCGTCTGCAAAAAAAAAAATTTATTTTGGCTTTTTGGCAAAATTAATATTGCATCATTTCATGGGAAGTCAACCCCTTTTCTATATGCATGGAATGTCACATTGCATACATAAGTTGGTGTTGCAAAAGAATAATATTGCATTCTTTATCCCACTCCCCCTTGTTCCACCTACCCCCACCATCAATGCTTCTCTGCTCAATCTTTCAATCATCTTCTGTCTACAACATCTATATTTATACCTACACATCTCTGCTTTCATCCCCATCAAAAAAAAACAAAAAAAACCCACAGGAATTAATTTCATCTTGCAATACCTTTGTATTGCAATAATCCAGTCAAAACATATTAACCAAAATCTATTATCTGAATCATGTTGGTGTACATGAGTGCATGAGTGTCTACATTCACTTTAAAAAAGAAATTTAAAAAAAAAAATAACACCATCTCTAATTTCACAGTAATCCTCAACTCATGGCTAAATTGGAACCATAGAATTTCCATTGCTAAGTAAAGGTTAAGGTTCCCCTCGCACATACATGCTAGTCGTTCCCGACTCTAGGGGGTGGTGTTCATCTCTGTTTCAAAGCCGAAGAGCCAGCGCTGTCCGAAGACGTCTCTGTGGTCATGTGGAGGGCATGACTAAACGCCGAGGGTGCATGGAAAGCTGTTACTTTTCCAGCAAAAGTGATCCCCATTTTTCTACTTGCATTTTTATGTGCTTTCAAACTGCTAGGTTGGTCAAAGCTGGTACAAGTAATGGGAGCTCACTCTGTTATGCAGTGCTTAGGGATTTGAACCGCTGAACTGCCGAACTTTCTGAGCGATAAGCTCAGCGTCTTAGCCACTGAGCCACAGTGTCCCTTCCATTGCTAAGCAAGCCAATTGATAAGCTAGTCTCTCTCTTTCTCTCTCTCTCTCTCTCACACACACACACACACACACACACACACCACATTTAGCAACCTATTTGCCATGGTTGTTAAGCAAAACATTGCAGTTGTTAAACAACTCTGGCTTCCCCCATTGGCTTTACTTGTTGGAAGCTGTCTGGGAAGGTTGCAAATGGCAATCACATGACCTGGGTACCCTGCAAAGATCATAAATACATATTGGTTACCAAAAGCCTGAATTTTGATCACATGACCATGGGAGATACAATGGTTGCAAATGCAAGGACCAGTTGTGAGTCACTTTGTTCAGTGCGGTTGAAACTTTGAATGGCTGTTAATAGTTGCTAGTTGAAGATTACTCGTACTAGGCTGCAAAAACCTTACCATTCCATAGATTTCTGAAATAAGCTAACTGCTTGGCTCTCTGACCACAGGAGAATTATTTTGGGACATGTAAAGACACAATTAGAGCACATTCTTTGCATTTTCTCAAGATGGACAGCTTCAAACCAAATTGCTGAATTGCTGATACGAAGTACTCAGCAGTGGATTATGGATGATAGCAATAGCAATAGCAATAGCAGTTAGACTTCTATACCGCTTTCAGGCCTCTCTAAGCGGTTTACAGAGTCAGCATATTGCCCCCAACAACAATCCGGGTCCTCATTTTACCCACCTTGGAAGGATGGAAGGCTGAGTCAACCCTGAGCCGGTGAGATTTGAACAGCCGAACTGCAGAACTGCAGTCAGCTGAAGTAGCCTGCAGTGCTGCACTCTAACCACTGCGCCACCTTGGCTCTATGATAAAGGAAGGGGAAGGGGAGGGGGAAGGGAGAGGAGGGGAGAGTGAAGGGAAGGGGAGGGGAGAGAAGAGGAAGGGAAGGAGGAAGGGAAAGGGAAAGGGGAGGGAAGAAGACTGAAAATAACAAAGCATAAAATAATGAATGTATTCCGTGTTGAAAACTAAATTAAATTGAAGCTTGGGAAACCTCTATAATGGGCGCATAGTAAGATTAAAGTTACTTCCCTCAATCAATTCAACATTGTCCCCCAGAATTATAATCTGAACACAGAAAAAACAGCCATGAGTCATTTCCCATCTTAACTCAAAATCTTTCTTGTGGCAATTCCACTCAAATAAAATTTGTTGAGTCTTGTGGATGCTTTTTAGGACACTTGTCCGTTAATAAAAACTAAACCCAGTTCTCATCTGATCAGCCCGAGCAGAAAATTAATAGGGTCACAATTAATTCAAAGCACTTTATGTGCTATAAAGGACAGTGCAATAGAAATGTGAAACGCTCTTGGTTTTTCTGTCTGGCCAAGGTCACAGATGATATTTTTTTGCAATGGTGTATTGTTAAAAGATCTCTCAAAGACCACTGATGGCAAAGCACTGAGACTGGTTAATGAAAATGCCGGACAGAAATGAAATTAATTAAAAAGGAAAGTCTATTACAGAACCGACCACTATAGAAATAAGGGAGTTTGCTCCCATTTAGTGGCTGGCCAGGTCATGGACTTTCTATTTAATAGCTAAGATAGCTCTCTCTCTCTCTCTCTCTCTCTCTCTCTCTCTCTCTCTCTTAGTCCTTGACATCATCAAGATAGGTCATGATATTTTGAGTATGCTTTTCTTCCCAGAAAAAGTAAGTTTATCAACTAGGTTCAGCTGGACCAAAGAACCATCCAAAGAAGATAATCCAGCCAATAATCTGGTGAGCTCCTAAAAATCTAGCAATAGCAATAGCAGTTAGACTTATATACCGCTTCATAGGGCTTTCAGCCCTCTCTAAGCGGTTTACAGAGTCAGCATATTGCCCCCAACAACAATCCGGGTCCTCATTTTACCCACCTCAGAAGGATGGAAGGCTGAGTCAACCCCGAGCCGGTGAGATTTGAACCGCTGAACTGCTGAACTAGCAGTCAGCTGAAGTGGCCTGCAGTACTGCACTCTACCCACTGCGCTACCTCAGCTCAATCTCTGTGGATGGACAACCAATTTTCAATTTGAAGAGCCCTGGTGGCCAAGTGGTTAGAATGCAATGTTGCAAGCTGTCTCTACTCAACTGCCAGGAGTTCGATGCTGACGGGATCAAAGTCAACTCAGCCTTCCTTCTTTCCGAAGTCAGTAAAATGAGGAGCCAGATTGTTGAGGGCAATACTCTGACACTCTAAACTGCTTAGGGAGGACTGTGAAGCACTGTAAAGCAATATATAAGTCTAAGTGCTATCGCTGTTGGTAATAATCAGAAAAAGGGTGTATTATGCAGCAGAACTCTTAAAAAAATAGAATTGCTGCCAATTTTTATAAGTTCAAAATAGAGTTCCAAGCAGAAATCTCTACATCTTGGACCTGAATTATTTAACTGAGAAGGGATAACATTGTTGCTGCTGAGGCTAGTAAATTGGGTTATGGTATTGAAAGCCTCCTGTAATTTCTTTTATTTGTTTCTTCCAAGCAGTGTTGGATTGGAAGAAAACCCCTAGGTATTTAAAGGCCTTGACTGGCTGAATGTAATAGTGAATTTTGCTTTAAAATAAAGGTAAAGGTACAGGTTCCCTTCGCACATATGTGCTAGTCGTTCCTGACTCTAGGGGGCAGTGCTCATCTCCATTTCAAAGCCGAAGAGCCAGCGCTGTCTGAAGACGTCTCCATGGTCATGTGGCCAGACTCCACAGAAGAGAAAATGTTTTTCAAGACCAGATAAACCAATCTACTAACAATTATTGGTCTAGGTCTGGTTGAAATTCAGCCATTGATGGAGATAAGGTAATATAGATGTCAGGTTTCCAAACAGCATCCAAAATTACATCAGAGTCCAAGGCAAAGTATTGCCCAAAGTTCCAATTTATTAAGAGAGCCATGTTGGCACATCTGGGAAAACCTAAATCTGAAAGCTTCCCGGTTTTCCCCACCCAGTTGAAAGTTCAAGATCTTGCCCCCACACCCACAAGCCCATCACATGGTCCAATCTCCCACTGCTATGCTGGCAGTTCCACCCATCCAGTTCCGGTTAGGTGCAGAAGTGCAGAGACAAAGGATGACCTTGGCTTTCTAGAAAGGAATTTTGTTATGGCTACCTAGTATGTGACTCCATACAATCCCCCTCTTATTTTCCCACAAGAGAAAATGCATAGTAGAATAATAGAAAGTGTGGGAGGCCGAAGACCTAAAAGAAAAGATGGCCGCAGGCCTGATAGAATGACTCTGAGCTAATTTCACATAATTGGGGACTGGGAAGACAAATGTAGCTTAGCTGCAGAAGCAGCATTTTTTTAAAGAAAAAAACCCTTTATTCCAGTGGTAGTCAACCTGGTCCCTACAGCCCACTAGTGGGCATTCCAGCTTTCATGGTGGGTGGTAGAGGTTTGCTGCAACTCTGCTTTATAAATTTTATAAAGTAAAGTTACTTCCCTACTTTATAAATCACCATTACTGTGGAACTGGGTGGGCGGTTAGAAAATTTTACTACTAACAGAGATACAAAAATGGGCTGTAGGTATAAAAAGGTTGACTACCCCTGCTTTATTCAGAAAAAACACCAAGTAAAAAAGTTAGGACCAAGTTCCAACTCCACTTGCCATATCATCTCCCTCTCCTCCTCCTCCTCCTCCTCTGATGTCTTTCCAAGGTACAACTTGAATATTGGTGTTTTGATTTTTGTTTTGGTGAGTGGTATGAAAAATCTGATCTGACCAATAAAAACTCTGCATGACGGAATGAGCTCTTCCACAAATGTTCCAGATCCAGGTCTCCCTGAATTCTGTTGACTCTTATCTACCATTAAAAGAGCCGAGGTGGCGCAGTGGTTAAATGCAGCACTGCAGGCTACTTCAGCTGACTGCAGTTCTGCAGTTCGGCTGTTCAAATCTCACCGGCTCAGGGTTGACTCAGCCTTCCATCCTTCCAAGGTGGGTAAAATGAGGACCCGGATTGTTGTTGGGGGCAATATGCTGACTCTGTAAACCGCTTAGAGAGGGCTGAAAGCCCTATGAAGCGGTATATAAGTCTAACTGCTATAAATCTAGTACTGACCATTAGTTGACCAGAATCTGGCATATAGGCTTGAACAATAAATCCAATTAAATGGAATTTAACATATGGCCCTGATTCTTTGTGGATGACAGTTGAAGCCCGAAGAGAATGGGCCAACTGTAAGCATTTCCTAGGGGAAAAAACGAATGAGTCAGTGGTGGGTTCTGGCCAGTGGTGGGATTCAAATAATTTAACAGCCGGTTCTCTGCCCTAATAACCAGCTGGGTAGGCAGGGCTTAGTGGTCATGTGACTGCGTGGGCTTGGCCAACTCAACGACATTCACGTAGATGAGCGCTTCTTACCTATTACAATGTAGTAAGGGTTAACCAGAGAGGCAGTTTTTGTAAGCAGGGCAATAAAGTTTAGGCTAGAAACAACACCAGAATGTTTCCTTCCTGCCTTCCTTACAGGATTAGCCCTGTAAAGTGGAAAAACACCAAAATAAGATTTCTTCCAACAACCGGTTCTCTGAGCTGCTTAGAAAGTTAACAACCGATTCTCCCGGATAGTTGCGAACTGGCTGAATCCCACCAGTGGTTCTGGCCCTCAGAGCACCATATCAGAAAGGTAGCTGGTGCTCCCAGCAGGCACCAGTATGTCCGTACCAGGGCATACTCGTCGTATCCCACCACTGGAGTGAGTGAAGGAAACAGCTAAAGAACAAGGGTTGACTTGGGAGGAAGGCCACAGATGGACGATGAATGCCCCCTCCCAGAGGAAATAAAAGAGGAGCGAAAGGGGAGTGGAGTTTGCAGGAGACAATTAGTTCACTTAATTGGTTCGTGACTCTCTGAGACTCCTTGCTAAGTTTTGCAGATATCGGCCTTTGCAGATATCGGCCTCTCCAAGCCAGATATGGTCTGTGACTGTAAATCTTCCCTTGAAAGACTTTGCTGGATGTGAATGAGCAGAATTCACAGTAAATTAATCAAAGGGTTTTTTGTCTGGACAAGGAGTTTGCTTCATGCTCTTGGGAAGCCTCGGTCAGAACAGGCCTCGTCTGTCAGTAATTAATCCAGGGATTGGTATTGCCTTTCCAGCAGGGGAGTCAAAAAAAGTCAAAATACAACCACATGATTGGAGCTTCACCCCTTTTTACATGCAATATATCCCAAAGAAAAACAGTTGTTCAAATGTCACCATAATATATAACTGATTCTGATCCAAGCTGGAGGCTGGGTTTTTTTCTGAACTATAAGTTGTGAGATCAAATAAACTCCTCCTTTTGACCATTCTGTTGTTAGAGCTCTTAATGCTACAATAATTATGGGAAAAATATTGCCAAGATTATACATTGTCTCAGTGTTTTAATTCTTAAATCCTGATATTTAACAAACAACTAAATTGAAACAAGACTGGAAAAGCAAATTACTGCCAAAATCTAAAACCCAAGCTACAAGTATTTTCTATTATTTCAAATTTTACAATCTTCTCCCATTCCTTCTGAGCAAGACTCCTGTCATTTGCTATAAACAGAAGAAAATCCAACTTTACTTCATTTACAATGAATGGAATAGAATAGAATACCTGAGTTGTAAGGGACCTTGGAGGTCTTTTAGTCCAACCCCCTGCTTAGACAGGAAACCTTACACCACTGATTAATTGTTCTAACTGTCAGGAAATTTCTCCTTAGTTCTAAGTTGCTTCTCTCCTTGATTAGCAATAGCAATAGCAATAGCAGTAGACTTATATACCGCTTCATAGGCCTTTCAGGCCTCTCTAAGCGGTTTACAGAGAGTCAGCATATTGCCCCCAACAATCTGGGTCCTCATTTTACCCACCTCGGAAGGATGGAAGGCTGAGTCAACCCTGAGCCGGTGAGATTTGAACCGCTTACCTGCTGATCTAGCAGTAGCCTGCAGTGCTGCATTTAACCACTGCGCCACCTTGGCTCCTCTAGTTTCTACCCATTGCTTCATGAAGTCTGGTATGTTGTGGTCTAGACCAGGGGTCAGCAAACTGCGGCTCTGGAGCTGCATGTGGCTCTTTCCTCCCTCTTCTGCGGCTCCATCACTGGTCGGCGCCACAATTTTGAGAGGAGCTTCCGGGGGGGGAGAGAGAAGCACAGTGCGCCAGGAGAAGACTCTATGGCAAGGGGAGGGTTTTCCAGTTGTCTCCACAATTGATAGGGCTTTTGGTTATGACAGGTAGAGGAAAAAGTACGCCGTGCTAGGAGGAGACTCTATGGTGGGGGAACTGAACTTCCGGTAGAGGAAAAAGTACGCCGTGCTAGGAGGAGACTCTATGGTGGGGGAACTGAACTTCCAGTCAGCTCCAGAATTGAATAGGGGGCTTCCGGTTAGGACCTTTGTGGCTCCCAGTGTTTTCTTTTCTGTGGGAAACGGGTCCAAATGGCTCTTTGAGTGTTTAAGTTTGCCAACCCCTGGTCTAGACCATGTAAAATCTTAACTGCTGTTATTGTCTACATAGGGGGCTATTGGGCTTGAGTCAAGAATGATGTTACATTGGATTGCACAGTTTTCTCCTTACTTTTTCCAGTCTAAACTGTGATAAACCTTATCCTTTCTTAATATGCTCTATATTCCTGATGTGTTATAGTAGATGCAGAAACTCACAAGCTTTAATTGTGGCATTTGCACTAAAAATTATTTTAGAAATAACTACCAGGAACAAAATAAACCTTGGTAAGGGAGAGAATCAATAAGCAAGTTGGCAGAACATGGGCTAAAACTGACCCCGTTGAGTGATCACTTTAAACATTAATTATTTCACATATTTAGACTATATCCCTGCACACTTACCCAGAAATAAGTGTCCTGCTGAATTGTGAATAAACAAGAATGGAACTGCAATCTAAGGCTTCCAACCCTCATTAGAAGCATAGCATTTTCAGAATTCACAAGTTTTGCCTGGGCCTCAACTATTCACTGGGAGTGAATACAGCAATTCTTCGGTTTAGGAAGAAGAGTGGCTTTAAGTACATCAATTATTCGGCCATTTGCACATGTGCTCCTGAACTTGGGATCCTCACAACTCGAGATCATTTAACGCAAAAGGAGGCATGGCATCCAGCTTTTCATAAATTTGCTATCCTAATCCATTTCAGAAACAAACTTAACTGGGGGTAAGAGTGAAGGGGTTTTGCAGAAGCCGTGAGGCTTTTGAGCCAGATATGTCTTCCCCCTGAATTCAGGTTTAGTAGCTTTAATGTTTCAAATTCAATTAACAATTCTCCCAAATCATTGGGAGAATACCAGGAAGAATCTGGTAGCAGCTTTTCCAGCTAAAACATTTTATTAAAAAGGCTGAAGGTTTCAACAGTAGTAACTAATTTCCTGAGATACATAGAGTGGCTACCAGTGATTCTCAACTTTGGCTGTACGAAGAGGTGTGGACTTCAACTCCCAGAATTTCCCAGCTAGTTAAATGTCTATGGAGATTCTAAGTCATCTAAGCAACGCTTGTCCCAAAGGTGCTTTTTCAAGAGACAACTGGACGTTCCAGTTTTTCTTTGAAGACATTTTGCTTCTTATCCTGTTGCAGCAGATTGAGGTTTGTAATCTACTTACGAAAGACCAGGACTTGAGACCACGAAGGTGAGAGAAACAGGTTTATTTGATGCATCGAGTTCAGCGTGTTTACACACCAAAATCTGAACTGCCTGGCTCTGCCCAGGATGCTACTTTTATGCCGTGTTCCACACTGTGCATTTTCAAGGCGTTTCCATACACGAGACAAGCATGACATTTCGAAAAGGGGAAGTTCATTTGGAATGTTACAGAGAAATACATCGGAAAAATACAAAGAAGAGAAGTTCCTATAATGTCTTAAGCTGTCAGCAGTTTTACCTCTGTTCTATCTCTCACCCATGCCTGGCTTCCTGTGCCCCTCCTTTACAGGGTCTTGCCACACTGTTCAGCCCTATTTTTAATACTTATGAGGAAGTTGGAGAGAAAGTTCACACCAGCTAAAAGTCAACTTTGGAACTCCAGGGCACTAGAATGAAAAGCCAAGCTAATATGAATTTATAAGGTCCATTCTATTAACAACACCTTACCTGGCCAGCACTGGTGGGTTTACCTGTGCACCCCCTCCCGCATCAATCCAAGAAGCTTCTTGGAAGCGACACATCTTCTTGAAAAAGCATCTTTGGGACAACCATGACTTATTCTGTGCCTGCCGAGGAAAATGGGGATTTTGCAGTATCCTTCCCCTGTCACGCCCACCAAGCCATGCCATCCCCACCAAGCCACACCCACAAAACTTCCAGAGGAGTCAAAGACTTCCTGTCCATAGAATCCAGAGGGGCATTGCTAACAGATGACGGCATATATATCAGGGAAACGCACCTAGGAATTGTACTATGGATTCTCTGCTAGATTTTAGTTTTCTAGCACAAAATATCTGAAAAGATATACTCCATAGATCATGGTAGAGCGATGTCATTGATGTCATTAAGAAACTGCCTGGCAGTTTGAGAAGTGCCGTTTATTCCCTGATTGATCAATTATTTTCTTGGTGAAAATACAGGACCTTATGCTAAGTTGCAGCACAGAAGAATTATTCGATTTCCTCTAAAAATTAAAATACAGGAGTGGTTTACCAGGGCTTTCTCAGGCACAAAGAATCAGAAATACATTATTGCTATAGTTAAGATTTATTGCCCCAACCTATAGACAAGGAACTAGTCTACTAAATTTCAAGGCCAAATTGGTGCCACATAAGAGTCAACATAATTCAAGAGGGGTTGGACTTGAATTGTTTGTGGCAACATAAGGACTCTAAACTGATGATACATTTAACTCCACCCCCAACTCTGCCTAATCTTCTCCTGCATGCCTTTTTTTGTCATGCAGTGTTGATCTGCATCTGGTTTATTCCTTAATCAGAGACATTTGACATTGACCTTGGCTTAGGACACACAATTTTGCTCCGTATCTATCCAGAGTTTAGATTTTGGATTATTAAGGGTGATATCTCTGGGATGAACTGTTTAACAACAGCACCCACAGGAATGTTGCTTTTCAATTTATTTATCAGTTTGGGAAATGTTGATTTTCACCAAAAATATGGAAATCAGATCTGATTCAACAAAGACAAAAGTGCTTTGTGGGTAATTGCTTTTGGGATTCTGTTGAATAGAAAATGAAAAAGTTTTAAATAGCACTGAGTATTATAAGAGGTTTTTGAACAAATGACTGATTCTATTTAAAGGGAGAAAGAGAAATGGCAGCGTCCCCTTTTTTTCCAGCGACTAGTTTAGGAATTTTTGTCAAGCATGCCCTTAAAATAGAACTTTTTACAAACTGTTTTGAAAAATAAAATCCACTGAAGGAGGAAAGACTCCGTAAACAAAACAACCAGTATATCTCCTACCAGCCAGGCCATCATTTCTCTTTATTCTCACTTATCTTTGAATTTATTTCTCAATAGAGATCCATAAATTGATATTGCAGCCAAAAGTTTTCTTTTGTACACCCCAGGAGTCAAAAGTCAAGATGGCAATTGTGACAGTGTGCTCAAAGCTCCACCTGCTTTTTACCCCAAAGGCAGGGGTGAGATTCAGCCAGTTTGGACTGGTTTGGGTGTTACCAGACACGGATTTTGCATCTGGTTGCATCTGTTATCCAGATACTAATTTTGCATCTGATTCACTGAACCAGTAGTTGAAAGGACAGGCTGGCCCTCCCACTCCCCCACTCCCCTTTCAGGAGTCTCCACATTGGTTTGGTGACAACGTGAATTCAAATTTGCCATCATTTTTATTTGTTTGCTTGTTTATATTTCCGATTTCTAAACCTCCCAACTTCCTATTCTTCTCCTAAGTAGGAAATAAGAAACATGGTTAGGTCAGTTAGAGCCGAGGTGGCGCAGTGGTTAGGGTGCTGTACTGCAGGTCACTTTAGCTGACTGTTATCTGCAGTTCAGCGGTTCTAATCTCACCAGCTCAGGGTTGACTCAGCCTTCCATCCTTCCAAGGTGGGTAAAATGAGGACCCGGATTGTTGTTGGGGGCGATATGCTGACTCTGTAAACCGCTTAGAGAGGGCTGAAAGCCCTATGAAGCGATATATAAGTCTAACTGCTATTGCTATTCCTTGGGTATGCAGGCCAACCTTACCACTTTAGTGCTGCTCCTTCGCACTCTGCATGAAACAAGATGGTGATATTCGATCTTGGGATATAGATGGACTGGGATAGGCGTCCCTGCTGAGAAAGCTAATGGTATGTGTGTCATGATGTCATTGTGTAATTCTCTTGAATTTGCATGAAGGTATATTGATATTCAATTTTTGGATATAGACGGACTAGGATAGGCATCCCTGGTTAGAAAGCTAATGGTACATGTGTCATGAACAGCTTGCCTCCAGAGGTTGTAAATGCCCCAACACTGGAAGTCTTTAATTAGATGTTGGATAGCCATTTGTCTGAAACGGTATAGGGTTTCCTGCCTAGGCAGGGGGTTGAACTAGAAGACCTCCAAGGTCCCTTCCAACTCTTCTATTGTATTGTATTGTATGATGTCATTGTGTAATTCTCCTGAATTATGCAATTTGCATGAATATATATTGAGACACAGTGGCTCAGTGGCTAAGATGCTGAGCTTGTCGGTCAGAAAGATCAGCAGATCGGTGGTTCGAATCACTAGCGCCGTGTAACAGAGTAAGCACCCATTACTTCTCCCAGCTTCTGCCAACCTGGCAGTTCAAAAGCAGGTAAAGTAGAAAAATAGGGACCACCTTTGGCGGGAAGGTAACAGCATTCCATGTGCCTTTAACGTTGAGTCATGCTGGCCACATGACCATGGAGACGTCTTCGGACAGCGCTGGCTCTTCGGCTTTGAAATGGAGATGAGCCCCCTAGAGTTGGGAAAGACTAACACATATGTGCAAGGGGAACCTTTACCTTTACCTATAGTGAGATTCCTGAGGTCATCAGGGCTTGAACTCAACACTCATGTGTCGAGCTGGGGAAAAGTAACCTTGGTAATATGATAAAGGGAGCCAGTTTGAGATGGTGGTTCAGGCATCAGGCTTTAACCAAGCGGGATACAGTAAGTTCTAGTCCCACCTTAGGCACAAAGCCAGCTGTGTGAGCATGGGCCTGTCACTTTCTCTCATCCCTCGGAAAGAGACAACCAGGGGTGGGTTCCGGGTGCTGCCACTGCCGCTTCATTCAGGGATGTGACGTGCGCACACATGCGCAGTACTGAAAAAATGCTTCTGCGCATCAGTGGTGGGTTTCAAAGATTTGTGGAACCTACTCTGTAGGTGTGGCCTCCTTTGTGGGAGTGGCTTGCCGGCCATGTGACCTGGTGGGAGTGGCTTGCCGGCCATGTGTTCTCTCTCTCTCCCTCTCTCTCTCTCTCTCTCTCTCTCTCCTTCCTTTTGTCTCTCTGTCCCTTTTTTCTTTTTTTCTTTCATCTCTCTCTCTCTCACTCTTTTTCTTTCTTTTTTTCTTTATTTCTTTCTTCCTTTCTTTATCTTTCTCTCTCTGTGTGAGTCTGTCTGTCTGTCTGTGGTGGGTTTCAAAAAAATTTGGAACCTCTTCTGTTGGTGTGGCCTGCTTTCCGGGTCCACTGGTGGAATCTCTTCTAACCGGTTCAGTAGATTTGACGAACCGGTTCTACTGAATAAGTACGAACTGGTAGGAACCCACCTCTGCTGCGCATGCACAGAAGCGAAAAACAAGATGGCGGCACCTAGAACCGGTTTGGGAGTGGTGTCGGGTCGAGTTACTGCCTACTTGCCAAACCGGTCTGAAGTGGTAGGAACCCACCTCTGGAGACAATGGCCATCCACATCTGAAAAACCTTGCCAAGAATACTCCCGCGAAATTAGACTCATTGAATCAGGCATGATTTAATGGAAGAAAACAACCCTGATCATAACGGTCTACAAACTTCCAGGCGCATCGGTGCAAACCCCGCCGAAGAAAACCTTGCACGAACAACAAAACCTATGCGCCAGCCAATTCTACCCACCCATCCCCACACCCGCTCCCCCCCAAAGTCTTGAAAGCTAATTAAAAGGCTTTGTCCCTTATTTGCAGAAGAGCTCATTATTTATGCTAGGAGAGGGGATGAAATACCGCTAATAAAATCAGCCCTCCCTCTGGCCAGCCCGGCAATTACAGTGTGATTACAGTGGGAGAGGATTAAATCGAGGGCTCTCGGGTTGGAAGGGGGAAATGATAAGCCCAACCTCAAGAGCAGTAAAACAGCTGTTTGGACTCTCTGCACCTGCTAGGGAACAGGCTGGGAGGAGGGTGGGTGGGGGGTTTGCCTCCAGACCTAAACAAGCTATTCTCTGAAACCCCTGCCTCCTTTTTCCATGGAGACTCCCAAGCGACACTTGAAAAGCCCACCCCAGCCTTCCCACTCCAAGTTGTGCTTTAACAACAACAAAAAAAATCGAGTAAAAAGAAGCTCATTTAAAGAAGAGAACCCTTCTCTCAAGGAGACTTCGACTCAAGAACTCAACGCAGGCCCATCAAGTGGGGGGGGGATGAGGGCACTCCCCCTCTCCTGTTTTTAATTCAGAGGCAAAAGACGACTGCTGGAGCTAATCTCGGCCAACTTTCGAGGCACACAGGCAAGAAGGAATGGGCGAAGGGGAGGCCTGGTGAATGAAAAGAAAGGGGACCATTGCTCCCCCCCCTCTCCCCGTTTCATGCTTCTAAGTCCTGCCAATCAGCCTAAACTCAACCCAACGTTGGGAGAATAGCAATGAGAGTCTCCCAACAACCAAGCACACTTTAAAAAAAAAAATTAAAACAAAATCCGTTTGAAAATGCAGAAAGTTTTGCTGGCGTCTCCACTCGCCAAGCTCAATTAGAGGGGGAGAAAAAGAAAGGAAAGAAAGAAGGAAGGGAAGAAAGAAAAACTTGGGTTGGGAGAAACTTAAGAGGATTTTTAATTAGTCCAAATGTGAAGGTTGTGGGGTTTTTTGTGTGTGTTTTTTTTAATTAGGTGGCTGAGCTACAGCCTTTGTTTTAAAGCCAGAGATGTAACTTTGCAAAACCTGGACACAACTTCTCTCTCTCTCTCTCTCTCTCTTTTTCCCACCTACAGCGTACTTGTCTCAAAAACATATTGAGCAGAGCTTGAGTGCACAGGCCATTCCAAAGAAGATGGACTAAGAAGCTTTTAAATACATATATACCAATGCCAAAATATGAAGTGGCATAACTAATTGGCTTTGAAGGCTGTGCAGCTGCATCCACTAAATAGATGCAAGAGCCAATCCCCTATTATGTGGAGACTTTCTTGATGTTGAACAACAAATGGGCACCTAAAAAGGAGGGCTAAGGTGAAAGCCAAAACAATTGCAGGGTTTCTGAACCCCACAATCCAGATGTGTGATGAGGTTTTAACTCCTATGAACCTTGCTACTCTGGACAACTGACATTAAACTGTGTGGTTCAGAGTCATGTGCGTCATCAGAAGTGAATATGGAAAACGTTTTCTGGAATATCATTATTAATGCCACTAATATTAAATGGAGCTTGCTCAGATGCTGAAATACACCATGCAAATTAGAGAGCGGAAGGGAGGAAAGAGAGGGAAAGAAAGAGAGAGGAGACAGGAGAGAGGGAAGAAGAAGGGAGGAAAAGAGAAGGACAGAGGGAAGGTGTGGAAAGAGGGGAGAGGAGAGGGAGAGAGCAGGGGAAAGTAGAAAAGAAAGAGATGGCAGAGGGAAGAAAGGAAGTTGGGAGGAGGAGAGAGGGAGAGAAGAAAAATTGAAGATGAACATATTATGGTGTATGGAAAGCAGAAGAGCAAATGAAAGTTGATATGGCTTGATAGTAAGAGGAATTGATATAATATTGAATATTTTTTTTAAAAAAATGCTTGTTAAGATGTAATGGTATACTTTGAATTATATGTATGGTAAAAAAATAAAAATAAAAAAAACTTTTCTAAAAAAATGAAGTGAAACTAGGAAACGTCTATGGCTAAAAATCTCCCAGCAATCACAAAAAAAAAACTTTGCACATAGAAAAAGTCTTGTTGCCAGGAATAGATTTCACCAGAGTTCTTCAAAAATATTTTTTAATTCAAATGGAAATTTAAAAAGTCATTGTAGGGTTGCAAAAATAAAATACCGATTTTCAATAGCACCTTTGATTGGAAGAATGACACTAAGCCCCAGGTCATTAGAAAATAAACAATAGAAAATAAATATTATATGTTAAAAAATTGTTTTGCCCAGAAAAATAAGTAGACAAAGAGTGCCCCTTAAAAACACAGGTATGGTAAAAAAAAAAAAAATCAAGATGGCAGCTGTAACACAGATTCAAAGAAGTGGAGATATATTGACACCATTGCAGCCACAATCCTGACATACCTTGTGTCAGCATTCAAAATATCATCCAGAATTAAATCAGAGTCCAAGGTAAAGCTTTCCTCAAAGTTCCAATTTAATAAGAGAGACATGTTGGTACAATCTGTGGAATACCCGAATCTGAAAGTTTCCTGGGTTTTCCACCCAGTTGAAAGTTCATGATCTTGTCCCCACACCTACAAGTCCATCACATGGTCCAATCTTCCTCTGCCACGCTGGCATTTCCACCCATCTAGTTCCTGTCAGGTGCAGAGATGCGGAGACAAAGGGTGACTTTGGGCTTCTAGAAAGGAATGTTTTATTTTGACAACAACACATTCTACAATTCCACTCCTTACTATTCCCCCTCCCAATTACCCCACTAATGAAACAGCATAGTAAAGAAAGAGACAGAGTGTGGCAGGCCAAAGATCCTAAAAGGAATATGACTGCAGGCCTGACACCTTGTTAGTATTTGTCTGTGGAGGTTCTCAGTCATCCAGGTCATGGTTGTCCCAAAAGTGCTTTTTCAAGAAGCAACTGAACTTTTGGTTTTTCTTGGAAGACATTTCGCTTCTCATCCCCCCCGCCAAAAAAAAAACTTCTTCAGCTCTGACTGGATGGTGGAGAATGGAAGGATTTATATTTCTTGCAGACAGCTGGTCATTTACATTCTTTTACAGAGTCCTTGAGTCCATTTGGAGACTCATCTGTGTCCTCAGGGTCACCTGAGTAGCGCAAATGGATGTGGAGCCGCCTTGGAACTGCTGAAAGGGTGGTGTTGTAGACTGGAGATAGATGACAGCAGGCGAGTAAGACGAATATCATCTATCTCCAGTCTACAACACAGTCTTTTCAGCAGTTCCAAGACCGCTCCACATCTATTTGCAGTACTCAGGTGACACAGATAAACCTCCAAGTGGCCTCAACAACTCTGGAAAAGAATGCAAATGACCAGCTGTCTGGAAGGAGCTTCTTGGATGAGAAGCAAAATGTCTTCAAAGGAAAACGGGAATGTTCAGTTGCCTCTTGAAAAAGCACCTTTGGGAGCTTTTTGGTATGGTAGAAGGAAAGGAAGGAAAGGAAGGAAGGAAGGAAGGAAAGGAAGGAAGGAAAGAAGGAAGGAAGGAAGGAAGGAAGGAAGGAAGGAAGGAAGGAAGGAAGGAAGGAAGGAAGGAATTCCACCAGCTTTCCTTCTAAGAAATTGTGTTCTGTGATTAGCAATGCCTATTATCACATAAAACAGAGACAGTCTGGTGTAGTTGTTAAGGCATCAGATTACAAACCAGGAGACTGGGGTTCTAGTCCATGCCTTAGGCTCAAAGTCAGCTGGGTGACCTTAGGCCAGTCATTGGAGGCAAGAACAAACTGCTTGCAAAAAAAAACTCTTGCTAGGAAAATTGCAAGGATTAGTCCAAGCAGTTTGCAGGAATCAACCTGGCTTGAAGGCACAATATGTAGATATGTCCTATCACAATATTTGCACGACTATGCAGAAGACCAACAATTGCACAGGCAAAATAGCTCAGTAACACAAGTAGGTGGAAATTAGCTGTACATCTGTTTCACATAATTGTACAGAAAATGGAACTGATGCACATCTGAACAGCCAGATCAAAGCAATCAAAACAGCTGGCATATTTGTCATTTGGAAAGGGGCTCTTAATTCTAGGAATTGAAGTCCCCATATCTTAAAGTTGCCCAGATGAAAAAGACTGTCCAAGATACTCCAGGAAAAAGATTACTTATCGAAAATAGCCATAGCTTTTCGAATGATTTAGGACAATTATGATTGTAAGGCCCATGGATTTCAACTCCCAGAATTCCCTAGCCAGCCATTAACTATCAAAATAGTTAATCAGTCTAATTTTCATGAAGGGGCATGGCTAGCCAACCTATTGATTCTTTTCTTCTTCAGTAAAATTTCCCAAACTTGGCAACTTTCATGGACTTCAACTCCCAGAATTCTGGGAATTAACTATTTTGATATATATTGGCTTATATTATTTCTGTGTGTCCATTCACCCAACTGCTAGTTAGGGTCAAACAAGACATTGAAATTGGCATATACTTGTTTCTCTATGCTATATGAGACATACTTCTATATGTTGCTTCTATATGTTATACGAAAGCTAGTTTGATCTACAGGTTAAGGCATCAGGCTAGAAAGTGGGGGACCATGAATTCAAGTCCTATCTTAGCGTGAAAGTTGGCAGGGTGACTTTGGGCCAATCACTAGGAGATTCTGACTTCTAGTCATGCCTTAGCCAGGAAAGGTAGTTGGGTGAGTTTGGGCCAGTCAATCTCTCTCTCAGCCCAACTCACCTCACAGGGTGGTTGTTGTGGGGAAAATAGGAGGAGAAAGGTGTGTTGGATATGTTTGCTGCCTTGAGTTATTTGTAAAAATAATAAAGGTGGGATACAAATCTACATATATAAAAATGATTCTGTGTTTGTGTGTGTGCGTGTGTGTGTGTGTGTTCCAGCATGGAATGCCTTCAGCAATTTCAACCAAACTTGGTACACAGATGACTTACCCTCTGGAGAAAAATACTGTGGGGATAAGACACCCCTAACACCCCTCGGTGTGTATGTTCTGTTAAGATGCAGCCTGTTGTGCCTTTAAATGGCTTCTATTGTACAACACAGTGGAGTTGCCATGGTAACAGTACTCCACAAGGGAGGTCCCTCTGGTAAGGGGGAAAATCCAACATTAGAAATTATGTTTGGTCCGGACATTTTCCCCCTATAAATAAATACCTGGGCAATGCTGGGCTATCAACTAGTAAATAAAAAATAAAAATAAAAAAAATTTATGCTCGTTCCACATTTAATATTTGGGAATATGGATTTCTATCATCTCTCATTCCTCTGCCTTTTTTTTTCTTCTTTCATGCTGCAGTAGGTTCAGGGAATTCTTGAAAGATAAATACAACTTCATTTCTTTACCTTTTCAAAATAAAACTTGACAAGTTCTTTTCCTCACACCCAAATGGAGATCTTCTGAAATTGGCGGAGGAAGTAGGAGAAGTGTGTCTGCCACTTCACTTGTTGGAAAAGAATGCTCTTTAATTTAGATGTTTAAGATTTTCGAGGAAGCCATGTTGAGCATTGCGGTCATCCTGAGGGGAGATGCTTGAAACATCGCTGTGCATCTCTGTAATTAAGTTTTAGAGTCCTGAAAAAGTCAAGCAGCATTTTCAACAATTACTTTCTTTTTTTTCTTTCTGCTAAAAAAAAAAAGACCAAAAAAAATGTTCACAGTATACATCTTCCAAACAGCTTTATGTAATCAATAGACAGAATGTATTTAAAGTATTTAAACCAGAGGTGGGTTCCTACCAGTTCTCACCTATTCGGTAGAACCGGTTCGTCAAATCTACTGAACCGGTTAGAAGAGGTTCCACCAGTGGACCCGGAAAGCAGGTCACACCTACAGAAGACATTCCAAACTTTTTTGAAACCCACCACTGGTCCTTGGATATGATTATTCTACACTATCAGGCTCATATTTATAAATCTCAGTGCCTCTGTGAAAGGTAAGGATGACTACTGCGTTTGTGGTGCTTGCTGCCCATGTGACTGGATGGGAGTGGCTTGCCGCCCATGTGACCGGATATGAAGATGCCAACGACACTTGTCAGAACCACCTTAAATTACCTCACACACAGCACTGGCATGCATAAGAATATGATGTAAACTTGTTTTTTAAAAGGCATCTTTGGTTTGCATTAAAACAACTTCAACACACGCAATGTTCTGATTGCACCACAAACGCAGTAGTCATCCTTACCTTTCACAGAGGCACTGAGTTTTATAAATAGGAGCATGATAGTGTAGAATAATCATATCCAAGGACCAGTGGTGGGTTTCAAAAAATTTTGGAACCTCTTCTGTAGGTGTGGCCTGCTTTCCGGATCCACTGGTAGAACCTCTTCTAACTGGTTTGGTAGATTTGACGAACCGGTTCTACCGAATAAGTACGAACTGGTAGGAACCCACCTCTGTCCCATTGGTAATATCTGGCTGTGAGAGCTGGACCATAAGGAAGGCTGAACACCAAAGAGTTGATGTTTTCGAACTGTGGTATTGGAGAAGATTCTTGAGAGTCCTTTGGTCTGCAAGATCAAATCAGCCAATCGTAATAGAATGGCTATTCTTTGGAAAGACAGATTCCAGAGCTGAAGCTGAAGTACTTTGGCAACCTAATGAGAAGAGAGGACTGATTGGGAAAGACCCCGATGGTGGGAAAGATTGACGGCAAAAGGGGAAGGAGATGGTAGAAGATGAGATGGTTATATAGTGTCATCAATAGAATGATCATGAGTTTGGGCAAACTCTAGGAGACAGTGGAAGATGGGGGAACCTGGCGTGTTATGGTCCATGGATTGCAGAAGGTCGGGCAAGATTTAGCCACTGAACAACAGCTGCAACAAAATATTTCATTTTATTCTTATTTTCTGTAAAAGAAGGTTTACAGAACTCTCCAAATATACAGTATTCCACGTTTGAAAAAAAATCACCTTAGTACTGGTTAACCTGTGCCACATTTCATGTTTTTTTTTTAAAAAAAGGTATATGATCGTTCAGGCAAATGTGGTAAAATGGGTGCATAATTTCAACTGCCAAATGACTTCAATCAATCGTCCACTGTGCATTGAGTCAAAATAACCTGGAAAGAAAATTCAGGGACACAAAAATACACAATGGAAATTGTGCTATCAGCCTGGCATGCTGAAGACAAACTCGTTTTGCTTGCACTAAAATTTGAACTCGCCATGAATGATGGCTAGTCTTCTGCTCAGAGAACATACTTATTTTTATTTATTTATTTGTTTTGTCACGCATATATAAAATAATAGATATAAGTACATACAAGATTATGAACACAGGAAATGGGTACGAATAAATGGGGACTGTTGTAATATAGTTGCAGAGCCACGCTGAATCACACAGGAGAAAACAAACTCCTAAAACGCCATAACATCCTGATAGTGCATAACATAACATTCTGAGATGTGCCCTACCATTGACGTCCAGGATTTGACCATATATAGACTGAGCAGTAGATTAGAAATTGTACTTTTACAGGCTGTTTTTACTCACATGCTATTGCTCCTCCTGCCTTTGTCCTATCTCAATAAAAGGGGCTCTCAGACCCCCAATCTGGGTCGCTCCATCCCGAGAAAGGTTGTGTCTTGTCTTTTCTCAACATTGGCCTCATGGGCGAACCACGGGAACGCTACATTTGGTGACCCCGACATGATTTCCTGTGTCGCCAGCCTTTCACTCATCCCCGACTGGGCAACGTCTCGCAACCAGGGCCGGCCGTCAGCGAACAGAGAACCCTCCCAAATCGTGAGTATGGGCTCGGGCTTCTCGAAGGCTCAGACTGCACACTTGCAGGAGCTTCGGGATATCATCAAATTGTCTGTTGCAATCTCTCAAGCGGCAGGTCGCCCGCTTCCCCTTCCCCCGAAAAAAGCAGGACAGGGATGGTAGGCATGCTGGTGCGCTTATGCATGCCCCTTAAAGACCTCTTAGGAATGGGGTGAGGTCAACAGTAGACAGTAGACTAAGGTTAAAGTTGTGGGGGTTTGGGGATGAAACCATAGAGTCAGATACAGCATTGACCACTCTGTTGCTGAAGTTGTATTTTCTGCAATCGAGTTTGGTATAGTTTACCTTAAGTTTGTATCTATTGTGAGCTCATGTTTTGTTGTGGTTGAAGCTGAAGTAGCCTGCAAGTTCCTTTCTACATTTCCCTCTAATGATTAAAATTGACTCTGCATCGCAGGAGACTTCCAAACAGAATTAACATTACTTAAATAAATTTTTTAAAAGGGAAAATCTCTAAACTGTTCCTCCAGGGAATTCAAAGCAAGCCTTATTTACATGTTCAACACATCAGCATCAGTACCTCGGCTTCTCCCATATATTAAGGTCTGCCCTCAAAATATCCAAGAGCCGCTGGAAATAAAATTTGGGGTAAATTTCAGCCATTAAATTGCAATCTTTAGATTTGTTGTTCTCAAAGACCACACTAATATCTCTCTCCCTTGTTACTTATTAAAAAGAAAATGTCCTTCGTGTTTCTGTCTACGATCACATTAACCATTCTATTCAAATGGATTTCATTCAGTTAGTGGACAAGGATGAAGATACTTAATGTTATCATTTGAATCCAACCTGATCCTGAAAGAAAGAAAAAAAGAAAATGACTACTGTAACTACCGTCTTTATTTTTATACATCCTTTTTTTCTGGAAAAACATTATTGTTGTTGTTGTTGTTGTTGTTATTGTTATTGTTGTTGTAATAGACAATAACTACTTCCTAAAAATATAAATGCTGCTCTGGATTTGCCTCACTGTTTCTTATGGAAAGACAGGCTAAAATGACACCAGATCTCTTTATGTTGATGGTATATTTCCATCCTTTTGTATTTCCAGGTGAGAAAACTAAATTCTCAGTCATGAGTTTATGGCAGGTCTGTGCTGTTTAAAGCTCAAGATTCCTGCTGCCTAAACAATGAATAATCTGAAGAGCTATTTAAAGGGAAATTCGAAACTACACATTTCCAGTATAACTTTGGACAGTCGTGTTATCTTGGCACTCCAAAAACCTTTTGGAAAGTGCAGTCCAAATTTTTGTTTCCAGGAAAGAGATGTAAAAAGATTCATCCAAGCTCAAATAATTTGAAATGCACCTATGCCAGAAGCCAAGAGTTTCTTCCGACATACCTTAGCCACCCAGTGAGTAATTCCCTTTTGAGTTAGCAACTTTATGCAAAGTGGGATAAGAAATCAAAGAAACAGGACACCAAATAAAATAAATGATAAATGGGATTTTAAAAGGAGAAGAACTAGATTTATTAAGTTAAATCAAATTTATATCAACCCCACAGAATACCAGAATAGCAGTGTTGCGAGGGACCTTGAAGGCTTTCTAGTCCAACCCCTTGCTCAAGCAAGAAACCCTATACCATTTCTAACAAATGGTTATCTTTTTTAAAATCTCCATTGTTGGGGCATCCACTTTGCAAAAATTGGGTATGTCTAGTCTAGTGAAAAGGAGGACTAGGGCAGTGTCTCAATATTTGAAGAGCTGCCACAAAGAGGTTGACTATTCTCCAAAACACCAGAAGAGAAGAAACAGTGGATGGAAACTAATCAAGGAGAGAACCATCCTAGAACTAAAGAGAAATTTCCTGACTGAAAACAATTTACTAGTAGAATGGCTTGCCTTTAGAAATTATGGGTGCTCCATCAGTGGAGGTATGAAGAAGAGACTGGACAGCCACTTGTCTGGAATGAGATTGGCAGTGTGTTGCCGAACCTTTTCGGCACCAAGTGCCAAAACGAGAGTGCGCACATGGGAGCACCATAAACTTGAAGACAGTTCCCCAGCACATATGCACACACCAATCATCTGGTCTTCTCTTGCACATACGTACACAAAGATTAACTGGCTGGTGCGCTTGCATGCGCTGGAAACCAGAAGCTCAGCTTCCCGGTGCACGCATGAGCGCTAAGGAGCTGCTCTTCTGGTTTCTGGCACTCCGATGCATGCGAAGATCATCTGGCCAGAACCAAAAAGAGCAACGGGCAACCACTGAAATGCCCGGAGAGATAGCTCTGCAAGCCACTTCCAGCATGCGTGCCATGGGTTCGCCATCACAGATATAAGGTCTTCTGCTTGACCAGTGGGTTTGGACTAAAAGACTTCCAAGATCCCTTCCAACTGTGTTATTCTGTAATTTACTTTTTTCTTTTCAATTTTTTCCCACAAGCTTCCCTTTTGACGGTATCAAAAATGATCTTTCCCACATTCAATACTTCTCGCCATCCTTGTATACTGTACTTCGTTTTCTTAGATCATAAATAAAATCAAACGAATGCTTTTAGATTTGTATTTATTCCTTTGTCATGTGTAACTATGATTAGATTTATACTTAAATCGTGTATTTAGAACAGATGTTCTCCATTCTGAATTACATTTATTTATAATGCTGCACAGATTTTCCAAAACCTCAAATCTGGCCTTTCTATTGTCAACAGCCACTAAAACGTAACACACAACTATTCCCAACCTATCAGTTTCTTCTTTGTAATGTTTCCTCAACAATTAACCAGATGACACCAATTCTTACTTTTTAGCCTTTTCATTCATAACTAAAACTGTATTCCACCTGCATTCATCTATTGCATTCCACCTATTACATTCTGCTCTTTCACAAACACACAAAATATTATTTTTCTTTCTTTAATCCCATCTAATAATTTATGATTAATGCCATTTGGAATGTAAGAGGTCATCATCTTCCTTATGTCACAATTGTTGCGTAGATATTTATCTCCACTACCCTTTCGATCTATTGCATAATGTAATAGTGATTTTTAGTAGAAATAGACTATATTCTTAGCACAAGAACAAAAGCAGATATTTTTAGTACATTTGGCCAACAAGACCCAACTTTAGGTCAAACATAATGTATTCTATAGACAATTTCCCTACCCTTCATTCTCTTGCCAGGTCTGGTTGTCCCAAAGATGCTTTTCAAACACCAACTGGACTTTCTTGGTGTTCTGACTGAGGCTTCCCAAGAGCCTGAAGCAAACTCCTCGTCTCAACTAAAACCCCATTTATTAGTTTACTGTGAATTCTGCTCATTCACGTCCAGCAAAGTCTTTCAAGGGAGGATTTACAGTCACAGACCTTATCTGGCTTGGAGAACTGCTAAGCCTATATCTGCAAAACTTGGAAAGGAGTCTCAGAGAGTCAAGAAACAATTAAGCAAACTAATTGTCTCCTGCAAACTCCACTCCCCTTTCACTCCTCTTTTATTTCCTCTGAGAGGTGCCATTCATTGTCCATCTGTGGCCTTACTCCCAAGTCGACCCCTGTTCTTTAGCTGTTCCCTTCATCTGGCCACACTGCGCATGCACACACTGGGAACAGGCTCCAGCTGTTCTTCTGCCTCACTAATGTATGACTATGAAGGCAGCTGATAACTGGTATACGGCTCTGGCCCCCTCTCTGTCTCTAACGCAGAGCCCTCATCAGAGCCTTCCCCAGACTCCAGGACTGGCCAAGGTTCCTCCTTAACCTCCTCACTGTCTGAATCTGCTGCCAGCTCCACTGGCCGCTGGCAGGCCACAACACTTGGGGTTTTTTTCCTTGAAAACATTTTGCTTGTCATTCAAGAAGCAGAACGGAAGAAGGTTCATAAATGAGAAGTGAAACGTCTTCAAAGGGGAAAAAACAAGAAAATCCAGTTGCCTTTTGAAAATCAGCGTTGAATTCTCTTGCATAGGTTCCAACATCCAGAAGACGCATACAGCATATTGACTAAATGCACTCAAGGTGACCCCCACAGAAGTAAATTGTGACCAAAATAATCAATGTATTGTGGGTATTTAATGCCCCCCCCCCAAATCCTGTTCTTTAGAAGAGATACCTGTGGGGACACATGAATTGCCGTTGCTAAGGAAACCTTCCTTATTCAAGAACCTTTGTTACCAAGGTTACAGCTCCGACTTGTTCTTGAAGCACCATCGATTGATCTACCTCAAGACCTCTTCCCATGCGATGAAATAAAAGTTTCCATCACAAATATTACCTCTTTAGGTCCTAAAAATACATTGCCCTTGAAAAAAAAATCTATTCATTCATTGGAACTTGTTAAATTTTCTCTCCCGTGGGGAAGACGATGGTGAAACTTGGTTAAACCAGGAGCAAAAAAAAAAAAAAAAAAAGAGGATAAAACTGTATAAAATGGTGGACGACTAAAGATCACTTTAAGTGTTCTATTAAAAATGGTGTTTGTTAGTTGAAAGTGTACTTTGATGTAGCACCACACTGTGCTTCGTGGATGAAGAGAAAGGTTTTTAAAGACAATATTGCTGGGAAGAGTCCACGAAGTGAGTCCATAGTTTGAATTAGTATGGTAATCCCACGCGGATGAGTCGGCACAGAACAGTGGTGATTAAAGGGGAGAATAAAATATGAAATGTGTACATTTGAGAGAGAATGAGCGAGAGAAATAGTAATTTACAACTATAGAAATATATACAGGTAGGTTTTTCTTACAAAGTGAGCAACAATCACCTCTAACTTTGTCGATCCTTGTCCCTTAGAAACTGCAGTTGTCTTCTCCTCTGTCATCTGAAGCCCTTCAATGGCTACAATATCAATTCTGTGAGACCAAGGAATAATTTAAGGCTATCCTGGTTCTTGAGGTCATAAGTGGAAACCGGGGTAAGAAAAGGGTCTAATCTCAGGCCATTGAAAATGTGAAAATTGCTTCTTTCAATAGAGAAAGAACTTCTGACTTCGGGGAGCTGCAGATCTTTGCTCAAGTTTAGCTTGTTAACAAGATGCCGCAAACTTTATCCCGTTTCCGCCTTACATGGTTATCTTTCTACTTTCTATAATCCTGCCCAACCAAGAGTTGTGTGCAATAATAAGAACTGATTTTAATCAGGCTGGTAACGTTTTGCACTAAAACGATGGTTTGACTACTGTCATGGAAAAATTAGCACACTGTTTTATAAAGCAATATTCCCCAGTCTTAAGCAATGGTGGGATTCAAAATTTTGTTTACTACCGGTTCTGTGGGTGTGGCTTGGTGGATGTGGCAAGGGAACAATACTGCGAAATCTCCATTCCCTCCCCACTCCAGGGGAAGGTTACTGCAAAGTCTCTATTCCCTCCTCACTCCAGAGGAAGGATACTGTAAAATCACCATTCCTTCCCCACTCCAGGGGAAGGATACTGCAAAATCTCCATTCCCTCCCCACTCCAGGGGAAGGATACTGCAAAATCTCCATTCCCTCCCCACTCCAGGGGAAGGATTCTGCAAAATCTCCATTTCTTTCCCACTCCAGGGGAAGGATACTGCAAAGTCTCTATTCCCTCCTCACTCCAGGGGAAGGATACTGCAAAATCTCCATTCCCTCCCCACTCCAGGGGAAGGATACTGCAAAATCTCCATTCCCTCCCCACTCCAGGGGAAGGATACTGCAAAATCTCCATTCCCTCCCCACTCCAGGGGAAGGATTCTGCAAAATCTCCATTTCTTTCCCACTCCAGGGGAAGGATACTGCAAAATCTCCTAGGCTTCCCAAGATCATGAAACAGTCTCCTCATCTCGATAAAACCTCTTTTATTTAGTTAAAGGGAATTCCTCTCCAGCAAAGTCCTAGCAAACAGCCTTTCATGAGATTTCACAACTACAGACCTTTATCAGGCTTGGAGAGTTGCCAGGCCGATATCTTCCAAACGCCACGCTGTAGCAGCAATTACTTGGCAAGAAGTCAGGAACAGATCTTCACCCCAATGAATTGAACTAATTGTCTCCTACAAACTCCCCTCCCCTTTCACTCCCCTTTATTCCTTATGGGTGGGGCCATTCACTGTCCACCTGTGCCTTTACTCCCGAGTAGGCCCTTCTTCCTTAGCTGTTCCCTTCAGGCAACTCTGCACATGCGCACATCGGGAACAGGCTCCAGCTGTTCTTCTGCCTCACTGATCTCCGACTCCAAAGGCAGCTAATAGCTGTTGGATGGCCCTGGCCCCATCTCTGCCTCTGATGCAGAGCGTTCATCAGATTCCAGGACTGGCCCATGTTCTTCCCCAAACTCCTCACTGTCTGCCATGCTGCTGGCGGGCCACAACACCACCCCAGGGAGAACAGAAACGCACAAACATTATTACAGCCTGACACAACCTGTTACAGGTAGTCCTCAGTTCGATTGTAACCATTGTAACCATTCAAAGTTACAAGGACACTGAAAAAAGTAACCTTTCTTGCTACAGTTGTTAAGTGCATCATTGCAGCTGTTGAGTTAGTAACACAGTTGTTAAGTGAATCCGGCTTCCTCATTCTGACTTTGTTTGTTAGAAGGTTGCAAAAGCTGATCGCATGACTCCAGGACATGGCAGCTGTCATAAATATGAATCAGTTGCCAAGTGTTCAATTTTTTATCATGTGTCCAAGAAGATGCTGCAATGATCATGCGAAATGTGGTCGTAAGTCATTTTTTTCAGTGCCGTTGTTACTTCGAGCGGTCACTGAATGAACTCTTGTACGTTGAGGATGACCTGTAGATCGTATCACCGCTCCTGTGATGTATATGACCTTTTATCTGCCAATTAAATTAATCTCTCCTGAGTGCAATTTGCTACTTTGGGGGATAAAGTTTCACACAACCAGGCCGATAAATTTCCTTTCTTTCTAGCCCTCCCTGGCACATTCAGTCTCTCTATCTGGTGATCAAAGCTTCCTCTAGAAAGTTGGTAAATAGAATATTCCAGCTTTGATGCAAGCATGACTCCCCTTGAATACCTACACCACGAGAGGGATGTGTTTCTTTTTGGCAAATCCATGTAACAGACACGCAACTCCGTCCACCGAACAATGGCTAGCAAAGAAGGGCAGATTTCAGAGAGGACTTAATGAAAATATTTCCCTTTGTTCTTTCTTAGAGCTATTACGGGGCTTTTTCTGGGGGTGATGAAGGATCTGTTCGCTCCTCCTATCTCCATCTTCCTTCCCCCACTTTTTTTTTACAACTCCCACAACTTCTAAACTAAACTTTCCAAAAGCAGGTAACCTATAACCAGATCCATTGTGATGCTAAAAAGTTCTCTTTAGCTGGATAGCCTACAGATTCCCTATGATGACCTTTCGCTCCTGGGAAGTCATTTTAAATTCAATCCACGGTAAAGAGGAGGGGGGAGAATATATCCCTCGAATTCATTGGATGCAAAAGGTCACAAGTGAACCGTGTTTTGATGGTATCTGCTGCTTTGGTGGCTTTGGTTCCCAATATACATGAGCATCAAGGCATCCTGAATTGTCTCTTTGTTTCACCAGACAAGGAGCCTGAGAAAACAGCATGTGGAAAAAGATACTGGGTGAAAAGGGACTGAGGTGGAAAGGAGAGGATGAGATTTGGGGGGGGGGGGGCTCCCAAATTCTATAATTGAGACTTGGTAGAAGACTTGGTAGAGGGCAAACGATTGCTGGGCGCTTTTGGGAAGAATGAGAAGGTGACAATAGAAGAGGATACATCAGGGAATTGTGCACCAGGGATTCAAATGAAGTCAGAGACGCTGACACGAACTTGTAGTTTTATATAAATAAATATATTTCACAACTCTCTATCCAGCAAACTAGATAGTCGGGGAAAATAAGAGCGTCCTGAGGTAAATCTCAAGAGTGCGCAGGGCACACAGAAGAAAAAGGCGGGAAAATGGGAAACTCCCCTTCCACACCCACAGCAACCAATCGCAGTGCAGATTGCCTCACGCAGGAGTTAGAACTCTTCGACCCATTAGCCACAACTGTGTGTCCCGGCTCACTGCACAACCCCACTGCTCCAGCTACTAAATTTAAATATCTTAACAGAATATTTGTAATTCGGGGTTGCACACTGGGATTCTCTAAGTTTGGTGGCTTTCTTGCAGACCTTTCATTATCCAACTAGGTAACATCAACACTCAGGTTGGGTAATGAAATGTCCAAGAAAACAACCAAGCTCAGAGAGCTACAAGGACTCCAAAAGAAAGTGAGTCAGTTAGATGGTAAACACCTGGAACAAATTTCCCCAACGGGGAGCTCTGCCAGCTGTGCCAGATGTCAACTCCCAGAATCCCAATCAGTACTTCCTGACATTCATGCCATCTAGGGCATTAAAGGAATGGAACATCAATGCAACCTGATGGCAATAGTTTAGTTTAGTTTAGTTTATTGTCATTGCACATGATACAATGAAATTAAATCCCTTCTTCAGTGTACATTATAACCATAAAAATAAAAACACAAACATACACCCTTTACATTCTATATAATTGAAATTGAAAACCTGATATTGCACTATACCATAGAATTCAATATAGTTACTGCCCTGGGATAGAAGCTGTTTTTCAGCCTATTTGTCCTTGATTTTATTATCCTGTACCATCTGCCAGATGGTAATAGTTCAAAAATAAAGGGTGCCCAGGATGAGATGGATCTTTAAGAATGTTTTGAACTTTCTTAAGGCAGCGGGAGCTGTAAAGCTCTTCCAAAGAGGGGAGAGGGCAACCAATGATCTCCTGGACAAAGATGTTGACCTTCTGGAGTGCTATCTTATCTGTCACTGTGCAATTGGCAAATAATAGTTTAGACCAGGGGTTTTCACACTTGGCAACTTTAAGATGTGTGGAACTTTAGCTCCAGAATTCCCATGTTGGCTGGGGATTTCTGGGAGCTGAAGTCCATATATCATAAAATTGCTAAGTTTCATAAACACTAGTTTAGGCACACCAACTTCTTGATTTATCATAAGGCTTCGTGTGCATGCGCTTTATGTGCATTCGCAGTAGTAAAAAAAATCGGTTCTGTGCATGCACAGAAACAAAAAACCAGATGGTGGCGCCTATGGCACCACCGATACAACCAGTTCGGGGGCGTGGCCAGCTGAGTTACTACCTACTCAGCCGAACCGGTCCCAACCAATAGGAACCCACCTCGGAATCTTTTATAGAATGGGTGCCATTTCAGAAGGTAGGGCTGAGCATACATGGCTAGGTAGATTGGAGAATTTGATTCATAATGCAATTTATCAAATACGTTATGATCGCCCATTCCATCAGATTGTGGGCAGCTTTCAAATTTCTTTTTTTATAAAGTTAAAACACGCACAAAGACATAAAGAAACAGCCCAGACCGAAACAACCAGAACAATGATGGTACAAATATGACAAAGATTCTACCAATGTATTAAGAAAAACATAAAATTCAAAGTTAGGAACTGGGCGAGGACTTACTGGTTTTCTGGAACTCCAGAAAAGTGGGAACTGACATAATGATGGGTAGGTAGCTAAGTAGGTAGGTAAGAGATAGATAGATGATAGATAGATGATAGATGATAGATGATAGATAGATAGATAGATAGATAGATAGATAGATAGATAGATAGATAGATAGACAGACAGACAGACAGACAGACAGACAGACAGACAGACAGACAGACAGACAGATAGATCAATGATAGATGATAGATGATAGATGATAGATGATAGATGATAGATGATAGATGATAGATGATAGATAGGTAGATAGGTAGATAGGTAGATAGGTAGATAGGTAGATAGATAGATAGATAGATAGATAGATAGATAGATAGATAGATAGATAGATAGATAGATAGATAGATCAATGATAGATGATAGATAGATAGATGATAGATAGATAGTTAGGTAGGTAGGTAGGTAGGTAGGTAGGTAGGTAGGTAGGTAGGTAGGTAGATAGATAGATAGATAGATAGATAGATAGATAGATAGATAGATAGATAGATAGATAGATAGATCAATGATAGATGATAGATAGATAGATGATAGATAGATAGATAGGTAGGTAGGTAGGTAGGTAGGTAGGTAGGTAGGTAGGTAGGTAGGTAGGTAGATAGATAGATAGATAGATAGATAGATAGATAGATAGATAGATAGATATAGATGATATAGATAGATAGATAGATAGATAGATAGATAGATAGATAGATAGATAGATAGATAGATGATAGATAGATAGATAGATAGACAGACAGACAGATAGATCAATGATAGATGATAGATGATAGATGATAGATGATAGATGATAGATAGGTAGGTAGGTAGGTAGGTAGGTAGGTAGGTAGGTAGGTAGATGATAGATAGATAGATAGATAGATAGATAGATAGATAGATAGATAGATAGATAGACAGACAGACAGACAGACAGACAGATAGATAGATAGATCAATGATAGATGATAGATAGATAGATGATAGATAGGTAGGTAGGTAGGTCGGTCGGTCGGTCGGTCGGTCGGTCGATCGATCGATCGATCGATCGATAGATAGATAGATAGATAGATAGATAGATAGATAGATAGGTGATAGATAGATGATAGATAGATAGACAGACAGACAGACAGATGATAGATAGATAGATAGATAGATAGATAGATAGATAGATAGATAGATAGATAGATAGATAGATAGATAGATAGATAGATAATGTAGAGAGGGAGAGAGATTGCTAGCGAGAGAATGTCAGGTGCAAAAGACCAAGTCTACATGTAAAGGTCCAATTAAACTAATTTATTGCTATCCCTGCCTATGCAGAGGAATCTTCTCAATTAAAGGTTAAAAGGTAAAGGTTCCCCTCACACATATGTGCTAGTCGTCCCCAACTCTAGGGGGTGGTACTCATCTCTGTTTCAAAGCTGAAGAGCCAGCGCTGTCCGAAGATGTCTCCGTCGTCATGTGGCTGGCATGACTAAACGCCGAAGGTACACGGAATGCTGTTACCTTCCCACCAGAGGTGGTTCCTATTTTTCTATTTGCATTTTTTACGTGATTTTGAACAGCTAGGTTGACAGAAGCTGAGACAAATAATGGGAGCTCACTCCGTTATACGGCGCTAGGGAGTCAAACCGCTGAACTGTCAACCTTTCTGATTGACAAGCTCAGTGCCTTAGCCACTGAGCCACCACATCCCTAATTAAAGGTTAGCACCTGCTTGGAGTTAGATAAGGGTCAGCAGAAGGGGAGGGACTTGGTTTGCTTGTGGCTACCAAGGGATTCTAGGCTGATACCTCTTTTAACGCAACCTCCAAGTTCTGCCAGTCCTTCTCCTACAGAAAGAGATAATAAATAGATAGAGATAGAAAGTGTTTTCCTAAGTTTAGACCTTCCAGAATTCCTTGGCAGTGTGTTTATGATCGACAATTCTGAGCTTAATTTCACACAGATGAATAGTGCTCAGATTGGGGAAGGCTGTTATAGTAGATTGCTCTAGTACAGTTTTTCTCAACCTTAGCAACTTTAAGATCCAGACTGAGGAATCCTGGGAATTGAAGTCCATACATCTTAAAATTGCCAAGGTTATTGGCCACTGTTATTTAAGACAAAATCAAATCAAATAAATAAGTAAACGTGGTTGCTTTAAAGATCTTGTAATGCCTGCAAAAGCATCTGCCTATAATTGTGTTGTATCTTCAGGCTGCTTAGCTGAGAGTCAAACTTACTGACTTCAAAAGGATTTTACTTCTGAACCAACAGAATTGTTTTCACTGTAGTTACCTTCACAAATACCTAGGGTGGCTGGGCTTTTAAAACTAGGGAGACGCAATGCTCATAGACAAATCTATTGCAACTTGAATTCCAGATGTAGCAAATGAAAGAATGGGTTGGTTCTATGATGAGCTTTAAAAGACCTCATGCGTCCCTGCATGCCAGCCCACCCACCAAGATGTAAGGTAAAGGCTTTCAGTGTTTCTGGGGCACGATTTGAGGCCGTACATGATGTGGGTGCACAGCAAGCTCAAAGGAGTATTAGGTTGTGAACCCCAAATGTTTACATTCTAAAGGTCAGGATCTATGCTGCAAGGAAAGATAAAAGGCAAATAAAATAATGGTTAAGACTTTCCTGGCGATTTTTCAGTAAGTTCTGGTAGCAGACCTAACTCAAGGTTGAGTTATTGTCAAGCCATTAACTTCTAATATAGATACCTATGTAAAAATATATTTATTTATTTTGTCAAACATGTACGAGATAACAGGTAAGTATGAACATGGACATGAACACAGGAAATGCATACAAATAAACAGGGACAATAGGACAGGGACAGGAAGCACACTGATGTGCTTATGCACATCCCTTTACAGACCTCTTAGGAAGGGGGTGAGGTCCATACTAGACAGTTTAAGGTTAAAGCTATGGGGGTTTGAGGATGTAACAAGAAAGTCGGGTAGAGCATTCAAGGCATTATCAAGAGCCGAGGTGGCGCAGTGGTTAAATGCAGCACTGCAGGCTACTGCTAGATCAGCAGTTCAGCGGTTCAAATCTCACCGGCTCAGGGTTGACTCAGCCTTCCATCCTTCCGAGGTGGGTAAAATGAGGACCCGGATTGTTGGGGGCAATATGCTGACTCTCTGTAAACCGCTTAGAGAGGGCTGAAAGCCCTATGAAGCGGTATATAAGTCTACTGCTATTGCTATTGCATTGACCACTCTGTTGCTGAAGTCGTATTTTCTGCAATCAAGTTTGGAGCACTTTACCTTAAGTTTGTATCTATTGTGTGCCCATGTATTGTTGTGGTTGAAGCTGAAGTAGTCGTTGACAGATAGGACGTTGTAGCAGGCAATTTTGTGTGCTATGCTTAGGTCAGACCACAAGTGGGGCAGTTCTAGGTTCTCCAAGCCCAAAATTTCGAGCCTGGTGGCATAAGGGATTCTATTGTGAGCAGAGGAGTGGAGGACTCTTCTCGTGAAATACCTCTGGACCAGTGGTGGGTTTCAAAAATTGTTCGAACCTACTCTGTGGGTGTGGCCTCCTTTGTGGGAGTGGCTTGCCGCCCATGTGACCGGATGGGAGTGGCTTGCCACCCATGTGACCAAATATGAAGATGCCGACAACACTTGTCAGAACCACCTTAAATTTCCTCACACACAGCACTGGCATGCATAAGAATAGGATGTAAATTTGTTTTTTAAAAGGCATCTTTGGTTTGCGTTAAAACAACTTCAACACACGCAACGTTCTGATTGCACCACAAACGCAGTAGTCATCCTTGCCTTTCGCAGAGGCACTGAGTTTTATAAATAGGAGCATGATAGTGTAGAATAATCATATCCAAGGACCAGTGGTGGGTTTCAAAAAGTTTTGGAACCTCTTCTGTAGGTGTGGCCTGCTTTCCGGGTCCACTGGTGGAAACTCTTCTAACCGGTTCAGTAGATTTGACAAACCGGTTCTACCGAATAGGTGCGAACTGGTAGGAACCCACCTCTGCTCTGGACTCACTCAATTGTATTAATGTTCCATGTACAGTGTGGATTCCAGGCAGATGAGCTGTATTCGAGAATTGGTCTAGCAAAGGTATTGTATGCCCTCGTTTGCAAACGGTATATACACATAGAAGTGACGCCTGTTTACAGTAGCAAAACTGGGCTAATAATCCTATGACTATTAGATGATCACAAAGAGTAAGAGTTGTCTGTATCTTTTTGCTGCCCTCAGGTGAGCATTAGCCAAAATGGGAGCGCGCACATGCTTGTGTGGTTGCATGCCAAAAACCAGAAGAGCAGCCGCCCAGTGCGTATGCACATGCCAGGAAGGTGATCTTCTGGTTTCCGGCATGTGCACAGGCCAGGTGGTCTTCACAAGCACATGCGTGTCAGAAGCTGGAAGAACAAGTGGGCGGTGCGCATCTGTGCACCAGAAACCGGAAGAGCAGCCACCCAGTGCACGCATGCGCATTGGGCAGCTGCTCTTCCAGTTTCCGGCATTCCCGCATGCGTGAAGACCAGCTGGCCAGTGCACCGGAATCTGGAAGATGAACAGGTGACAGCTCGCATTCCTGGAGAGATGGCTCTGTGTGCCACTTCCGGCACGCTTGCCATAGTTTCACCATCATGGACCTGTATGTTTTCAGCCTAGACCTGGTGGGCCCTTTAAGAGATCACATTTTCCCACAAAGCTTTTAGAAATGGCCCAGTCATATATTTGCATCTTTTCTTGTGGTTTAGTTGCCCCTCAGCACCAGAAAATTGTGGTATTAGGAATTCCCATGTCTGTTTGGTAGAAGGTCAGGTCAGAGGGCCAATGTTCAAAACTCTTGAGGACTCCGAAAGAAGAAGAATACCCCAAGATTCCAGATCAGTCCCTCATGTCACTCCATTCATGCATAAAGACCACCCTTGTAAGCCCTTCACACTCAACAAGGACATGGGATTAGAGGTGCCTGCGGCTAGTTGGGTCTCGCCCATTCAAAGGGGGAGAAAATAAATAAATAAATTGTACTGTAAGTTTTCGCATTCATAAATTAATGTTCCCCTTTGGCTCTTTCCTTTGCCCTTTATGACTTCCCTTCTCCTCTCCCAGATCCCCAAAGAAAGTCCTATTGTCTGTGAAAAGGCTTGACAGCTCCCATATATTAACGAGGAATGACACATCCAGCCATTTTTCAGCCGAAACGCTGTCATATGTCAAAAGTATGTGGGCAAAAAAGAAAAAACCCGCTTCAGCTTTGAACATGGAGATTCTCCTTATGCATCGTTTCCCGAGAAGGCAAGCTGTGCAAAATAAAACGCAACTTCTTGGGAGATCTTATTTTCCCAAACTTGGTTTTTAAAAAAAAAAACGTTTATGGAATTGGAAGTGTCTCCCTCTTTAGAACCACTGAAGTCCATGGGACATGAATTACTCATGATTGACTTGTATAATGGGCTTTAATGAGACTAAACCATGCCTTAATTGGGTTCCAGTCCATTTTTATTAAGCTCAAATGAGTTCAAGATAGTGTCATATACATTGGGGGGGGGGATTTGGTTTGAGATTAATGAGTTCTACCACACCCCAGTTCATTAAGATTTCAAACTCTCCCCAATGGAGACAAAATCCAGAATGTTTTTCCCCCTTTTCTTCTTTCTGACTTGCAGTGATGTGTTTGCAACAGGCAGGAATTTAACGGATTTAATTTATTCAGTGTAGGCACCACCCAAAACCAAGTGGACTCTGGGCAGTGTACATTAAAACCAAATCAAATAGGAAACACAATATAACTAACATTAGACTAAAACAGTGGTTCCCAAACTTGGCAACTTTAAGACTTGTGGACTTTAACTCCCAGAATTCTCCAGCTGGAGAATTCTGGGAGTTGAAGTCCACAAGTCTTAAAGTTGCCAAGTTTGGGAACCACTGGACTAAAAAAACCAATGGCCAGTCTGGCCTCCTGCCAGTTACCTCCCAAAGACCTATTAGATCCCACAGATTAGGCCTCCTCCGAATTCCATCTGCAAAATCTCATTCCCACCCCATTCCTGGGGGAAGGATATTGCAAAATCTCCATTCCCACCCCACTCTGGGGCCAGCCAGAGGTGGTATTTGCCAGTTCTCCAAACTACTCAAAATTTCTGCTACTGGTCCTCCAGAACTGGTCAGAACCTGCTGAATTTCACTCCTGCCTGGGAGAGCTAGAGCATAAAGACTTTTCTAAATGTGAGTAGAGTTGTCATCTAATGAGTATCTGTGGGAAGGTTGTTCCATAGAGTACTGGACTACTGCAACGTGCTCTACATGGGGCAGCCCTTGAAGAGCATTCGGAGACTTCAGCTTGTCCAGAATGCATGCGCGTGAGCAATCGTGGGTGCACCTCGGTTCACCCACGTAACACCTATCCTCCGCGAGCTGCACTGGCTGCCTATTGGTCTCCGGATACGCTTCAAGGCGCTAGTCGTCACTTATAAAGCGCTTCATGGTATTGGACCTGGGTACTTGAGAGACCGCCTGCTGCCAATCACCTCCACTAGACCGATTAGATCCCACAGATTAGGCCTCCTCCGAATTCCATCCGCCGGCCAGTGTCGACTGGCGACTACTCGGAGGAGAGCCTTCTCTGTGGCTGCTCCGACCCTCTGGAATGAACTCCCCGTGGAGATTCGAACCCTCACCACCCTCCACGCCTTCCGCAAAACCCTTAAAACCTGGCTGTTCCGACAGGCCTGGGGCTAAAGAGCTGTTGCCCCCGTCTCGAATGGTATGACTGTTGTGTGTTTTTAAATTATGCATTGTTATGTTTCGTTTTTTTAATTTTTTTGTCTGTACCCCCCTTCCCTGATTTGAATTATGAGCCGCCCTGAGTCCCCTTCGGGGGAAAAGGGCGGCATATAAATATAATAAAATCAATCAAGCAATTAAGCAATCCCAGAACAGAGAGACTTTCTTGGTCCCATGACAACACTTAAAACAAGGAACCTGGAGCATGGCCTCCCTATAGGAGTATGTGGGATGGGGAAGATGTTCTTGGGAGAAGAGCATCCCTTGAGTAACTAGCTCTTATGCTACTGCCTTTTGTTTTGTTTTATTTTTTTGCAAGAATGCACATGTAAAAAAGAGAATGTAAGCAAACAAACAAATCTAGCTTTTTTTCCCCTTATTTCCTAGAAGGGAGTATCAGAATGATGTTTCCATGGTGCATTGCCTTTATGGAAGTTTTATTTAACACATGGATGGCTGTCGACTTGGAATTTGCAGGCAATGTGTTTTTAATACTGTCAATAAATGTCTTTCCTGGAGACTCATGAGGGTAATAATGGAAGCTGTTAACAAAGTGTGAAAAGGACAAGGCCAGCAAAGGTTAATTATATGGCTGCCTGCTAATGACCTCTCCAGCCCTTGGTTTTAAAACCTTCGCTACTTGTAAAGATCCATCACGTGAGCAATTTCCTGTCTGAGGTTGCCTTTATGGAGAAGAATAAAAGCCGGGCTTTCTTGTGAAAAAGAAGCTAACCAGCAGGGGTGGAGTTATTATTTTTAAGCTGATCTAAACACCTGGGTTCCCTTGGTAGAGCCTATTAAAGTTCTTCTATTGTGTCTAAATATTTCAGTAATTCCCAGCCTCACTATAGATTAGGGTATTAGCCTTAAAGTAGGGAGATTCTGGATACCTTGTGGGGTGTGTGTAGCTTTTTTTCTGTAGAAGTTAAAGGCAGGTGAAGTTGGATGTGGTACTTTTGCCTCTTTGGATGCCCAAATTCATTGTTATCAAACCTAGGAGCAAAGGAACTAGAAGAGATTCATAGAGTTCAACTTTGGTGACTTTAAGATGAGTGGACTTCAGTTCCCAGAATTCCTCACTTAGCCATGTTGACTGGGGAGTTCTGGGAGCACCCTAGAAAAAGTGCAGAGAAGGCCAACCAGGCCTTAGAGGATGGAAACTAAAGTATTTATGAAGAACGGTTGCAGGAACTGGGCATGGCTAGTCTAGTGAAGAGAATGACTAGGGGAGACATGAGAGTAGTCTTCCTTTGAGGGGCTGCCACAGAGAGGAAGGGATCAAACTATTTTCCAAAGCACCTGAAGGCCAGACAATGAACAATGGATGGAAACTGGACAAGGGGAGATTCAACCTAGAAAAAAAGGAGGAATGTTCTGACAGTGAGAACAATCAACCAATAGAACAGAAGTTGCCTTTGGAAGTTGTGGGGGCTTCATCCCTTGACACTTTCAAGAAGAGATTGGACTGCCATTTGTCAGAAATGGTGTAGGGTCTCCTGCTTGAGCTGGGGGTGGGGTGGACTAGATGACCTAAAAGGTCCCTTCCAACTCTGTTAATCTGCTAAGGCAAAGCTATTCCATGGGTTGATTGCTCTCACTGTCAGAAAATTCCTCCTTATTTCCAGGTTGAATCTCTCCTTGGTCAGTTTCCACCCATTCTTCCTTGTCTGACCATCGGATGCTTTGGAAAATAGCTTGACCCCCTTCACTCTGTGGCAGCCCCTCAAATATTGGAAGACTGCTATCATGTCTCCCCTAGTCCTTCTTTTCATTAAACTAGACATACCCAGTTCCTGCAACCGTTCTTCATATGTTTTAGCCTCCAGTCCCCTAATCATCTTTTTTTTCTTTTAAAAAACACAAATATTTCATCATTCGTCAATCATTAAAACATTGAAGTACAATTTTTTTTGTATGCCCCTCCCTCCCTCCACCCCCCCGACTTCCCAGAACCCGTACACGGTATGGATTTTTAACTAACACAGTCTAAAATCTATTGAGAAAAAAGAAATAAAGAAATTAATGACATTCTACATTGACCTTAGCTTCTTCTTACTGAACTAACTTTAAACAGTTTAAATCATTTCTGATCTTAAGCATAGGCTAACTGGAATTTCTTGGTCCCATATTTATTTTGTATATAGTCAATCCATTTTTTCCAGTCTCGTTTATATCTCTCATTTGAGTGATCTTTAAGATATGCCGATATTTTAGCCATCTCGGCTAAGTTTGTGACTTTCAATGTCCATTCTTGGATTGTAGGCAAGTCTTCCTTCTTCCAGTATTGCGCCACCAACAGTCTTGCTGCAGTTATTAGGTGCAGAATCAAGTTAGTCTCTACCACTGTAAAGTCAGTACATATACCTAGTAAAAATAACTGAGAAATAAACTTTATCCTTCTTTTAAAAATATTTTGCATAACCCACCATATTTTTATCCAGAATACCTTAACCTTTTGGCAGGTCCACCATATATGATAATATGTAGCATCGAGAGAACCACACCTCCAACATTTAGGCCCCTAATCATCTTTGTTGCTCTTCTCTGCACTCTTTCTAGAGTCTTTATAGTGCAATGACCAAAACTGGATGCAGTACTCTAGGTGTGGTTTTACTAGGGCTTTAGAGATTGGTATTAGTACCTCACTTGATCTTGATTGTATCACCCTGTTAATGCAATATAGAATTGCATTGGCTTTTTTTGGCTGCCGCTGTGATCATTCAACATTACAACGGCACAGAAAAAAGTGACTTATGACTGTTTTTCACACTTAAGACCGTTGCAGCAACCCCGCAGCCATGTGATCCAAATTCAGATCCTTGGCAACTGACTCATATTTATGACGGTTGCAGTGTCCTGGGGTCATGTGACCCCCCTTTTGCGACCTTCTGACAACCAAAGTCAATGGGGAAGCCAGATTCACTTAACAACCGGGTGACTCATTGAACAATTGCAGTGATTCACTTCACAACTGTAGCAAGAAAGGGGGTGATAAAATGGGGCAAAATTCACTTGGCAAATGGCTCCCTTAACAACAGAAATTTGGGGTTCGATTGTAGTCGTCAACTGAGGTCTACCTGTAGTGTGTTAGAGATCATACCGAAGCAGTATTGAACCATCTGCCTCAGAGATCAATTCCTTGTGTGTCTTGTCCTAAAGCCAGGACAAGAAGCAATGGATGGAAACTAATCAAGGAGAGAAACAACCTAGAACAGTGTTTCTCAACCTCAAGCATTCGCTGGCTGGGGAATTCTGGGACTTGAAGTCCAGACATCTTCAAGTTGCCAAGGTTGAGAAACACAGTTCACCCGCAATACCGCGAAGCCCTTATCCGCGCCATAAGTGCGGAGGGCAAATCCGCGCCATCCGAAGCGCTAAGGAAAAGGCGACCCTAGCGCGACGACATAACCGCGGAGGGCAAATCCGCGCCTTCCGAAGCACTCAGCACCCTAAACCTAACCCTAAACCTAACCCTAAACCTAACCCTAAACCTAACCCTAACCTAACCCTAAACCTAACCCTAAACCTAACCCAAACCTAACCCTAACCTAACCCTAAACCTAACCCTAAACCAAACCCCTAAACCTAATCCTAACCCTTACCTTAATTTAAATCGGCTTTCTGCCGCTGTGCTGTTTTAAAGCACCCTTCTGTCGCCACGCAGTTGTCGCCGCGGTGATGACGTCGTGGTGATGACGTCGCGGCTTTAGCGACACGGTTTTGTCGCCGCTATTTTGACAAACGCGGTTTTGTCGAAACTAAGGAGAAATTTCCTGACAATGAAAACAATTAATCATTGGAATGGCTTGCCTTCAAAGTTGTGGAGGTTTTAAAGAAGAGATTAGACCACGGTTTGTCTGAAATGGTATTAGGTTTCCTGCTTGAGCAGGGAATGGACTAGAAGACCTCCAAGGTTCCTTTCAATTCTGTTATTCTATTAATTACGGTCATAAGTTGTTGTGACTCAGCAGATGTCTGCTGTGAGTTTTTTCGGGATCAAGATTCAGTATGCAGCTGGGGCTTGTGGGAGGCAAGTTTGGAGATAAAAGGACGGATGCTGCCACGCCCTAGTCGCTGGAGTCAACGTTCCTTCATGTGTTCCTGGTTTGGTACAACATTGTTTGATTATTAATCGTGATTTATGCTTGTTACACTTGGATAAGTGCTTTGGTGTTTCATGTAAACCTGATCCGTGGAGACGGTGGAAGAAGTGCAGTGCTTGTAAGGAGTTTTTGTTTTGCATTCTTGTCGGAGACTTGCATTTATGTTATTTTTGGGCTCGAAGCCAGTTTGAACTGAGAACTGATAAAGAAAGACTTCCTTTTAAGTTTTGTCTGTCTGCGTTTGTTAAGAGCCGTGAAGGGGGGACAGCACATGTCAAGGACTACGTGTATGCTGTAACAAGACAATTCCTAGCTATTTCTGATACGATTCTAGTTGCTGCCCTGTACTAAGGCACTGGGCTTGGTACAGGAGTTTGGGATATTTGTTCTCAACCTTAATAATTCCATGCTGATAACCATTCCTTCTCCCCTTTCTTGTACGTCAGATGTCAGAGCAATTCACAGTCATCGTCATGACATTTGCAAACTTTTGCCAGATCTCCAAAATCTCTGGATCCTTTTCATGTTTCAGCAGCCCTTGGAGTGGCTTTGCTTTCCCAGAATAAGTCTGCAATCACTTTGCTGAGAGCAGGTGTCTTAGCGGGAAGCTCTTGTTATGCTCCTAGTCCAATCTGATCTTGGTTTAAGTTTATATGCTCTTTCCTACACCACTCCAAGAAGAAAGCCAACTTTGTGCCTTGGCCCACGACTCTTTTTATTTTAGCATCTCCTTCTCTAAAAATGACAATGGCATCCTTGTGCTCTAGAAAATGACTTAGCCTGTCATGGAAAACTTCAGAGGTTGTGTTAATGCTTGTTGGTATAGATCAGTAAAGGTTAACCGTTTTGCCATTGCGTGCCAAAAGCGGGTGGAGGAGGGGTCGTGCATGCACATGCCCACACCCATAATTTCCCCCACACATGCGCACAACCCCCCCTGCATGCACACGTGACTCCCCACCCACCCTCCCCCCACTTTTGGCATGCAATGGCACAGTGGATCTGTTTTTCACCCTCGCCAGGGTCCCGAGGCTTTCTAGAAGCTTGGGGAGGGCGCAAATGGCCTCCCCGCCCTCTGGAGGCCCACCAAAGGCCTCAAACAGCCCATTTTCCGTCTTAGGGCCTTTTATCTCCCTCCGGAGGCTTCAGGGAAGCCTCCTGAAGCCTCCAGAGGGAGAAAAATGGCCCTCTGGGCAATCGGGAAATCCGTTCCCAAACTTCCAGTTTGTGTGTTGGGCCATTTTTTGCCCTCTGGAGGCTTCAGGAGGCTTCCCTGAACCCTCCGGAGGGTGAAAAATGGCCAAAAATGAAGGCCGAAATGAACTGGAGCTGACAGGGCAACGCCTCTTGTGCCCTAAGAAATGGCTCTGTATGCCACCTGTGGCACACGCTGCATAGGTTTGCCATCATGGGCATAGATAGTCGGCAATCATGGCGAGGTTGCTTTGCCGAAAACATATGCCAAAAATAATTCCTCATATCACACAATTTAAAAAGAAAAATGGCACATGATTGAAAGCAAGACATGGCATAACCTAGTCAAAGAAATAAAGTGGCATTCCCAGAATCAAATTACTAAAATATTATGCAAAATCAGGTATAAATTATACACATTCCAAATGCATTTACATTCACACTAATGTGGAGAACCTGAGAGCCACTTTGGTGTAGTGGTTAAAGCATCAGGCTAGAAACCAGGAGATTGTGAGTTCTAGTCCCATTCTAGGCATGAAAACCATCTGAATGATTTTGGGCCAGTCACTCTGTCCAAATCCACCTCGCAGGATTATTATTGTGGGGAAAATAGAAGGAGGAAAGAGCATATTTATTGCCCTGAGTTATTTTTAAAAAAATAATAGTTAGGGGAGAGAGGGGGGTGTATGTATATATACCCTGTTTCCCTGAAAATAAGACCTCCCCAGATAATAAGCCCAATTGGGCTTTTAAGCACATGCGCTAAAATAAGCCCTCCCCAAAAAATAAGCCCTCCCTGAAAATATTGCAACACAGCAGCAGCCATGAGGTGACCACGCTCACTGCCTCCTGCACCTCAAAAATAATAAGACCTCCCCGAAAATAAGGGCAAGCATTTATTTCAGGGGTCAAAAGAAAATAAGACCCGTGGTAATAGGTATAGTTAAATAAAAATTGATAATGATAGTAATGTATACAATGTTGAGCTGTTATGATAAGTAATAATTGGATATGAGAAGGGAAGGTTAAAAATATTTTTGGACTATATGTAAAGATTATTAATAACAATAATAATTATAATAAAAAACAAAACTATGTACAGTCAAATTTTATCTAATAGGGGGAAAATGCTATGATAGGATATAGTTAAATAAAGAAAGGATAATGATAATAAATTATATACATGGAGGATTAAAAAACTTTGGTATTAAATATTATGGATATTTAGCTAAAACAGGATATGAGGACTTAATGTTAATGGAGGATTTTATAAATAAGTAAATGAAATGCCAGCATGTGGTTATGGATTGAATCTTGGTATACTTAAGGATGAAGGATGTTTAAATAACTGTAGTCAAATAAAAGCGGAGGTATGATGATGTCAATATAGTAAATATTTGAGTTAAGATATTTGAATTAATATGAATTATATTTGATGACGGTGGAAGAGATGCACAAAAGCTTTTTGTAACCAGCTGATATACTTTTTACAATATATGTTTTGTTTTGAAAATAAATAAATAAATAAATTATTTTTTAAAAAGAAAGAAAATAAGACCCTGTCTTATTTTCAGGGAAACACAATACATAATTTAAACCTGGGTTTAAACCTGGGTTGAGTTTCAGGATGTTGCCCCTGGGGATGTGGACAAGGCCATACGAGCTGTGAGTGCCTCCACCTGTGTACTGGACCCGTGTCCCTCCTGGCTGGTTGCCAAGAGCAGTGAGGTGACATGAGGCTGGATCCAGGCGGTTGTTACCGCCTCCCTTCGAGAGGGTCACTTCCCCGCCGCACTTAAAACGGCGGTGGTGAGACCCCTCCTGAAGAAACCATCTTTGGATCCAGCCGTTTTGAACAACTATCGTCCAGTCTCCAACCTCCCCTTTATTGGGAAGGTTGTTGAGAAGGTGGTAGCCTTCCAGCTCCAACGGTCCTTGGAGGAAGCTAGCTACCTTGACCCCTTCCAGTCCGGCTTCAGACCTGGTTACAGCACAGAAACCGCTTTGGTCGCATTGACCGATGATCTCTGGAGAGCCAGGGATGGAGGCCATGCGTCCATCCTGGTTCTCCTTGACCTCTCGGCGGCTTTCGATACCATCGACCATGGTATCCTTCTGCGACGACTGCGGGAGGTGGGGGTGGGAGGCACCGTTCTACGGTGGTTCTCCTCCTACCTCTCGGACAGGTCGCAGTCGGTGTTGGTTGGGGGGCAGAGATCGTCCCCTAGGCCCCTAACATATGGGGTGCCTCAGGGTTCGGTCTTATCCCCCTACTATTTAACATCTACATGAAACCTCTGGGAGAGATCATTCGGAGGCACGGGATAAAATACCATCAATACGCGGGCAATACTCAGTTGTATCTGTCCGCCCCGTGCCAACTCAAGGAAGTGGTGGACGTGATGAACCGGGGTCTTGAGGCCGTTAAGAACTGGATGAGGGCTAACAAACTGGTACTCAACCCGGACAAAACCGAGTGGCTGTTGTGTTTCCCTCCCAATAATTTGGCCAGTGTTCCATCGCTCAGGCTGGGGGGTCAAATTTTACACCCCTCAGATAGGGTTCGCAACTTGGGAGTTCTCCTGGATCCACAGCTGACTTTTGACCATCACCTGTCAGCTGTGACCAGGGGGGCATTTGCCCAGGTTCGCCTGGTGCGCCAGTTGCGACCCTACCTGAACCGGGAGGCTCTCACAACAGTCACTCGAGCCCTTGTGACCTCTAGGCTGGAATACTGCAATGTGCTCTACATGGGGCTGCCCTTGAAGAGCATCCGGCGACTGCAGCTAGTCCAGAACGCGGCCGCGCGAGTGATTGTGGGCGCACCGCAGTTCGCCCACATAACACCCATCCTCCGCGAGCTGCGCTGGCTACCTGTTGATCTCCGGGTGTGCTTCAAGGTGCTACTTACCATCCATAAAGCCCTCCATGGTAGTGGATCTGAGTACTTGAGAGACCGCCTCCTGCCAATTACCTCCCTTCGACCTATTAGATCGCACAGATTAGGCCTCCTCAGAGTTCCATCCGCCAGTCAGTGCCGACTGGCGACTACGCGGAGGAGGGCCTTCTCTGTAGCAGCTCCGACCCTTTGGAACGATCTCCCCGTGGAGATTTGTACCCTCACCACCGTCCAGACCTTCCGCACAGCCCTTAAGATCTGGCTATCCCGTCAGGCCTGGGGATAAGGATCACGCCGCCCCACCCGAATGTTGAATGACTGTTGTGTTTTATTGTTATTATTTTGTTTATTCACGTATTGTGTTATATTGTCTTGCACTCCCCTTCCCATGAATTGTAAGCCGCCCTGAGTCCCCTCAGGGAAAAGGGCGGCCTATAAATAATAAACAATTCAATTCAATTCAATTCAAACCTTTCTGGAGACCTCTCCATGCTGAAGGAGAGAGGTGAGTTCATCACTTTCAAAAACTTTCTCTAAAACTTTCTTCTTCTTCTTCAGATAATTGTCACAGGTTTTCTTTTATGTTTGCCCCAAATTAAGGGGCAAAAAGCCAAACTGAAAAAAGGAAGGCCAAGTTTTAAAAAAAGGAAAGCTTTTTTGTCTCCACAAAAATGAAAAAAAAATGCTAAGGAAAGAATTTCCTCCCAGAAACCAGCCAAATGTACTTAAAATCTCGTCCTAGTACAAATCGTCCTAGTGAAAGCTACCTGGACACCCGCTGGCTTCACCTTCCTCGAGCGAACCAATTTTTTGTTGTTGTTGTTGAAGATGGTAGGCAAAAAAGAGGAGAGTGAGGGGGAAATGTACACATTGCTTGCATATTTTCCTCTGTTGTGTTTTTTAAACTTTCAGGAGGAAGAGTTTCCTAGCTCACAAATAAATTTTTTTAAAAAAAACGGTGCAGCAGAGCCTTCGCTAAATAAACGGAAAACAGGGGCAGCTGAGAGAAATCAATTTAGCTGAACAAACAATGTCCGATGTAATGAACTACTAATTATCCTTTTATGGCATGCCAGTCTCAGTGATTACAGAGCTGTGCAGTTTAATTTGACGTTTTGAGCGTTGCCTTGCTCCATGAGCTGCATATAAAGACCCAGCCCAAGACGTGGGAAAGACAGGGCTGCGCGCAAAAGCATCAGGCGGGGCGCACGTGCGCACATCATTCATCTGGAACGCAGGGAGCACCCGTAAATAAAAACTAGGGAGGGAAACGAGGGCGCCCCAGCTTAGATTCGGAGGAGTGCTTTGGTGAAAGGATCCCTGACAGCTACGCACATCCATTAGCCCTTCTCTCATTGTCACTGCTGCCGATATCCATCACTTTCCTGGTGGTGATTGATTATGTTTAACATTCAGGTCTTGATCTCCTTACTGGGTATTCAAAACATGTTAGGACAAAAAAAGAAAGGTCTGGAAAGGCCAAGTGTTTGGGGGTATCATCAGTCAATTGTGAGGTTCCTAATGCCTATTGTTTTTCACATCCTTGCTGGGAATCCATCTTCTCCCTTCATTACCACTACTACTACTTTCCTCCTCCACCACCACCACCACCATCTCTTCCTCCTCCTTCTCAGAATAACAGAGTTGGAAGGGACCTTGGAGGTCTTCTACTCCAACCCCCTCTCAAGCAAGAAAACCTATACAATTTCAGACAAATTGTTGTCCAATCTCTTCTTTAAAACTTCCAGTGTTGGAGCATTTACAACTTCTGGAGACAAGTTGTTCCACTGATTAATTGTTCTAACTGTCAGGAAATTTCCTCTTAGTTCTAGATTGGTTCTCTCCTTGATTAGTTTCCACCCATTGCTTCTTAATATACCCTCAGGTGCTTTGGAGAATAGCTTGACTCCCTCTTCTTTGTGGCAGCCCCTGAGATATTGGAACTCTGCTATCATGTCTCCCCTAGTCCTTCTTTTCATCAAACTAGACATACCCAATTCCAGCAACCTTTCTTCATACATTTTAGCCTTTAGTCCCCTAATCGTCTTGGTTGTTCCTCTCTGCACTCTTTACAGATTCTCAAATTGTTTTTATATGCAGTATTCCAAACATGGACACCTTCTGCTTGAGCTCAGAAATTGTTCAAACCCCCAATGGCTTATTTATACAACTGAGCCAGGAAAGAATCCATCTGCTCTGCACAGATATCTTGGATTATGTAGGAGAATAGCTGGCAGGGTTAAGCGAGTCATCAGCCTAGAATCATTACCATCCCACCTACAGTGCAAATGCCACCTCTCTTGAATTCCATGGACCCTTATCTGGCCCCAATTTAGCACTGATCTTTAGTTGACTATATTCTTGCATATGGGTCTGAGCCATAAATTTTAACTGCAGCTTAATGCATGATCCGGATTCTTTGCACCTTAGAGTTTTAAAGGAAAATTACAGTAGTTTGGTGGTGGTGGTGGGGAACATATCCACAAATTGATGGAGCTGAAATGTCACATGGATTGAGCCATTAAGCCATTAGGAGAGAAGAACTTGACTGGCACCTTAGGATCCCTGACATCCTTAAATTCGCTGGGGACAGCTGTGTGTCCTATTTTGGAGATAATAGCTCTCTGTCTAAGGATATTCTTATTGAAAGCCTGTCCAGTTGGCTTTAAAAACAAAGGATCTATAAGAAAGGGAGGCAGAGGTGTCTTGAACTTGACTATCCAGAATGAGGTCAGTGAGCTCCTGGGGGAGCAGAATGAAGGCACCCTATCATAGTCTTCCACATTAATTGCCTTTTTAAGTTTTGAAATGTATATCTAGACATATAAATTGGCAGCTGCACATTTTGTCAAACTTGTGCTGTCTTTCTTTTGGTGATGAATGTATTTGGTGATGCGTGCGTAAGCGACTGCCATCCTACGTGTTATTTATTCCCCAAATACAGATTATAATTAAAAGCCAAAGACAGATAAGAAAACAAGGCAAGGCAATATAATACTGTACAATCCGTTTTGTTTTTTTGTTATTAAAGATGTCTCTCTAGCGGCTGGCACTGCAAATGTTCTAGGATGATTCATTAGTATAATGAACTTATAAGGTAGTCCTCAACCTATGACCCAGTGGTGGGATTCAGCCAGTTCGCACCTATTCGGGAGAACCGGTTGGTAACTTTCTAAGTAGTTCAGAGAACCGATTGTTGGAAGAAATCTCCTATTGTTTTTTTTTTTCACTTTACAGGGCTAATTTTTTTCACTTTACAGGGCTAATCCTGTAAGGAAGGCAGGAAGGAAACATTCTGGTGTTGCTTTTAGACTAATCTTTAGGTTCCACCACAAAACCGCGTTCGACTAAAGCGCGCTCGACAAAACCGCGTAGCTGACGTCATCACAGGGCGACAACAGCGCGGAGACAGAGCACGCTTTAAAAGCTAAACCTAAAATTAACCCCTAAACCTAAACCTAACCCCCTAAACCTAATCCTAAACCTAACCCTAAACCTAACCCTTAACCTAACCCTAAACCTAACCCTAAACCTAACCCTAAACCTAACCCTTAACCTAACCCTAAACATAATCTTAACCCTTAACCTAACCCTAAACCTAACCCTAACCCTAAATCTAACCCTAAAGCTAACCCTAAACCTAACCCTTACCTTAACTTGAATCGGCTTGCTTTCAAAGCGCTATTTAAAGCGCCCTTCTTTCTCCGCGCTCGCTGTTGTCGCCCTGTTGATGACGTCAGCGACGCGGCTTAATCGGGCGCGCTTTAGTCGAGCGTGGTTTTGTCGTGCCACGAATCTTTATTGACCTGTTTGCAGAAACTGCCTGTCCAGTTAACCCTTAGTACATTGTCACAGCTAAGGCGAAGCGCCCATCGACCTGAGTGACCTTGAGTTGGCCATGCCCACCCAGTCACATGACCACCGAGCCCCACCTACCCAGATGGTCATTAGGGCAGAGAACCGGTTGTTAAATTATTTGAATCCCACCACTGATTCTGACCATTCATTTAGCAACCATTCAGAGTGATGACTGTGCTGGGGGAAAAAAAAAGACTTACAAAGGTCCTCACACTTGGACACTTGGTAACCAACATGTATTTTTACAACATTGGTGACCTTCCAATGGGTCTTCTGATATTTAAGGTCAATATGGAAGCTGGTTCAAATTGAACCGGTTCAAATCCCTAGTGCCATGTAGAACAAGAGGCAATGGGACTTTTTTGCCCTCCGGAGCCTTCAGGGAAGCCTCTGGAAGGCCCCTGAACACTCCGGGAGGCTAAAACCGACCCTACAAGCAAACCAGAAGTGACTTCCGGTTTGCTCGTAGGGTTGTTTTTTGCCCTCCAGAGCCTTCACGGAAGCTTCCTGAAGGCCCCTGAAATCTCCGGAGGGCTAAAACCGGCCCTACGGGCAAACCGGAAGTCTGTTCCCAAAGTTCCGGTTTGCCCGTAAGGCCAGTTTTTCACGCTCTGGAGGCTTCAGGAGCTTCCCTGAAGCCTCTGGAGTGTGAAAAACTGGCTCTACGGAGGGCCTCTGGAGGGACAGGGGGCGGTTTTCGCCCTCCCCAGGCTCCTATAAAGCCTCTGGAGCATGAGGAGGGCGAAAATGGCACGCCAAAAATGGAAGGAGTGCTGGTCATGCGTGCATGCACACTGAGGTCATGCGCATAGCGTTATGGGTGTGTTACGCCCACGGACAACCCCCTGAGCTCCCCCGCTTTTGGCACACGAGCCACAAAAGTTTCGCCATCACTGCTCTATTGGTCTAGTGCAGGGTTTCCCAAACTTGCAACGTTAAGACTTGTAGACTTCAACTCCCAGAATTCCCTGTCCAGAAGGGGGAATTCTGGGAGTTGAAGTCCAGGCATTGAGAAACACTGATATAAAGTGATATAAATCTGCCTAAAATAACTGTACCCTTTTTTTATAAAGAGTTTATTATTTTTCAATTACAAAAATAAACATTCCATCTTTCCTTATCCAGTGTATCATCTGGGTACAAACATCTCTGTGCAACATCATTCCTCTTTTGCCACATCTTTCACATTCATATTAACATTGTTTCCCTAAGTTTACTATTATAATATATTGAGCTTTAGAATGTTATAAAACTCTCCATTTTTCTTCTTAATATCTTCTAGTAATAATATCACATTAACATTAAACATCATTATTCTCATCATACACATACTAACAGTTTCCATCTTATTTATATCTCTATCTAAGTTTATTGTTTATTTATTTTTTAACTTTCTTCATTTCCAAACTCCGTTTTTATTCTCCAACCATTGGTAAAATACTTCCCAAATCATATAATATTCAGTTTGATCTTTTTCCTTAGTTGCTAATGTTAATCTGTTCATTTCTGCACATTCCAATATTTTGCTCATCACCTTCTCATCAATAGGGATGTCTATACTTTTCCAATGTTGTGGAAATACAATTCTAGCTGCGGTTAATACACGAATGATTAAATATACATTCTCTTTATTACAAATTTCAGATAGAATTCCTAGCAGTAATGTTTCTGGCTTCAGCTCAATACATTGTTGTACCATCTCTTCCAACCATGTCTCAATTTTTGTCCAATATTTCTTTGCCTCTCCGCATGTTCATCACATATGATATTAAGATCCAGGTATTTGGTGGCACTTCCAACATTAAGCTGAGTTGTCTTTAAACATCTTTGCCAACCTCGCTGGTGGTAGATGGCATCTGTAAAACATCTTGTACAAATCCTCTTTATATGCAGTTGACATTGTTAGTTTGTAATTCCTATCCCACAATTTCTGCCATTTATCCAAGTCTATTGTATAGCCAACATTTTTCGCCCATACTATCATTGTCTCTTTCACTTGTTCCTCTTCCAATGTTATGCCCAGTAAGTAATTTATACATAACTGTACCCCTTTTGAATGATTCAGGAGAAATTAAATAGCTGGCCAATGTAATACACACCTGTAGAGAAAAGCAGTCATTAGAACAATTTTGGCATCCTGTAGAGAGCAGGCCCTCCCAAACTAAGACAACTTTAAGGCCTGTGGACTTCAACTCCCAGAATTCCCCAGCCAGCATAACTAACTGGGAAACTCTGGGAGTTGAAGTCCACAAATCTTAAAAGTCGCCAAAGTTGGAAAACCCTCATCTAACATGGTATGAATCCAAGCCATTTAATTAGCTTATTATTCCTGCACTTTGTAGATTTATTTTATTTTATTTATTTATTTTATTTATTAGACATATACCACTTCATAGGGCTTTCAGCCCTCTCTAAGCGGTTTACAAATTTTTTAGCAAATTGAGTCAGCAACTTGCCCCCACAGTCCGGGTCCTCATTTCACCCACCTCGGAAGGGTGGAAGGCTGAGTCGACCTTGAGCCTGGTGAGATTTGAACCGCTGAACTGCAGATCATAGTCAGCTAAAGTGTCCTGCAGTACTGTACCCTAACCACTGCGCCACCTCGGCTCTTCAGAGATCCAGAAAGTGGATTAAATTGAGTAATGAGATTACGCTGATTCAAAAGCAGACAGCCTTTTGATTCCATGTTGGTCATGCCTGCATCATCATGATTTCATTGTCCAAGTGCAGATGACTATAATTTATTCAGCAGTTTATGAAAAAAAATGAAAACTAAAGTGAAAGGAAGGGGTGCAGTTGGACTCTGCTCCCAAAAAGATATGGCATCGTTCTATTTGCTGGGCAACTGTCACTTCCTTGTTTAAAGAAAAGAAAAGGGGGGGGACAGAATGGCAGGAAGGGGGGGGAAAACTCAAGGCCTTGAAATCTGTCTTTTTAAAAAATAAAATAAGAAAGAGAAAACCTGAAGTACTATCTCAGCGGGATATAATGGACCACAGCAAACAGTGCCTTGTGCGAGAAGCCACAGATTAATGTAACAAAAAATACTATTTTTGCGAAAAATGGTATATGTGTGGATTTTTAAAAAAAATAAAATAAAATAAATAACATCTTCAACAAGCCATTTATTGCTAATAATATGTTTGGATATATTTTGTTTTCTTTTGGAGAATCTAGAAAGAACTGCTAAGATGGAAGAAAATAGGGTTTCAAACACTATAATTGATTTTTTTTATTATTATTATTGCTTCGCTTGAAGGTTGATGGACAACTCTTTTTATGAATGCTTTTCTTAAAAGTCCTGAAGGAGAGCAGGGCCATTATCCAGTCAGGATAACAGCATAATAAATAATCACATAAACATAGGAAAACATTGTCCAAATATTAAGCGTTTTTCACAGAACAAAGGGGTGGGGTGGGGGACTCAGGATAATTAGCCATCACTCTGCTTTATTTATCTTCTTTGCCAAATGGGCTCTATTTATTTATTTCATACAATGCTTATACCACCCAAAGCAATCAACTCCGAAGAGTTAACATGAAAATACAAAGTTACAATCTATAATGAAACCCTGTATTTTTAGGCAAACGTAGTAAACATGGCTGCCCAGCAGGAAGATGGTCTCAACATGAAGATGCCAATCACAACGGGAGATCAAAGTCTTTATAAATGTGACATGGGAAAAGGGGTGGGGCTTCAATCACATGGTTGTGGCTGCCATCTTGACTTTTTTGACTCTCTCCTGCAGACACCTCTGCTGCCCAGCAGTGTTCCAATATCTAAAGGGGAGGAAGTCAACGTATTCTCCAAAGCACCTGAGGGCAGGACAAGAAGCAATGGATAGAAATTAATCAAGGAGAGAAGCAACCTAGAACTAAGGAGAAATTTCCTGACAGTCGGAACAATTAATCAGTGGAACGGCTTGCCTCCAAAAGTTGTGGGTGCTACAACATTGGAGGCTTTCAAAAGGAGACTGGAAAACTATTTGTCTAAAATGGTATAGGGTTTTCTGCTCAAGCAGGGGGTTAGACTAGAAGACCTTGAAGGTCCCTTCCAACTCTATTTTTCTATTCTATTCAACTATCCACTTCAAAATATGAGCATTTGTGATCTTCTGGAACACCAAGGGTTGAAGTGCAGCAATCAAACAATTTCAGAAATATGGACAGTAATTGGGTATGTCTAGTTTACTGAAAAGAAGGACTAGAGGAGACATGATAGCCGTGTTCCAATATCTCAGGGGTTGCCACAAAGAAGAGAGACTCAAGCTATTCTCCAAAGCACCTGAGAAGCAGTGGGTGGAAACTAATCAAGGAGAGAAGCAACTTAAAATAAGGAGGAATTTTCTCACAGTTACAACAATTAATCAGTGGAACAACCTGCCTCCAGAAGTTGTGAATGCTCCAACACTGGAAGTTTTTAAGAACGTGTTGGACAACCATTTGTCTGAAGTGGTGTAGGGTTTCCTGCCTAAGCAGGGAGTTGGAATAGAAGATCTCCAAGGTCCCTTCCAACTCTGTTATTCTATTCTATTCTACTTCCTGGCTGGTGTCCCTTTCATTTTTTACAAGGAGAGGACACTTTTCAATGTGTCATACGTATATAGACTGGCGTTTCGGTTTTATTTTAAAGCCTCTGCATTCTTTTGTTTGTGTGGTTGTTTGAAGTGAGGGAGCCAAACTGCAGGACCCAAATAATTGCAGAAATAAAGGCATCGATTGAAACCAGACTGGTAACAAACCTGCAATGTGAAATATTCACTTCAAGCCCACTTCTTCCGCTGAGCTGTTATGAAAGTCAGTGCATTCTTTAACATGGAAATTTACAGAAAACAAGGGAAACTGCTTGACGGTACATTGGAGAAGCCTGTTCACACAATCAAGGTCAGATGAATTGAAGGTCAGCCATCAGTTAAACTAGCTGTTGGTACCTGAAGCAAATAGTACTTAACTTCATGGAGACCTCCTCGTCTGTCACATTCTCAAGCACTAAAACTCTAAGGCATGACTTGTTGAGATAATACATGAAAAATGAGGGGGATTGCAAACTGATTTTATTCTACACATGTGGTTGTGAATATCCATGGTGATATTTAGGTCTGAAAGAGCATCATTTTATAGAGACATTGTACAGTTTTATAAGGGACATGACTTGTTCGTGCTCATATACTCATATTGATAATTGATAATACCCTTCAAGTTCTTCAGCTACTTTTCTTAAATGCAATTGTCAGTTCAAAACCCCCCTAGAAAAATGTATATATTAGGGAAAGCTGTGTATAAAAATGCAATTTTATACATGACATTGCATGTAAAAATTAGGTAGCATTAAAGGAAATAATACCTCCACACCAGAAAATGCAAAAATTTACCCAAGTTGACACAAACTGACTCTACCATCTTATTTTTATTTATTTATTTATATCCCATCTTTAAGGAACGCAGTGGCTTTGTGGCTAAGATGCTGAGCTTGTCAATCAGAAGGTCGGCAGTTCAGCAGTTCGAATCCCTAGCACCGCGTAATGGAGTGAGCTCCCATTACTTGTCCTAGCTTCAGCCAACCTAGCGGTTCGAAACCATGTAAAAATGCAAGTAGAAAAATAGGGACCATCTTTGGTGGGGAGGTAACAGTGCTCCTTGTGCCTTCGGCGTTTTGTCATGCCAGCCACACCACGGAGACGTCTTTGGACAGCACTGGCTCTTCACCTTTGAAACAGAGATGAGCACCACCCCCTACAGTTGGAAACGACTAGCATATGTGCGAGGGGAACCTTTACCTTTATACCATCTTTATTCTTTTTTTTTTAATAATTCAAGGCAGCAAATGTATCTAATACTCCATCCTCTTCCTATTTTCTCCGCATCAACAAACCCTGTGAAGGGGGCTAAGAGAGAGTGATTGGCCACCTAGCAGGCTTTCAGGTCTAAGGCAGGACTAGAACTCAAACTCTTCCTGTGATTGGCCCAAAGTCATCCAACTGACTTTCATGCTTAAAATGGGATTAGAACTAACAATCTCCTAGCTTCCATGCCTGATGTTTTAACCATTAGATCAAACTGTTTGTTATGGCTACGTTGCTTACCCGTGGCAATCCCCATCTCAATTGCCATCTTCAGTCAAGGGTTACCTGTAATATAATATCTAGCTTTGTGAAATTCCTGCTAAGAATGATTTAAATGTGATTGGCCCAAAGTCACCCAGGTGATTTTTATGCCTAAAACAGGACTAGTGATTGGCCCAAAGGCACCCCACTGGCTTTTATGTGCAAGGCGGGATTAGAACTCACAATTTATTTATTTAACATATGAAGAACGGTTGCAGGAACTGGGTATGTCTAGTTTAATGAAAAGAAGGACTAGGGGAGACAGGATAGCAGCCTTCCAATATCTCAGGGGTTGCCACAAAGAAGAGGGAGTCAAACTATTCTCCAAGGCACCTGAGGGTAGAACAAAAAGCAATGGGTGGAAACTAATCAAGGAGAGAAGCAACTTAGAACTGAGGAGAAATTTCCTGACAGTGAGAACAATTAATCAGTGGAACAGAAGTTGCCTCCAGAAGTTGTGAATGCCCCAACACTGGAAGTCTTTAAGAAGATGCTGGATAGACATTTGTCTGAAATGGTATAGGGTTTCCTGCCTAGGCAGGGAGTTGGACTAGAAGACCTCCAAGGTCCCTTCCAACTCTGCTATTGTATTGTATTGTATTGCTGTCTGAATTGAAGAAGCTTCTTGGATGGGAAGCAAAACATTTTCAAAGAAAAAAAATCGAGAATATCCAATTGCCTTTTGAAAAAAAAGAAAGCACCTCTGGAACAATTGAAAGTGGGCCCATAGTAGCATAACTGACATCAACACATGTAGTCCTCGACTTACAACAGTTCATTTAGTGACCATTCAAAGCACTGAGAGAAGTGACTATATTTCACAGTTACGACCTTTGCAGCATCCCCATTGATCACCTGATTTGCATTCAGATGCTTGGCAACCAAACTCACATTTATGACGGTTGCAGTGTCCCGGGGTCATGCGGTCCCCTTTTGTGACTATTTGACAAGCAAAGTCCATGGGAAATCCGGGTTCACTTAACAACCATGTGGCTAATTTAACAACCGCAGGGATTCACTTAAACAAACTTGGCAAGAAAAGTCGTAAACTGGAGTGAACCTCACTTAAGAAATGTCTCGCTTTGCAACATAAATTCTGGGCCCAGTTCCCGTCGTAAGTCGAGGACTATCTTTATTTGTTTCACTTTGTTGTTGTTGTTTTTTTTTAACAGGATGGCTTCGCTGCCTATCCTACATCCGAGGCAGAATCTGAATGCTTCCCCCAGAAGCACAGCTTTAACTTCACTGTCCACCCAACCATTTAAAAGTATGCCAGGAACAACCGTTAAGTATGAAACACTGGAAGGAAAAATAATAATTATACATTTAAAAAGAAAATCCTGGGGGGAAAAAAGTTTGCAGTGTCTCCTGGGTTTTTGCAAAACTGCTATTATCTTGTCCAACCTCCCAAAGCTTTTCATGCAATTATCAATTATGCCATGTGGATTTTTTTTTAAAAAAAAAAAAGGAAAAAGAAAGAAAACCAACTCGCGAAACACGGAGGCCACATTTCAAAGAATGCTCAATATTGAATAATACATCAGCTGGTAGTCAGTCGTTCTTTTATTACTTAAACAAAACTGGGCACTAAGCGGAATAGGATGGAAACGTCTACAGAGACGGAAAGAGGAGGCACGCTTGATCCATTTCCTGATCATTAGATTATCCAGTGATCTCCAGATGGGAGAAGATGCTTCAAAAGACGGAACGAATATTCTTTGAACAAGAATACTTCCTTCTACCCACAGGGATATTTTTACCTCAGCATTCTGTCCTTTCAAAGATGGTGGGAGGTAGCCTATGTACGAAGAGGTTTGATACAGGATGTCCTTAAGTTATGACCAAAATGGATCCTGCTCATGTGAACGACCCAATTTTATAATTATAATTTTTTTGCAGCATTCGTTAAGCAAACACGGTGGTTTTGAAACAAACACTATCGTCAATAAGCGAACCCATTATTTGCAGGGTTTTGGCACAGTTTTGCCAAAAACCAGAAGTAAGTGCTGGTGACAGGAAAACTGTTGAAAAACACGATCACATGACCACAGGATGCTGCAATGGCCACAAATGTGGCTGTGTGACCGAAGCTGCTAAGAAAAGATTTTTCAAAATGACCATCAGATCATTAGTAATTCTTGTACAGTAGTTCACACTGAGGCTAAAGAGTTCTACTCCCCCTCCCCACCTGAAAAGAATTCTGTTCCAACTGCCAGTTGCCTCACATTCTGTTACCTCAGTTCAAACTGGCAGGTGTTCCACTCCTTCACACAGGAGCGGTCTGGGGCTCCTTACGGTAGTAAACATTAGTACCTCACCAAAATGTCTACGCATTCCACCTATGGAACGGCTTCCAGACTCAAGGCAGTGAGATAGATATTCTGTTATGTGTTTCAATCACCAACTACCAGCTGAGCCAACGTATTGTGAACCAAATTTCTCCAGCATACCCCGATCACATAGTTTCATTGTGAAGCAGGGGTATCCAGCTAGCACATTATATAACACCAAGCCATTATCATTCATCCTATATATCAGGGGTGTCAAACTCTATTTCATTGAGGGCTGCATCAGGGTTGTGTTTGACCTTGGGGGGGCAGGGGGGCCAGGGTGACCATAGCCAGTTTGACGTCACTTGTGCTGGGGGGGGCTGGGGGGCCCAAGCGCTCTGCCAGCGAAAACAGGCTCCCGAGCTCTGTTTTCACCTGCAACGGCCTCCTGCAACCCACTGCTAGCGAAAACGGAGCTCAGAAAGGCCGCCCGCTGCCCTCCCGATCTCCGGCTTCACTGGCAGAGGCACTGCGGACCAGTCATTCAATGTTTTCAGGGTGGCCCTACAGAACACATTTAAACACCTTGCGGGCTTGATCCCGCCCATGGGCCTTGAGTTTGACACCCAAGCTATATATAATGAGAATTAATGTCATATTTTTCACCTAGAAATCATCTGCATCAGTGGTGAAATTCAAATTTCTTTACTACCGGTTCTGTGGGCGTGGCTTGGTGGGCGTGGCAGGGAAAAGATACTGCAAAATCTCCATTCCCTCCCCATTCCAGGGGCCAGCCAGAGGTGGCATTTGCCAGTTCTCCAAACTACTCAAAATGTCCGCTATTGGTTCTCCAGAACCTGCCAGAACCTGCTGGATTTCACCCCTGAAGCTGCCAATTACACTCAGAGAGTCTATGGAGATTCTCAGTCATCCAGGTCATTTTTCTCGTACTTGGAAGAGAAGCAAAACATCTTCAAAGAAAAACCAGAAAGTCCAGTTGCCTCTTGAAAAAAAGCACCTTTGGGATACCAATAGTTAGCAATAGTTAGTTAGACTTATATACCGCTTCATAGGGCTTTCAGCCCTCTCTAAGCGGTTTACAGAGTCAGCATATTGCCCCCAACAACAATCCGGGTCCTCGTTTTACCCACCTCGGAAGGATGGAAGGCTGAGTCAACCTTGAGCCGGTGAGATTTGAACAGCCGAACTGCTGAACTGCAGTCAGCTGAAGTAGCCTGCAGTGCTGCATTTAACCACTGCGCCACCTAGGCTCTCCAGAGGGAGAAAGAGAGAGAAACAATCACACACAGTCTCTCTCTCTCTCTCTCTCTCTCACACACACACACACACACACACACACACACACACAAACAAGGTAGAGTCTTCTATAAGCACTAGCATTGATGACATTACCTAATCTGGGTAATGAAACATCTGCAAGAAAACAACCAAGCTCAGAGAGCACCAAACACCCTTCATTTCAACCCTGAGCTACAAATTCATTATTCTATAAGGAACCAGTGATTAATGGTATAAGACTACTATATTGGAGTTGCAAAAGTCCAGACCACCACAAAGAGTTCCTGTTTTTTGTACGCCTTAGTTACAATCTAGTGGCCTTCCGGATATTTTGCAATACGCAGGTAATCCTCAACTTACAACATTTCCTTGAGTGACTGTCGGCCTCTGCTTTGCTGCTGCTTCAGCTGCCATTGAAACAGGGAGGGGGGGGCATGGTATTTGGGAAGGGAATCATTATGTGCTGGAGGAAGATTCTAGACGCTGACCTGAACATCTCATTGCGCATGTGGAGGAAGGGAGTTTCCCGCCAAGGTTAACTGTCCAGCATTCCATCCTGGTGATGTCTTTTGAAGTTATCTCCCACCTGACAGCTGGGAGAATTATAATTGGATTATGGACTTGGGTGCCAAGGGGAGGGGATTGAATTATACATGATATTCTTTGCTTTCGCGCCTAATTAACCAGATTCAGCTTAGCTTTGCTACTATTCATTTGTAATTAGTAAAAGTACACTTAATTTCAAACAAATGGAGTTGAGTGGTTTCTTTCCTGATTATTAAATGAAGTCGCACCTGACAGTGGCCTTTCAAAGTTGCTGAAAAAAGTGACATCTCCGGAGTTTTTTTACACTTACGGCCGTTGCAGGTCATGTGATCGAAATCAAGTTGCTCGGCAACTGGTCCCTATCCAGTCATGTGTTCTCCTTTGGTGAGCTTCTGACAAACAAAGTCAACGGGGAAGCCAGATTCACTTAACCACCGTGTTATTAACTTAACAACCGCAGAGATCCGTTTAGCAAATGTGGCAGGAGATGTCGTAAAACTCAGTTAAGACATGCAACACAAATTTGGGACTCAATTGTGGTTGTAACTTGAGGATGACCTGTTATGGCCCACCAGCAGAGCTGGCAGCAGATTCAGACAGTGAGGAGGTTAAGGAGGAAGATGGGCCAGTCCTGGAGTCTGAGGAAGTCTCTGCTGAGGGCTCTGTGTTGGAGGAAGAGAGGGAGCCAGGGCCATATGTCAGTTATCAGCTGCCTTCAGAGTCAGACATCAGTGAATCAGACCAACAACTGGAGCCTGTTCCCAGTGTCCGCATGTGCAGAGTTGCCAGACGAAGGGAGCAGCTAAAGAACAGGGGTCGACTTGGGAGTAAGGCCAGAAGGTGAATGGCCCTTCCCAGAGGAAATAAAAGAGGAGCGAAAGGGGAGTGGAGTTTGCAGGAGGCAATTAGTTCGCTTAATTGGTTTGTGATTCTCTGAGACTCCTTGCCAAGTTTTGCAGATATCAGCCTGGCAGCTATAAGGTCTGTGACTGCAAATCCTCCCTTGAAAGTCTTTGCTGGATGTGAATGAGCAGAATTCACAGTAACTTAATAAAAGGGTTTTTTGTCAGGACGAGGAGTTTGCTCCGTGGTCTTGGGAAGCCTCGGTCAGAACGCTACCTGTATTGCATATCTTGTTTGCTCCACATCCGTGTGTTCTGGCAGTCTTCAGGTTAGCTTACCTGTAGTTTCAGTATCATATAAATGGCCCTTTGGAGTTATTGTATGACCCATTTTACTCTTCTCTAGACACATCCTGCTCAGCTGTGCGATTCTTCTGTACAAGGTTCCCATCAATGGCTCTAAAGGCTAGACTGGTTGCTATGACGATCGATAGCAGCTTCCCAATTGCATTTTGGTGTGTTGGTTGTTGCTAGGTAGTAGGTTGTGGTCCATTATTTGGGGGAAGGAAGGGGGCCGTTCTTGGCTTCTGTTATTCCAGCACCTTAATGATTATTTTTCCTTGGGAAGTTATCACCCATCCTCTTCTCACTGGATACAAAGCTAACGTGCTTGTCACTCAAATTCGTGTTTTGAAAGTTTTGCCTTCTATCTTTCAAGTGGTGATTATTAAGACCATCCGTGTTAATCAGCATACAATCTTACCTGCCCTTTCTTTCTTTAGAACCAAAACATGCCATCTCACTGGTCCAATTAGCAATAGCAATAGCAGTTAGACTTATATACCGCTTCATAGGGCTTTCAGCCCTCTCTAAGCGGTTTACAGAGTCAGCATATCGCCCCCACAGTCTGGGTTCTCATTTTACCCACCTCGGAAGGATGGAAGGCTGAGTCAACCCTGAGCTGGTGAGATTTGAACCGCCGAACTGCAACTAGCAGTCAGCTGAAGTGGCTGCAGTACTGCACTCTACCCACTGCGCCACCTCGGCTCAATTGAGATCCTAAATTTCAAGAGTTGGGAAATATCCAACCTATGAGGTTGCCCAGGCCATAATAGTTGACTCATCTGATCACCAACTGGATCCTACCCATCCCAAGGCCAGGTTTGCTCCTTCAAGATAGCAATAGCACTTAGACTTATATACCACTTCGTAGTGCTTTTACAGTCCACTCTAAGATCTTTTAGAGATCTTTCTAAGTTCCTGTTCTCTCCTTTAGTCTACACAGATAAAAATGGCAAATGTTCTGATCTGATCAGAGAGAAAAACACTGCATGCAGTTTTGGTAACCATGTTATAAAAAAGATGCTGAGACTCTGGAAAGAGGGCAGAAAAGAGCAACAAAGATGATTAGGAGACGGGAGGCTAAAACCTATCAAGAACAATTGCAAGAAATGTGCATGTATAATTTAATGAAAAGAAGGACTAGGAGTGACATGATAGCAGTGTTCCAGTATTTGAGGGACTGCTACAGAGAAGAGGGCGTCAGCCTATTCTCCAAAGCACCTGAGGGCAGGACAAGAAGCAATGGATGGAAACTAATCAAGGAGAGAAGCGACCTAGAACTAAGGAGAAATTCCTGACAGTGAGAACAATTAACCAGTGGAATGGCTTGCCTCCTGAAGCTGTGGGTACTCCATCACTGGAGGTTTTTAAGAAAAAAATGGACAGCCATTTGTCTGATATGGTACAGGGTTTCCTGCTTGAGCAGGGGGTTGGACTAGAAGACCTCCAAGGTCCCTTTCAACTCTGTTTTTTTTTTTGTATTCTGCAAATATTCTCTTCCATTGGTTCTCCTTTAACAAAAAGAATAGTCTTCATTTGTGATTCCGAGTTGTTCTGCTGAGGTTCTGAACTTATCAGAGTTGATCAATATCAAATCAATTCAAGAACTGAATGTAACCAGGCTTGGCTAATTAAAGTGAAAGAGAACAGGATCTTTTGTAGAGCGAAATTGCAGGGAACCTTTACAACTCTAAATAGAGTTGGGCCAAGCAATCTGATTCTTAATTTGTAGCCGACTCCCTCCTACGGACTGAACATTATCACCCTTTTCTTTTAATGACCCCATAATCCCTTGTAGGAGCAAAAGGGGAGTGGAGTTTGCAGGAGACAATTAGTTCGCTTAATTGGTTCTTGACTCTCCGAGACGCCTTCCCAAGTTTTGCAGATATAGGCCTGGCAGTTTTCCAAGCCAGATAAGGTCTGTGACTGTAAATCTTCCCTTGAAAGACTTTGCTGGATGTGAATGAGCAGAATTCACAGTAAATTAATAAAAGGAGTTTTTGTCGGGACCGGGAGTTTGCTTCACGCTCTCGGGAAGCCTCGGTCAGAACAAGGAAGAAGAGAGGTATTGCTGTGGGCAACTATTAAGTTTTGGCAGGGGGAGTTCATAGAATCATAAAATCCTAGGGCTGTAAGGGATCTTGGAGGTCTTCTATTCCAACCCTTGCTCAAGGTAAGGAGTCTTTATACCATTCCAGACAAATGGTTGTCCATTCTTTTCTTGAAATCCTCCAACCGTGGAGCACACCGTGGCACGACAAAACCGCAGTCCACTGAAGCGCGCCCGATTAAAGCGCGTACCTGACGTCATCAGCAGCGTGACAAATACGACCGCGGAGAAAAAAGGGTGCTTTAAAAAGCGCTTTTAAAGCAAGCCGATTCACGTTAAGGTAAGTGTTAGGGTTAGGGTTAGGTTTAGGGTTAGGTTAAGCGTTAGGGTTAGGGTTAGGTTTAGGGTTAGGTTAAGGGTTAGCGTTAGGTTTAGCGTTAGGTTAAGGATTAGGGTTAGGGTTAGGTTTAGGGTTAGGTTTAGGGTTAGGGTTAGGGTTAGGTTTAGGGTTAGGTTAAGGGTTAGGTTTAGGGTTAGGTTTAGGGTTAGGTTAAGGGTTAGGTTTAGGGTTAGGTTTAGGGTTAAGTTTCGGGGGGTTAGGTTTAGGTTTACGCGTTAATTTTAGCTTTACCGCTCACAGCGTGCTTTTTTCGTCGCGCTGTGATGACGTCAGGTACGCAGTTTCGTCGAGCGCGCTTTAGTCGACCGCGGTTTTGTGGTGGAACCGGAGCACACACAACTCCAGGAGATGAGCTGTTCCATTGATTGTTAAATATCTCCCTCTTGACGTCCAATTCTCCATGACTGATAACTCCCCTCCTAATCCCGCTTGGGAGTTTGGTTAGCCAGTTTTAGCATTTGCTGCGTGCAATTTGGGTTTCAACGCACAGCCAAAATATAATATGGAAAACAGCTTTAGAAAGCAGAAGTTGGTGAAGGAATTCCTGCCTTGCGACTGTTTATATGCAGACCTTTTCTTCCCCCCAAATCGGATGTCAAGAAGAATAAAATTGCATGCTGAAATCAGCACTTTTCAGAATGTTCAGGGATAATCCTGAAGAAGCGCATAAATAAAATGTGCATTTTTAAGGAGAAATACTTCCAAGGCTGCATTTTATTCACGCGGAATTTGCAAAAAAAAAAGTGCATATCAGGAAAAAGCCGTGTAAAAAGCCATCTTTTGAAAACCTGCCCAACCAATGCATTCGCTTTTTTGTACGTGTTCTTTAAATGCGTTTGTAAATGTATGTCAAAGTGGGCCAAAATTAACATACAATAAGAAACTGAGCGAGATTGAAACACAGATCCTGTTCCTAAAGGCATTTTCCATTAGAACAGAGGAGAGGAACTTACAGCTCTCAAGGACTGGATTCCTGGCTGGATCTCAAGTAGAACGTTGTTGTGCCATCGTTGTATCTGTTGTTGGGTCTGAGTAGTTGGACTAATATTGAGAGGTATTTAGGCTTCTTACCAGGGGTGGGTTTCAACCGGTTCGCGGCGGTCCCTGCAAACCGGTTGGCCAGCGAACCCGGAAGTAAGTAACTTCCGGGAACGGCGAAGGGCGCACCCGCCCGCCGCAGTCCTTACCCGGTTTTGACGAGTTCTGCGCTTCCACGCATGCGCAGGATGCATACAGCGCCTGCGCGATTCTCCAGGAGTGCGTGCACGAGGACGCCGCCGGCCCTGTTCCAACCGAACCGGTTGGAACGGGGCGAGAAACCCACCCCTGCTTCTTACTCTTCCCAAGATCACAAGGGAATGGACCATAAGTGGCCTTCTCTATAGTAGCCTCTCCTCAACCTGGAGGCACTCCATTTATTTCCTTTCTCCAGAGTCATGAAATATGTTTTCCAATAATAAATAAATAATACGTTTTCCAGTGTTTTCATATTTGAGGGGCTCCTACAAAGACCGGGGGGGGGGGGGGGTTTCCAAACTATTTCCCGAAGCACTAAAAGGCAAGACAAGAAAAAAATGGATGGAACTAACCAAGGAGGGAAGCAACCTAGAACTAAGGAGAAATTTCCTAATGATGAGAGCAATTAACCAACGGAATAGCTTGCCTTCAGAAGTTATCGGTGCTCCATCCCTAAAGGTAAAGGTTCCCCTTGCACATATGTGTTAGTCATTCCTGACTCTAGGGAGCGGTGTTCATCTCCATTTCAAAGCCGAAGAGCCAGCACCATCCGAAGATGTCTCCATGGTCATGTGGCCGGCATGACTAAATGCCGAAGGGGCACGGAACGCTGTTCCCTTCCCACCAAAGGTGGTTCCTATTTTTCTACTTGTATTTTTACGTGCTTTTGAACTGCTAGGTTGGCAGAAGCTGAGACAAGTAACGGGAGCTCACTCCGTTACGTGGCATTAGGGATTCGAGCCACCGAGCTGCCAACCTTTCTGATCAACAAGCTCAGCATCTTAGCCACTGAGCCACCGCATCCCTCATGCTCCACCACTAGAGGCTTTACCATTTGTCTGAAATGGTATAGGGTCTCCTGATCGAGCAGGGGGTTGGACTAGAAGACCTCCAGGGTCCCTTCCCACTCTATTGTTCTATCTTCTAATGCAATCTAAGTTTTGTTTCAGTGGCATTGGCCATCAATTTTTAGTACTTTTGTGGCTGTGTGATGTTTGGGCTGCTGCTTCTATTAATGTCAGGAGAGAGAGAGAGATCACCTGGCGTCCTGGAGATCTGGGTGAGATATAATTTCACATAAATGATATCATGTACATTCATCTAATTCATACAAATAAAATCACTAGATGGGTTGGCTGATTGATTGATTACAGTACATGCCATTAAGTTGTTTTCGACTCCTAGCAACCACATAGATAGTCATTCTCCATGATGATCTGTCCTCAACGTTTTCTTTCAGAGTTCCCAACACTGCTGTCACCAAGTCCATGTACCTTGCTTCTTCGTCTCCTTCTTCCTCCTTCTTCCTTCTGTTGCCTCTTCTCCTTCTTCCTTCTGTGTTTCCCAGCACTGCATGTGTTTCCAGAGAGCTGCAGTATGATGTGTCCAAAGTAGGATGTATGAATGTATTTATACTTCTTTTTACTTTTTTTTTCTTTGGTTCAAGTGTGTCTGATTCAGCGGTGGGTTCCTGTATCGGTTGGTAACGCTTCACTTCGCTCGTGCATGCACACACCATGCATTGCTTGCGCATGTGCAGTTGACTAGTCATTGTTCTGTGCATGCGCAGAAACATACCGGCAACGGCAGAAGAGATTGGGGAACCGGTGTGTAGGCATGGCCAGTCTGGGTTGCTGCTGGTTCTGCGACCCAGGCCAAATCACCACTACCGGTTCAGCCAAACTGGGCCAAACCAGGAGCAACCCACCTCTGGTCTGATTCTCAAGGATTGCTTGGACAGATTCCTGCAGTTTTCTTGGCAAGGTATTTCAAAGTTATTTGCCACTGCCTCCTTCTTAGGGCTAAGAAAAAAATGATTGTCCCAAGGTCACCCAGAAGGCTTTGTGACCAAGGTGGGACTAGAACTCCCGATCTCCCAGTATCTAGCCCAATGTCTTCTCCAAATTGGCTCTCAAACTATCTACAAAAGTAAAGCTTTCCCCTATACCAGGGGTGTCAACCTGGAGGCCCACAAGCCAGATGCTTCACGCGCAAGACATGCCCACTCCAGAAGGGGGGAAAATGTCATGATATGTCATGTGACAACAATGTGACACCACAGTTTGATACCCAGGCCCTATACAGTTGTGTCTGACTGCAGAGGGTGGTGCTCATCTCTGTTTCATGGTCAAGGGAGCCAGCATTGTCCAAAGACACTTCTGTGGTCATGTGGCCAGCGTGACTATACCCCAAGGTACATGGAATGCTGATATAGTGCCACCAAAGTGGTACCTGTTTATCTAGTTGCATTTGAATGCTTTCGAACAAGTCCTGGAAAGTCCAGTAGAAAGCAAAGGAGAAAAGAAGATTATTGGAAAGGTCATTGTGCATGTGAAGAAAGTTAGCACCCACCTCTCCTAGAAGAATGAAATATTTTAGGAAATATTAAAAAGGGAGAATATTTCCCCTAAAAGAGAAATAGAAATCTTAAGGGAGACAGAAACACAGCTCCCTGCAGCTCCCTGTCTCCAGAAGATATTTGGTGCCCATTGAGGACTGGGCCAGCCTATCTATAAAACAAAAGACCTTTAGCTCCAGGGTGATGGGATTAAGACATGACACCCTCCACCCACCCAGGACATTATAGGATTATCTATCAGCAGGGCTCACCACATGGCACAACCAAGCCTCTTCATTACATCAGCCCAAAGTTCAATCAAACTTGATTCAGACTAACCTGACTCCACATGGGAGTCTGACTGCATCCAATAGAATACATTCCTTGCACAGGAACAGGAAGCTCAAGGGCAAGGCCCAAGAGCAGGTATACATACCTCTCCCTCTCATCTCCATGTGTTCAGCTGCACCAGGACTTCGAACCCATGTGGTCCTGTGCATCAATAAACCATCTTTCCAATCAGCCTCCATCAGGGGTGGTATTCACTTACCTTTCTTACTGTTTGCAAATGTGAGCACTCCATCCATGTGCAAAGCCTTCTGTGCATGCGCTTTTGGTGAAAAATTGCCTAAATGAGATGCCGTAGAGTCAGGGCAGGTGGGTGGGGCTACCAGTTTGGGAGAACTGGTCCAAACAAGTAGAATACCACCTCTGGCCTCCATGTTTCCAGTGTCTTTCTTCCCAATTGGAACCGAACCCAGATGAACATTTTTTCCAACACATAATCTTATGCAATGGGAATGGATGTAGATGTGGATGAAGCATTGTTAGAAATGAAGACGACATTTAAGTCCTAACTGGGGAGACAGAATACAGCTAACTGTATTTAAACCAGGAGCAAACACCACATTCGCTAACACTGATGATGTTACCTAGGTAGGTAATGAAATGTCTGCAATCAAACAACCAATCTCCAAGAGCATCAAGGACTCCACAAACAGAGTTTTGAAGATTGAGAAGATATTATTCTCACACAGCATTGACAATATTCATCTCTCAAAGATGTTCCCAAATATATCACTGATGTGTTGGAAGTGCAAAAAAGCATGTGGGACCTATTACCATACATGGGGGACATGCGAGGTTGTGAAAAAATCCTGGACCAAAATTAAAAAATGGCTCGAAAAAATAACGGGGGACCATATAGATTGGAAACCAGAAGTATTCCTATCAGGCATAACTACAAAAAAGTATAGCAGAGAAATACTGTACCTAATCCTACATATTATCTGTGGCCAGAATAACATATGCCCAAAATTGGAAGATCATTTTAGAATGTGCCGTGATGGAGAAATTGACAAAGGAAATACAAGGAAAGGAGGATTCAGAACACTATTTAATTTGGGGGAAATGGTATCATTGATTAGGATTAGGATTAGGATTAGGATTTATTTTATTTGTATGCCGCCCTTTTCCCCGAAGGGGACTCAGAGCGGCTCACAATTCAGTCAGGGAAGGGGTACAGACAGGGGGTAAAAAACGAACATAACAGTACACAATTTAAAAAACACACAACAACCATACCATTCGAGAAGGGGGTGCGGAAGCTCTTTAGCCCCAGGCCTGTCGGAATAGCCAGGTTTTAAGGGCTTTGCGGAAGGCCTGGAGGGTGGTGAGGGTTCGAATCTCCACGGGGAGTTCGTTCCAGAGGGTCGGAGCAGCCACAGAGAAGGCTCTCCTCCGGGTAGTCGCCAGTCGACACTGGCCGGCGGATGGAATTCGGAGGAGGCCTAATCTGTGGGATCTAATCGGTCTATTGGAGGTAATTGGCAGCAGGCGGTCTCTCAAGTACCCAGGTCCAATACCATGAAGCGCTTTATAAGTGACGACTAGCGCCTTGAAGCGTATCCGGAGACCAATAGGCAGCCAGTGCAGCTCGCGGAGGATAGGTGTTACGTGGGTGAACCGAGGTGCACCCACGATCGCTCGCGCGGCTGCATTCTGGACAAGCTGAAGTCTCCGAATGCTCTTCAAGGGCTGCCCCATGTAGATGACAGAAATAAGAAATTGGGAAATGCAAAACAATGATGTCGTAGAAAATTAGTACACAGTGATAAGATAGGAGTCAGTAAAGATAAGATAGTATTTAAATGATAAGAACATAATGTATAAGATAGCTAAAATGATATTTTGATATAAACAGCTAAGCACAAATAAATACGGAATAGTATACAAAAATGGATAATGTATAAGGGGACCAGGAATGTAAGATATAAATGCATAGGAGGGAAAACATTAATTGTAAAGATATACCGATACTGAACTGCTTTATGATGAACTTTTGCCTCCTGTGTTGTTTTAAGTCATGTGTTTGTTTTTGTTGATGTGTCTATGTGTTTAAAATATATATTTTTTTTAAAAAGGACAATATTCATCTCGGCGTTGCTTAGCAAAAAAACAAAAATTTAAAAAGTGGAGGTTTTTTTTCTTCTTCTTCTTCTTTCAAGAGCAGGAGGAGGGATGACGCTTGCTTTCTGAGTTTTTATCACCTTCCTGACATTTTGCAAGGCTGTGAAAACAGTTCTTTTCAAACAAGCCTTTGAAGGCTGGTGGTCTTTCTTGTTTTGGGGAAGTTTGTTCTAATTTTTTGGTTGTTTTTGAACCAGGAGGCCAGGGGAGGGTTCCTGCCAGTTCTAACCTCTTCTATAGAAGAGGTTCCACAAATCTACCGTGCCGTTTAGAACGGGTTCCAGCTCCCTCCCCCCGCCCGTCCGCACCACGCTTGCCCTGCCCGCCGCTCACTGATTGGCTGGCTCACCAATCACCCCGCCCGCCTCTAAGAGTCCTGTCTAAACCTTAAAGTTCTTAAAGCTGTCAAGTTTGATCATCCCTGGGGTTTTTTTCTAAAGAGTTAGGATTGCAAGGGTCTTGTAACTTGACGGCTTTAAGACTTGCACACTTCAATGCCAGAGTTCCTGAGCCAACATGACTGGTGGAGGAATTCTGGGAGTTGAAGTCTACTAGTCTTAAAGCTGTCAAGTTTGAACACCCCTGGGGTTTTTTTCTAAAGGGTTAGGGGTTCAGGGGTCTTGTAACTTGACAGCTTTAAGACCTGCGTGCTTCAAATGCCAGAGTTTCTGAGCCAACATTTTGGTTGCTAAGCAAGAGCATTGTTAAGTGAGTTTCACCACATTTTAGAAGTTGGCCACGCCCTCCCCAGTCACATGACTGGCAAGGTACTCCCACTCGGACACATGGTTGGCAAGCCACTCCCACCCAGTCACATGACCAGCAAGCCACTCCCACAAAGCAGGCCACACCTACAGAAGAGGTTGTAAAAAAAATTGAAACCCACCACTTCAGGAGAGGATTCGTTTTTGGGAGATCTGGGATTATACTTTATGCCAGCTAATCGATGGAATTTAGCTGAAATTTAACAAAGAACCAGGTAGTGGGGGGGGGGGTTTCCCCCCCCCCACACCTGTATCTGTTTTACTTTGCAAACTGCTTCAACTTGCACAAACATTAGACAAGTGACTGAAACAAATAATGCCACCTCGAACTATGAGGTCTCAATTCCTGTTAACAATTATGTGGGTTTTTTAAAAAAAAATTATGGCATTAAAAAAAAAACGATGGTCCACTTCATAAGGTGACCGATTCATCCTTCATTTTCTCCTTTATCATCCTCAAAGTTTGCCAGAAGCCCCAGAGGTCACGATCAATAGCTTTCCATCTTCTGCCTAACCCTCTTGGCTGAGTCAAAGAGAACCACTCCAGATGTTCAAAGGAGAGACCAACATTCTCTAGCCGATACTTAAGTAAACAGCGACACCAGGTGGACAAGTCACCTGTTTTAATTTAACATCCCCCCCACACAAAAAAAGCTGACCAAACTTCTTCCTCTTGTTATTGGGGTTGTTGTGCAAACTAGTTCTCTAGAATAAAAAGTTTGATAAGGGGGAGAGAATGATCTTTTAAGGCAGGGGTCCCCAAACTTGGCAACTTTAAGACTTGTGGACTTCTGGATGTGCTGGCTGGAGAATTCTGGGAGTTGAAGTCCACAAGTCTTAAAGTTGCCAAGTTTGAAGACCACTGTTTTAAGGATCGCCTTGTATGCCTTCCATAAGCAAATCTTGAATTAATGGCAGAGGCCCAACAGAGCTTGAGCCTAGAATGCCCTTGAAAGGAAAACAAATGAGGAAGATTTTTAGAAATGCCTATCAATGTGCAAAGCAATAGTTACAGATAGAGATTAACAGAGTTGGAAGGGACTTTTAGGTCATCTAGTCTAACCCCCTGTTCAAGCAGGCAGTCCTATCCCTTTTCAGGCAAAGGGCTGTCCAATCTCTCTTAAAAACCTCCTGTATAATTATATAATCATAAAATGGGGAAATATTCACTTATTAAGATGTCTCGCTCAGCAACCGAAATTTTGCACTCAATTGTGGCCGCAAGCTGAGTACTATCTCTATCAGAGGGTTGTTTTTGACCAAGGACCCTGTAGATATGCTGGCCACTGACTCACAAAACAATCTCTATCATGCCGGACAGGGATTATTGGTATTGAAGTTGATCATACTTGCGGGGGGGGGGGGGACCTAATTGGGGAAAGCCATACAACATAATAATGATTGAAAATACAGATAAACAGTGTTGGAAGGGACCTTGTAGATCATCTAGTCCAACTCCCCACCAAAGCAGGAGATCCTACACCAGTGATGGGGAACTTTTTCGGCACCAAGTGCCAACAAGAGGGTGCCTGTGCACACATTGGAGCCGCAATCCGGAAGAGGAAAAGCCAAGGGGGTATGTGCATACGGAAAAATGAACTTCCAGTTTCTGGCATACTCATGTGCACTGGCTAGCTACACTTCCGGGTACTGCATGCGTGCGTGATGATCAGCTGGCTGACACATGTCCTCATGCCAGAAAATGGAAGACCAGCTCATCCAGTTTCCAGTACAGATGCACGCACGAAGGCCATCTGATCATCGCACACACATGCGCACCAAAAACCTGGAAGAGGAACAGCCGATGCTGCGTGTGCCAAGTGACATGGTTCTGTGTGCCACTTTGGGCACGCGTGTCATAGGTGGGCCATCAGGGCGCTACACCATTTCTGACAAATGGCAGTCCAGTCTCTTCATGAAAGCCTCCAGTGATGAAGCTCCCACAACTTCCGAAGGCAACTTCTGTTCCATGGGTTGATTGTTCTCCCTGTTAAAAAGTTTGAATGGTACCCATGAAAGGAAGATTAGAAATCCTTTTGGATTATATACAAAGGTTAATAAAAAAGAACTAAGTTAGATACAGTTAAGTTTTGATTATTAGGGGGAAAATGTTATGATTCAGGATATAGTCAAATAAAGGAGGGATAATGATGACAACCTGTGTGTGTGTGTGTGTGTGTGTGTGTGTGTGTGTGTGTGTGTACGTACGTACGTGTACAACATAAGGAAACTGGATGAAAACTGCAAACAGTGATTTGGAGAGGAGGATTAGAAAAGTTTGTTATTGAATATTATGGTTGTTTAGCTAGAATAGGACATAAGGATTCAGTGTTATTGGAGGATTTTAGAAATATTAAATGAAATGCCAGTATGTGGTTATGTATTAAATCTTGGTATATTTTATGATGAAGGACGTTTAAACAATTATAGTCAAATAAAAATGGAAGTATGATAAGGGTATCATGTATAAACATTTGAGTTAAAATACTTGAGTTAATATGAATCATGCTTGATGACTGTGGAAGAGATGCACGAAAAACTTTTGTAACCAACCGATACACTTTCTACAGTATGTAAAGAAGGAAGATTTTATGTGTTGTGTTTGTTTTGAAAATAAAAATAAATTCTATTTAAAAAGAAGAAGAAGTTTCTCCTTATTTCCAGGGGTTTTTTTATTTTTTATTTAGTTTATTTGTATGCCGCCCTTCTCCAGGAGGGACTCAGGGCGGCGAACAACTCAAAGGGGGAAAGGGGATATAAACACAGTACACATAATTAAAATACACGAAAATCACACAGCCATACAAGTCGAGAGGGGAGGGGAACTCATCAACCCCAGGCCTGCCGGCACAGCCAGGTTTTGACGGCTTTCCGGAAGGCCTGGAGAGAGGTGAGGGTCCGGATCTCCGTGGGGAGTTCATTCCAAAGGGCCGGAGCTGCTACAGAGAAGGCCCTCCCCCGGGTAGTAGCCAGATGGCATTGGCTGGTGGACGGAACCCGGAGGAGGCCGACCCTGTGAGATCTAACGGGTCTGTGGGAGGTAATTGGCAGCAGGCGGTCTCTCAAGTACCCAGGTTGAGTCTCTCCTTGTTCAGCTTCCATCCATGTCTGGCCTTCAGGTGCCTTGGAAAACAACTTGAACCCTTCCTCTCTGTTGCAGCCCCTCAAATATTGGAAGGCTGCTCTCATGCCTCCCCTGGTCCTTCTCTTCCCCAGACTGGCCAAAGCCCAGTTCCTGCAACCGTTCACTGTGTGTGACCCACATACATGGAGTAGCAGCCAGCTAGCAAGTCTTCTACTTCCATCCTTTGTCAATGCAGACTTACTGAGCTCAGCTGACATGCCCAACCACAGGTAGTCCCCGACTTACAACAGTTCACATTTAGTGACCTTTCAAAGTTACAACAGAACTGGGGGAAAAGGGAACGTTTTCCACACTTGCGACCGTTGGGGCATCCCCATGGTCGTGGGATCGAAAATCCGAAGCTTGGCAACTGACTCCTATTTATGACGGTTGCAGTGTCATGCGATCCCCTGTTGCGACCTCCTGACGAGCAAAGTCCACGGGGGAATCGACATTCACTTAACAACCGTGTCACTAACTTCATAACTGCAGTGATTCACTTAATAGCTTTGGCAAGAAAGGCTGTAAAAATGGGACAAAATCGGCTGAAGCTCTGCCTTGCACAACTTTGGGATACCTTGTGGCCGTAAGTCAAGGACTCCCTGCAGTCGGTTAAACACAAAGAGGGCCTCCATTTGGCCTTGAATCATTTCAACCTCACTTTTTTTGTTACTCAGAGCGTTTCGCAAGCTCAGCCTCTTTCATTTGTTTGTATGAAGGCGCACCAAGATTTTGAAGAGGTAATTTTTTTTTTAAAAAAGTGTTTGCACTCTGCAGGCCTCCCAAACCCTCTGCACACTTCGTTTTTTGTGAAAAACAGGGCATGCAGAGTTTGAGAGGCCTGCTAAGTGCTCATAGGGGCCGGGGGGGGGGAGCAAAAACAAGCTAAAAATGGCCCGTTTTTTTGCAAAACAAAGGGCATCCATATGCTTTGGGAGGCTCGTAGAACGCTACTGTGGAGCAGGTGGGGGCAAAAACTGGCAAAAACCAGCCTGTTTTTCGCTTGTTTGTGCCCTTCCCAGCCCCCAGGAGCACTTTGCAGGCCTCCCAAACCCTCTGGACGTCCATTATGCAAAGGGGGCAGGGTTTCAGGAGGCCAGAAATGTTGTATTCAGTGTATAACACGCACCCAGATTTTCACCCTCTTTTTGGGGGGTCTTATACTCTGAAAAATATGGTAGGTAGAACTCAGCTAATGACAGAAATTGGGATCTGTAACTCCATTGCTAAGCAATGCAGTCATAAAGCAAGACATCGCACGACTATACCACCTTACAAGAGCAGTTCCAGTCAGACTGAAGATAGGCAGAGAAGAAAGGCCAATTTGATTTTTTTTTTAATTTATATTATTTTTTATTATTTTCATTTCTTGGTGCTTAATAAACATTGTGTTGTCTGGGTATTTAATTTGCTTAACAATACCAATTACATTCTTAATGTTCACTCCTTTTTTCCAACCACTGATAAAATAGATTCCATGTTTGATAATATTTCGGGTCTTCTTTCTGTTTCATTGTTAATGTCAGCCTGTCCATTTCTGCACACTTTAGTATCTTCTTAATTATTTCTTCATTTCGTGGTGTTTCTTCATTTTCCCAGCATTCCGCAAATATAATCCTGCTGTCAAAAAACGCAATATTAAATGCATACTTTTCTTATCAAGTTTACCTGATATTATACCTAATAAAAATAGTTCAGGCTTAAAATCTACATGCTTTCCTAGCATCTTTTCTAGCTATTTAAGTATTGTCTTTCCCCCCAAAAAATTTGTGCTTTCCCACAAGTCCACCGCATAGGATAGTATGGGCCCGTTTTTTGATTACGTTTCCAACATTTGTTAGACATATTGATTTTTTTATTCATATAGCTCTTCCTTTTTTTAATGTGCCAGTACCTTCAGGGTGATAAAGATTGCCATTATTTTATAGTTAAATGCCACTAATATGATCTGCGTAATGATCCGCTGGGTAGGTGTGGCTAGGTGGCCATGTGACTAGGTAGGCGTAGCCAACTCAATGTCATTCACATTGAGGGACGCCTCACCAGCTTCTACTTGCCCCTCCCCTGGCAGCCACTTTTTGCCTGCCCACCCATGCTCCTTAGGGCCCCAACAGGAAGCAATTGTTGGAGCTAAGCAGCCACCACGAGGAAGAGTTGGCAAAACAGCTGGCTCAGTTCAAGTTGGATCTGACCGAGAAGGAGGCTCAGCAGAAGCACCTCACTGAGCATAGGCATTCCAAGCAGAGGGAAGACCTGTGAGAGTGCAAGGCCAGGTGCCAACACCTGGAGGCTCGGCGGGTTAAGATGGTCAGCCAGTTCCAGGCCATGGTGTAGTCCCACTGGAACGAAGCCCTTCGGCTCTTCGCCACCAGCAGGAGGCTGAAGCAGACCCCAAGTCAGAATTTCTCCCCACCCCGACCCACACAAAAAGACCCTAAAGGGGGAGACTCTCTGCAGCAACACAAGTATTCAATGCACGTATCCATCCCAGGGGGCATAGTTTGAGGACCCCTGATATAAAAAATGCAAATAATTTTTCTGCGGACCACCAAAATTTTCTCGTCGACCACCAGTGGTCCACGGACCCCCAGTTGGTGACCACTGCCCTAGAAGGTCTTAGGTGACTCTGTTTAGCCTTTTCTTTCTTCTTTGCTCCATACTTTCAACACTCCATATTCAAGACTCTCAAAGGTATCTGCTTTCAATGTTCCAACTGGGCTGAAATCAGAAGTACAGGTACAGGAAGAAATTTTGGCAGATGGATTCAGCCATCTGTATTCCATTAGGCTAGCAGAGGAAATAGAAACAACTTGGGGAAATTTGGAGAAATCTGAACCATCTATCAAGTCACCTTTTTTTCTTCCTAAAAAGGTAAGGCTTTCTTCTCAGGTCAAGCTTTTCTTCACCTTCGGTCATAGGGATACAAAAAAATAGAACTCATTTGCGTTTCTGCAGGGGAAAAAGACCAATCTTTAAATATTTTTCTTCTGCACATTTTTTTTTTAGTTGAAGCAAAAGGATATGTTCTTCAATTGAGCCCAAAGTTTTTGGATGCGAAGCGAGACCTTTGTTAATTGAGATTTTGCCCCATTTTACGAATTTTCTTGCTAAAGTTCTTAAGTGAATCACTGTAGTTGTTAAGTTAAGAACACGGTTGTTAAGTGAATTTGGTTTTCCCATTGGCTTTGCTTGTCAGACGTTTGCAAAATAGGTGACTTAAACCATATAGCAACAGCAATGACATTTTAGGCTTGTTTGTTTGTTTGTTTGTTTGTTATTAGACTTATATACCGCTTCATGGGGCTTTCACCCTCTCTAAGCGGTTTACAAATTTTTTAGCAAATTGAGTCAGCAACTTGCCCCCACAGTCCGGGTCCTCATTTCACCCACCTCGGAAGGATGGAAGGCTAAGTCGACCTTTGAGCCGGTGAGATTTGAACCGCTGAACTGCAGATCACAGTCAGCTAAAGTGGCCTGCAGTACTGCACCCTAACCACTGCGCCACCTCGGCTCCTAGTATATAGCACTTAGCAATAGCACTTAGATTTATATACCACTTCAAAGTGCTTTACAGCCCCCACTAAGTGGTTTACGGAGTCAGCATATTGCCCCCAACAATCTGGGTCACCATTTTACAGATATTGGAAGGATTGAAGGATGAGTTATCCTTGAGCCGGTGAGAATTAAACTGCCAAATTGCAGGCAGCCGGCAGGCAGCAGAAGTAGCCTGCAGTACTGCATTCTAACTACTGCGCCACCACAGCTCGTAAAATACTTACACTATCAGCAGTCCTTGATTTACGATTGCAATTGTGCCTCAAATCTCTGCTGCTAAGGAAGACAGTTGTTAAGTGAGTTTTGCCCCATTTTATGACCTCTCTTGCTACAGTTGTTAAGTTAATCACTGCCATTGTTAAGTTAACAACATGGTTGTTAAGTGAATCTGCCTTCCCTATTGATTGTGTTCGTCAGAAGGTTGCAAAAGGGGATCACACAATCCTGGGACACTACAACCATCATAAATATAAGCCAGTTGCCAACTAACAGCTCTTATAAACAGCCCCATAGCACTTTACAGCAGTTTATAATGTCACCATATTGCCCCCAGCAATCTGGCTCTTCATTTTACCGACCTCGGAGGGATGGAAGACTGAGTCAACCTTGAGCTGGTCAGAATTGAACTCCTGGCTGTGGGCAGAGTTTGCTGACAATACTCCATTCTAACCATTTCACCACCACATAGGACATTAAGGCATCCCTCTTTCCTTTGAGTGAACATTCCATATTCTGATCCCCATGGATGAATAACCTTTGATAGGTCATATAATGTCTTGCATGAAACCTATGGGCTCTGGCTCTATTTTTCTCCTGAGACATAGCTATCTTCAGCAGAGAAGACCTTTGTCTTAAGGATGAACACTTTCCAAACTCTCCTATTCATTTCTAACACACATTTCTGGTGAGCCTCAATATGGATTTAACAGCAGAACTGGAATTCAATAATAATAATAACAGAGTTGGAAGGGAACTTTGAGGTCTTCTAGTCCAACCCCATGCTCAGGCAGGAAACCCTATACCATTTCAGACAAATGGTTGTCCAATCTCTTCTTAAAAACTTCCAGTACTGGAGCACCCACAACTTCTGGAGGCAAGTTGTTCCACTGATTAATTGCTCTAACTATCAGAAAAATCTACTCTCCATATTTTTTTTTGTCTTGATTCAACATCACTCTCTCCGTGCTGAAGCCCAGCCTGTTTTCCAGGATCAGAATCCCGATTCTTAAAATCCTAGCAAGCTATGCACATAATCTATAGATTATAGATACAGAGTATAGATCTATACAGCCTCCGATGCCTATTTGTATGCCTCCAAATCAATGGAATTGCTCTATTCTCTGCTGTTGGCTGTATAATATTTTTTTTTCTCCTTGGTTATTGTTGTATTATGTACGGAGGTAAATATATCAAAATGCATTGGGAATAAATCCTAGCAAAAAGCTGCAAAGGCCACCTGGTGCTCAATTGTAGGATTAAGAAGAACAAACACAGCTGGTTAATCACATTGGTTGGGCCCTCAACTCAACCCAGGAATGTCTGACAGCGGAGAACAAGCAGGTAATGGTGAGAAACATGTTTCTCAATTCCAGAAACCTGATGCTGGAGGAGACTCTTGTCATCAGCGGTGTTTGGATCACAGAGATGAGAACATGTTGCAAGCTAGAGAGCGTGCTACTAAAGCTGTCCTCAGCACTGACGGGACTCCATTTCCATATCAGGTTCAGGAAAGGTCGATCAGTATCCAGACTGGTTATTCGTTGCTCAAATATAGGGCGATAAACTTTCTCTGGATCGTTCCATTTTGGACTTGAATGGTTTATGCATCTTTCCTCTGTATTTAAAACAAAAAAAATCTTGAGGGAGAAAATGAAACTGAATCATTTTCTTTGCATAACTTGTGCAGGCAACTGAGCCTCTAAACAGGTAGATCTGTGGTTGTCCTGTATTTTCTTCTTTCTCATGCAAATTCCCAACCGATAAACCTTTATCGGATTTTATTCATCCATTCACGTGTGCCCCTCCCTCCAAGAGGAATGAAATATTTTGCAATTGTCATAAATATACCATATTTTTCAGAGTATAAGATGCACCGGAGTATAAGACGCACCAAGGTTTTGGAGAGGCAAATTTTTAAAAGAAGTTTTTGTACTCTGCAAACCTCCCAAAAATGGCCCATTTTTTATAAAAACGGGCCTGTTGTTTGTCTAAAAAGGGCATGGATAGCCTTTAGGAGGCTTATAGAGTGCTCCTGGGGGCTGGGGAGCCAAAATTTAGCAAAAACAGCCCGTTTCTTGCTCATTTCTGCCCTCCCCAGCCCCCAGGAGCTCTCTGAAAGCCTCCCAAAAGCTATGCACGGCCATTTTGATGAAGGGGGCGGTGTTTCGGGAGGCAAAAAATGTTGTATTCAGTGTATAAGACACACCCAGATTTTCAACCTGTTTTTAAAAGGAAAACGGTGCGTCTTATACTCTGAAAAATACGGTAAGTCAGTTTCCAAGCATCTGAATTTTGGTCACATGATCATGGGAATGCTACAATGATTGTAAGAATGAAAAGTAGCCATCAATCATTTTTTTGAACAGTCATTAGCTCAGTGGTGAAATCTATTTTTTTTTCCTCACTGGTTCTGTGGGCATGGCTTGGTGAGGTTAGGGTTAGGGTGACTGGGTGGGCGTGGCCAACACTTTTTTCACTTTTTAAAGCATTTTTTCCCTGCCCGTTCACCTGAACTGGCAGGGGGGAAATGGTTTAAAAAGTGGGGGGGGGGACTTTCTACAAAAGTCACAGCATGGCTTAGCTGTGAGCCACGCGATCCTCGGAAGCTTTTTTACTTTTACTACCAGTTTTCAGAACCAAGGACAATCGTCCCTACCAGTTTGGCCACACCGGGCTAAACTGGGAGGATTTCACATCTGCTGTACCTTCAAATTAGCTTTGATTCCTGAAAAATGCCTCCTGCAGCTTTCTGGGAAAGGGTCTTTCAGAAGTGGTTTGCCATTGCCGCCTTCCTAGGGCCGACAGAAGTGACTGCCTCATCTGGATATCTATCAGTCTTTCTTCGAACCTCAAAAAACATGGCAATAAGTTGCTTGCTGCCCATTCTGAAGGTCTTGAAAGCGAGCGTCCTTCACCCCTGTTAGCAATGAATGTCTTAACAAGCAATTCAATCATTTTGGGGTCAAAACAAACAAACAAAAAATATTGGGAGAGTCAGCGAGGCCTAATGCAGGCCTAAGTGCATAATTGCCATCAAACCCAACAGTCATGCTCTGATAATTGTGGAGAGAGATGATGATTCAGAAAAAACGAATGCCACACAGGTTGACAGTTCTCCAGTCTGAACGTGTATAATAACTGAGAGACTGCAAAGAGAGAGAGAGAGAGATGAAGGCGTAGAGAGGCAGGCTGGGAACGAACAGAGAAAAAAAAATCATATTCCAAGAGAAAGAATTTGTGGTGGATCTATTTGATCAGAATCCAGGATCCATAGGGTTTACCTCTGGGGAAAAAAAACGGATTATCTTTGAGGCTTGAGAAATTACAAAAATGCTGCCTCAGACTTTGGTGAAAAGGGAAGAACAACCGTGAAAAGTCAATGGCCTAAAATCAGTTCTAAAGCCACAACATGTTTTGCAAACATTTCTGTTTTTCTAAACCAGATTGAAGGTTCAGCCTGAAGGACTAAGCCTTCGCAGCTGCTACAAAAAAGCTAGGCATAAAAGCCCAGCTGAGCTACTGCCTCCCTGGCTATACTTGATGAAGTCGTGATCTGTACAAAGAAATGTCTACCTTCTTCCCACTTAGAAATAAGTGCAACATATATCGAGCATCTTGATAAACTGATTGTTTTGAGTTGCCTTGGAAAAATCAGGGCACCAAATGGTATGGTGCGTTTTTTTTTTTCATCATTATTTTTAAACATCGTAAAGAGCTACTGAGAATTGCAGGTAAGCCGTTCCATATCAAAAGGCTTCAAGAGAACAATGAACGATTCTGCAGAAACCAGCATTGACCTGTGACCCATGCGTGTGTTACCTAAAAATGAAAGCTTCCTTCCTCACAACTTTAGAAGAATCGGAGCAGCTTTATATCATACATGTATATTTATTCTTTATTCAGATTCTAACTTTTTTTTTAAAAAAAAATCCATTTAACATATTTCCTTCCAGACTGAATGATCCTTCGGGGAAATTAGACTTGCCCGTTGCAAGATATATTCACTTATTAAGAATATTTATATGGCTGTGTCGACTCACTCATAGTGACCGCAAGCAACTTACAGAAATAGCCCACAATGCAAAACCCAATCCGCCCCTCAACCACCCTGGCGACAACAATCAAGCCAACCACTTGATGGGCTCCATATCACCCTGGGGTCTGCAGGCTTGCTGGAAAAACCATGTCTTCAAGGCCTTTCAAAAGGGTGTCAAGGTGCAGCCCAATCTTATTTTCACAAGGATGATGTTCACAGAGAGGGGGCTACCACAGAGAAGGCCCTTCTTCTTCTTGTCCTCACTAGATATACCTCCTTAAGAGAGGGGACTTGTAGCATCCCATTCATCCCCATACTGGTGGGTTAGGTAACTGGGAGAAGACACTCCTTCAAATCGATATACATAAAAGGCAAATACCACTCACTCATGAAATCTCCAGAATCGTAAAGCCTACAAACTTGAAATTTGGCACGTACATTCCTCTTGGCTTCTAGGTGCTTGCTAAAAAAGGATTTGTCAAAATGACTATCACATCATTAGTCTTTCTTATACAGTAATTAACATTCTCTGATGCTAAGGAGTTCTGCTCCCCCTCCCTACCTGAAAAGAACTCTGTTCCAACTGCCAGTTGCCTTATATTAACATTCTGATGCTAAGGAGTTAGACATTCTACTCCCCCTCCCCACCTGAAAAGAACTCTGTTCCAACTGCCAGTTGCCTCACATTCCATTACCTCAGTTCAAACTGGCGGATGTTCCACCCCTTCATTCAGGAGCGGCCTGGGGCTCCTTACAGTACTAAACGTCAGTACCTCACCAAAATGTTTACGCCTTCCACCTATGGAACTGCTTCCGGACTCAAGGCAGCCGGAATGATATTCCCTTATGTGCTTCAAATCTCCAATCACCACTGTGTCAATGGATTGTAAACTGAACTCCTCCTGCATAGCCCAATCACATAGTTTTGTCGCGAAGCATGAGTATCCAGCTAGTAATATATATGCACACAATGAAAAATATATTATAGTGGCTTTTGTGTCAGCTTCACCGCTCGCTTCTCCTTAAGAACTTGGGAACTCCAGACATTGTACTAAATATTGAGTTTCCTTCTAGGTTAAAATCAGAACATCTCTTTGAGGTGGGTCATAGTAACAGCCAGAATTGCCCTGCAATTGACCCAGAGGGATTTATTTAGTTAGTTATTATATTTATATCCCATGTTTTCATTCAAGGAAAATATTTATAGCCCATTTTTTTCCCTTCAAGGGCATTCATGGCATTTCCTTCTCCAGACTGTCTCTTAACAGGTTGAGAGAAAATGACAGGCCCAAGGTCTAATTGCAGGAGAACCTGAATTTATGGATTCCCTCTTCTGCTCCACCATCTTAACTACACCATCCTGGATCACTGCCACAAAATCAGAATGGTTACTCATTTTGAGTTTCACCAGCATTGCTGCATCCCAGATCAAAGCGGATCAGCCTAAGGATACTGCAAATCAGGAGAACATGTTATTATGATTTGTGGTTGCAATAATAAACCTATTTATTAAGTTAAGAAATAAAAAAAATGCCTTTATTATGAAATCGTTTGGTGCCTCTTTGTTTTGTTCTCTTTGGGCTTTGTTTTTAATTTCTTAATTCTCCTTCTGCATGTAACAATGGACAACTAGTCAATAGGTGACCAGGCAGATGGTTGCATATAGATGATCTTGTCTAGTCTCATAAAGAGCTAGACTGATTTAATTGTTCTTACCTAGGCTTCCCAAGAGCATGAAGCAAACTCTTCGTCCCGACATAAACCCCTTTTATTAGTCCTCCGGGATTGGGCAGCCTAGAAATTTAACAAACAAACAAACAAACAAACAAACAAACAAACAAATAAATAAATAAATTTACTCTGAATTCTGCTCATTCACATCCAGGAAAGTCTTTCAAGGGAGGATTTACAGTCACAGACCTTATCTGGCTTGGAGAGCTGCCAGGCCGATATCTGCAAAACTTGACAAGGAGTCTCGGAGAGTCACGAACCAATTAAGTGAACTAATCGTCTCCTGCAAACTCCATTCCCCTTTCGCTCCTCTTTCATTTCCTCTGTGAAGGGCCATTCATCATCCACCTGTGGCCTTACTCCCAAGTCAACCCGTTCTTTAGCTGTCCCCTTCGTCTGGCAACTCTGCACATGCGCACACTGGGAACAGGCTCCAGCTGTTGGTCTGCCTCACTGATGTCTGACTCTGAAAGCAGCTGATAACTGTCATACAGCTCTGGCCCCATCTCTGCCTCCGACACAGAGCCCTCATCAGAGCCTTCCCCAGACTCCAGGACTGGCCCATGTTCCTCCCCAATGCCCTCACTGTCCGAATCTGCTGCCAGCTCCGCTGGCCACTGGCGGGCCACAACATTAGTAGCTGAATACCTGGATATTTCCATAAAATGAAGCTTTAAGCTTGACTCAAAGGATATCAAAGTCCTGTTTCCTTTGACAGCTACATTTTGGGAACCACATACAGGCAATCATTTCTTTTAGTTATTTCTTCAATCAAATATATAGCCTGTTCTGGGTGGCCTATAGTAAAAACAAGCAATTTTAAAAATTGCAATAAGAGAAAAAGAGAGAGTAAGTAAGTAAAATCTTTATTACGGTCAAAGACCAGCAATACACATTAGTTTCTACACTATATCAAAAAATACTAACATTAAAATATAATTAATAAGTATTGACATTAAAAGTGGATAATAACATAATGGTCCAAAGATTGTTAAAGGTATGTCCAGATAATTGGTACAAGATGGTACTATACTTCTGTAGCCAATTTTTTTCTTATGGGCATTGCAGCAGCACAGAACTTTGCCACTGCATACGTGGTAACCGGGTTAATGTCCTGGAGGAGGAAGCCTAAATAAAAATGATCTGCCCTCCCTGGCAATCTCTCTAATAAGGGGAGAATATGTGCAGACCTACAAGCTCTGTATAGCTCACAGTGTAATAGAACATGTGAATTATCTTCCACTTCTCCTTTACCACATATACAAACCCCTTCTGCAATAGGTGTTCTCTTATACCTGCCCTGGAGGAGTGCTGAAGGAAGAATGCTAAATCTGGCTCTGAAGAAAGCTACTCTTTGTTTTGGGGAGATCAGGCCATTTAGATATCTTGCCGATTCCCACACACCCTGTTTAATTCTGTCCCTACTGTGGAGAGGTGATGAAAGTGATGAGGACACTTTTATAGGTGGTTCTTGATTTATGACTGTAATGGAGCATGCACATCTCAGTTCTAAGTTGTAATAATGGAGGAGGGAGAATTACGGTGGTCATTAAGCAAATTTGTAGTCATTAAGCAAACACTTGTTAAGCAAACCAATGGTTCACTGTGGGCACAATTTTGCCAAAATCCGGAAGTGCCTGTTTTTAGCAAAACTGTTATAAAACATAGTCAGTTTACCCAAGGGTGCTTCAAATGGGCCCTAAAATGCAGCCGTGTTGCCTAGCACTCAAAATATAGCCGTGCAACCCTAGGAACATGGGGAATCATCAGAATTTCAAAACCCGGGTCATAAGTAGCCCCAAGGCAAGGCTTGGTTTAACTTCGGATGGTGGCGAAGCAACCAGTCATAAATTGAGGCTGCATATAGAATTGGATGGCGCCTTGCTCCTCCTTTTGCTTCACTTTCCTCCCCCCCCCCTCCAGTGGTGGGATGCTGCCGGTTTAACAACCGGTTCAGTGAGTGCAGGTTTTACGCATGCATGCATCTAAAGTGCTTGCACGCAGCACTGAAAATGGAGATTTAGAAGCTCAGCTGCACTTAGAAGTCAGCAACAGTCAGTAGAACAATGGGGGGGGGGGTTAGAATCAGTTGTGCTGCGCGATTGAGATGATAAAGGACAGGATAGGGAAGGGGCAGATGGGCCGAGCCAGCTGATTGTCAGAGCTACCGGTTCGTTCAAACCTGTCCAAACCGGCTGAATGCCACCTCTGCTCCCCCCCCCCACTCCAACCCAGCTGCCATCTTGACCCGAGCACCTGCAGAGCATTTTTTGAAATAAACAACCTCTGTTTATAGGATTGCGACAGAGCAAAAACAAGCCCCGCGCACAAAGCCGTTCCGACGATTGAGCGCTGGGAATTACAAATTACAAACTCCTGACTTCGGGAGGCCGCTGAGCTCCGTTTCTAAGTAGTGTGGCTGGCCGAAGTTTCCAAACCCACCTATCCTCATCCCTGCCTCCAATGTCTTTTAATCTAGCCCTAATCCTCCTACAAACTTTGCTTTTGGTGGAACAATTCTCCCTGCATGTATACAAAATAAATCAGAAAGCAGCACACAGGTTTTTTCCCCCCGTGTTTATTCGCTGGGGTGATTAGGCTGCTTGTTTATAACAACAACAATATATATATATTTCCTTCTTTGCCGCATGGCGTTTTCTGCCTTTGCAACACAATGCCAAAATCCTGTGCGTGTGACACTCCACGGGAATGCAGCAAAGCTATCTGTGGGAGAAAATTACCAATCACTAGCAATTGCTAATCACTCTCGCACACTAAACAAATCCAGTAGGCAGGGTTTTAGTTACACACAGGCCCTTCCTGGGTTCTCCTCCTCCCTTACTCCTGCTTAACGGTCTCAATTATACCTTGGCAGTCATAAACAGCCACAGATGGGACACCCCAAAGTCTCATCACAGCCTCCCAATCGTGGTGTGTCGCTCACCTCTGTCTTTAGGGTAATAAAATCAAAGTCTGCAGTCAGGGGAAAAAAACCACTGGGGATTCTGGGTAACTTCAAATACTCTTTCAGAGAGAAAGAATGCCAGGAAAACCTTAGCCATAATGCAATAGGATTGGTAACTTTTGGGCCGCATAGAGAGAAAACAATTTGTTTTCTCCAGTTTGGTGGAGGGAGTCAACCTTTTCATTCTTCCCCTCGCTTTTTATTTTTGCTCGACTAAGAAAGGGGTTGGGGGCTTTACTAGCAGGAGAGAAATGCATGGATTATATTTCAGGAGGGTGCCAGCCTAATAGAAAGAAAGAAAAAACTTTTATTGTTCCCTTTTTTTTTTTTTTTTGCCCAACGCACAGCTTAAATGCAATGCCTGCGGTTGCAGTGAAATTGGAACGACTTTAGGAAAAGGGAGTAGAACTGTTTGTTTTATTTATTTGTCGAATTTAAAATTCCGCCCCTCTCGTTCACAACTGTTCACGGGGAATCGGGCTACCGAGGGTTGCTAACTACCTCCTGAAGCATAGACTGAAGTCTTTATTTATTCAGTTATTTTTATTCCTTAAACAAATGTATGCGGTGGCTCAGTGGCTAAGACGCTGAGCATGTCGATAGGAAAGGCCGGCAGTTCAAATCCCTAGCGCTGCGTAACGGAGTGAGCTCCCGTTACTTGCCCCGGCTTCCGCTAACCTAGCAGTCAAAAGCATGTAAAAGTGCAAGTAAAAAAATAGAAACCACCTTTGGTGGGAAGGTAACAGCGTTCCATGCACCTTTGGTACTTAATCATGTCGGCCACATGGTTCCACCACAAAACCGCGGTAGACTAAAGCGCGCTCGACGAAAGCGCGTACGTGACGACATCACAGCACGACGAAAACAGCACGCTGTGAGCAGTAAACTTAAAATTAACGCGTAAATCTAAACCTAACCCCCCCAAACCTAAACCTAAACCTAACCCTAACCCTAACCCTAACCCTAACCCTAACCCTAACCCTAACCCTAACCCTAACCCTAACCCTAACCCTTACCTTTATGTGAATCGGCTTGCTTTAAAAGCGCTTTTTAAAGCGCCCTTTTTCTTTCTTGTCGCGCTGCTGATGACGTCACATACGTGCTGTAATCGGGCGCGCTTTAGTGGACCGCGGTTTTGACGTGCCATGGGAAACATGACCACAAAGGCATCTTCGGACAGCGCTGGCTCTTCAGCTTTGAAACGGAGATGAGCACCACCCCCTAGATTTGGGAATGACAAGCACGCACGTGCTGGGGGAACCTTTGCCTTTACCTGTAGATGGCTGCCCAATTCACAACCGTTGGCTCGGGGGCATTAAAAGCACACATTAAACCTGTAAAACTCCATCATCCTCTTTAAATATTGTTCGGTGGAAAGTGACAGAAAAAGGAGACTATTGTCTTCAGTGCTGGCTTCTACAACGGACCCACTGAGCCATAAAATGTGGGGTTAAAATTGGGACTAAAATAACTTGATCCAGCAAGGAAGATGCCTTCCATCTTTCCGAGATCGTTAAAATGAGGCCCCAGATTGTTGGGAACAAATAGGCTGACCCTGTAAACCGCTTAGAGTGGGCTGTAAAGCACTATGAAGCAGCATTTAAGTCTAAGGGCTATGGGTGTTGCTATCAAGATGGGCCAGATATCATAAGAGCATGAGGTTTGCAATCTTCTGCTCTGAGAACTGGGTAAAAATGTAGGCAACCATACCTATTGGTTTCAACATTTTATGAGAGGTGGTGATGGTGAGATCTCTCAAGTTTTAAAAGATTTGGCACCCATTCCTGTTGCTGTCTTCTCACAATGAAAATGATTGAGGCACCTGTGGGAAGAGTGAGGGGGGAGGGAGAGGCAGGCAATCACCTCTTTTTTACTTGGGTCAAGATAGTCCTAAAAAAGAATGAAGTTTGATTGGGTGGTCACAGTGTCATTTTTGCTTCTTCTTCTTTTTTTTTGGCAGATGCAGAGACCATTGGAAAGGGTCCTCTAAATAAAGATGGTTATTCTAAAATAACTCAAGCATTAGTAGCAAAACAACAGGCTTGGGTGTTTGAGAATGCAATATATATTAAACATTTATCAATATATGGGAAGGGGAGGGGAGGGAGGCAGGAGGGAGGGAGGGAGGGAGGGAGGGAAGGAAGGAAGGAAGGAAGGAAGGAAGGAAGGAAGGAAGGAAGGAAGGAAAATTTTATTACAGTTATTGTATAGAGTTGCAAATAAAAATACATCAAAAATTAAAAATATTGTTAAAACAATGGAAACTGTTAGTGGAAACTAATCAAGGAGAGAAGCAACTTAGAACTGAGGAGAAATTTCCTGACAGTTAGAACAATTAATCAGTGGAACAGAAATTGCCTCCAGAGGTTGTGAATGCCCCAACCCTGGAAGTCTTTAAGAAGATGCTGGATAGCCATTTGTCTAAAATGGTATAGGGTTTCCTGCCTAGGCAGGGGGTTGGACTAGAAGACCTCCAAGGCCCCTTCCAACTCTGCTATTGTATTGTAACAAAACAAGATAAAATATATCAATTGGTACTGGATAATCAAAGTCTGCCTAATTTTACAGGCAGTATAACAAAATTTAGCTACAATCAAGGTGGCTGAGTGATATTGATCTGATAACAGCAGCTGTTGTATACATTTTTTAAAAATCAGAATTTCCCAGATAGTTCAGCAGGTGACGAATTATAAGGCGGGTCCTTGAGTCCTTACAGAACACCCATAGTTATTTCCAAGAGGATGGACTTCAGCTCCCAGAATTCCTCAGCCAGCATAGCCATTGATGAGGATTCTGGGAGTTGAAAGCCACAAACCTGGAATTTGCCATGGGGGCAGTTCATTCCAGAGGGAAGGCGCTCCCACAGAGAAGGGTCTCCCCCTGGGGGTTGCTAGGTGACACTGTCTGGCCGACGGCACCCTGAGGAGGCCAATTCTGTGGAATTGCACTGGACGGTGGGAGGCTACTGGTGGCAGTAGATGGTCTCGCAGGTACCCTGGGCCTAAGCCATGGAGCGCTTTAAAGGTCATAATTAATACCTTGAATTGCACCCGGAAGACAACCGGCAACCAGTGCAGGCCGCCTAAAAGGGGTGTAACATGGGAGCACCTAGGTGCCCCCATGATAACCCGTGCAGCCGCATTCTGGACCAGTTGAAGCCTCCGGGTGCTCTTCAAGGGCAGCCCCATGTAGAGAGTGTTACAGTAGTCCAGGCGAGAAAGGACGAGGGCATGAGTGACTGTGCACAGAGCATCCCGATCCAGGAAGGGGCACAACTGACGTACCAGGCGAACCTGGTAAAAGACCCCCCCCTGGTCACGGCCCTCAGGTGTTCTTCTAAACTAAGCCACGTATCCAGGAGGACGCCCAGATTGCGGGCCCTCTCTGAGGGGGCTAAAATTTCTCCCCCTATCATCAAAGATGGAACAAGATGGAACAGCTCAGGGATGTGCTGTGCCTATGCATGCACTTGATGTGTGCAATGCATGCATGCACAGTACTAAAAATGCTTTTGCACATTCACAGAAGCAAAAAAACAAGATGGTGGTGCCTATAGCACCACCGAAAGAACCAGTTTCGGGGGCATGGCTGGCCAAGTTACTACCTACTAAGACAAACATTTTCGAACTTGTAGGAACCTGCCTCTGACGTGTAGCTCCCACCAGCCAGCTGGTCTTCAGGCCTCTGCCGCGTATGCGTGGGGGGCAGGGCCTTACCGAATCTCTGCAGGTTCTCCCCCAGCACGCCCTACCTTTCTACTCCATTTCTGCCACCTGCACCAACCCAGAAGGCAAAATGGGATGTGGGGGTGCCATGCGAGGCCCCTTGCGCTCCGTTTTGGGCCTGGAAACCCTCCTGCACCAACTTGGAAGCCTAAACGGGGGGGCGGGGCAGGGCACATGTGCAGAGGGACTGCACGTGCTTTGGGCACTCGGCACCCAAAAGGTTAGCCATCACTGACATAAGTTGTAGTTTCAACAGCCCCTTGTCCCCATGGGCACCGTCTCAGCTCACCGGGGATTGTGCTTGAAAAACTGATAGCGTTGCAAAACATATTCTGAAGGGACATTTTCCAAATATTCTGAAGGGACATTTCCCTTACTCTGAGGGGAATAAGTTTTGTTTGTTTTCTCTCTTTTTTTTCTAATTTCTCTTTTATTTTGCTAAACCTGTAGAACCCAATCTTGTCTGACAAAACAGATGTTGAAATGAATGGCAATTCTGATTGGGGTGCTCTTTGATCCCCGAGACTGGAATCCAGGAGACTAACCAGACTTTCTAGACGGGCCTCCTTTGTGTTAAGAATTAAAGGATATAAATAGAAGACAAAAGTATCTGAGCATTTAAAAATAGCTTCTCTGATGAAGCTAACTGTGTTGTACGCTAGCATGACAGAAACAGTTTCCTCGGTTAAATTTACTCCTCCTTTAGTAGTTCAGGCTTTTGAAAATTGAATGAGAAAGGGGTGTGTTGTTGCGGTTATCAGGATTAGAACAGGATGTATAGCTACAAAACTCTACTTGGCTTCTGTGATTAATGGTTTTATAAGGGTACCCCCTAGAGATAAAGAAGTACAAGTCAAACCTAAATTATTATTATATTTTTTGAGAAAGGGAAACTCTAAGCCAGGAGAGTCCAACTTTGGCAATTGTAAAACCTGTGGACTTCAATTCCCAGAATTCCCTGAGACTATCTGAGGAATTCTGGGGGTTGAGAGGTATTGTTTCCTGCTTTATTGTTTGTCTGGTATTAATCCCTGCTTATCTAATTGTTAGTTTCTTGAGAGGATATGCTTTAGGTTTTTTTTTTCGTTTTCTTCTTAGCTTATTATTGTCCCTTTTGAATGAGGTGTAAAATATAAATATGTAAAGTATCTATTGATGATGATTGATTTGTCTGTCCAGAAATTCTCTAGTGTTTTTGGATTTAGCTTGTTCTAGGATGCTCACAGCTGGAAGAATGGTTGAGTCTATCCATGTGTTCTGACACTAAAGAGTTTTTATCATGTCTTCTGACTGCTAATTGGTGTCCATGGATGCGTTCTGCTATTTTTCTGCCTCTCTGCCCTACACAAGTACTGTTTCCATTCTTACATCATACTTTGTAGCTGACTCCTGTTTTTAATTCTTGGGCTATTGAGTTTTGGTTTATTTAAGATTTTTTTGAGGGCATTAGTTGGTTTGTGTGTCATGGTAATGCCAAGTTGGTTGTTTCTGAGTTGTTTTTGATGTACAGTTAGTGTTACCTTTTTCATAGCATGTGTTTGGTTATGCTGTAGTGGATTGAATGCTCAATCAACAATAGAGTTGCATGGGTATTCATTGTGTTGTAAGAGGTTATGTAGGTGGTCTTTTTCTTTTTCTAGTGCTCTTTGTTCTTGCAGTATGCTTGCACTCATCTGAAAAAATGTCCTTAGACAGCTCCTCTTGTGGGAGACTCAATTGTTACTTTGGTGGTGGAACACTTGGTTTGTGTGGGTTATTTTTCAATAGACTTACTTTTCTACTTTGCCATCGTTTCCTCTACTGATGAGAATATTCAGGAAGGGGGAGTGTGTTATTGTTTGTAAATTTTATTCCTTTGAAGATTTTGTTGGTGATCTCACAACACATGGACAGACTCAACCATAGTTTCGACTGGGAAACTGTGAGCACCTTAAAGCAAGCTAAATCTATAAAGGTTAAAGAAGCAGGGATTAACACCAGACAAATGATCAAGCAGAAAACAATACCCTAATCAAGACACCATCAAGAATAAAACCAGACTCCCACCAAGGTAATGAAATGTCTGCCAGCAAACAACCAAGCTCAGATACGGCAAAGGATTCCAGATCTCAACATAACTTCAAATTGTTGCTGTTAGTTGCAAAGTCGTGTCCAACCCATTGTGACCCCTTGGACAAAATTCCTCCAGGCCTTCCTGTCCTCTACCATCCCCTGGAGTCCATTTAAGCTCAAGCCTACTGCTTTGATGACTCCATCCATCCACCTCATTCTCTGTCGTCCCCTCCTTCTTTTGCCCTCAGTCTTTCCCAGCATGAGGCTCTTCTCCAGTGAGTCCTTTCTTCTCATTAGGTGGCCAAAATATTTGAGTTTCATCTTCAGGATCTGGGCTTTCAAAGAGCAGTCAGGGTTGATCTCCTCTAGGATCACCTTGCAGTCCAAGGGACTCACAGGAGTCTTCTCCAGCAACATAGCTCTCAATTCTTTGGTGCTCAACCTTTCTTATGGTCCAACTTCACAGCCATACATTGTAATAGGCAGCATTAAATAGGCAGTGTTAAATCTACTGCCTACTATGTAGGCAGCTTTCTCCACTACAGCTAATATGTATGTCAGGCCAGCCAACCCTGGGCATGTATCATCCCCCTGCTAATCCTGCAGGACCTATTGCTACCTCTACTTTGGCCCCTATTTTGATTCCGTAAACTGGGGTAGATTCTGATGAGACTCTGCAGTAGCTGCGGTCACTGGGAATTGCCTCCCATATAACTTCAGAGAGGGTGAGGGAGTGGGGATGGAGGCTACTCAAACAAAAGGACCAACATGATTTAAGGGAGAATCATATTCAAGGAAGGCCTCCCATCCCTCTCTTAGCTTCCTTGTCAAAGCTCTCGTCTCTCCACCAGTGGCTTTCAGAAAAGACATGAAACGCCACGCTCAATTGGCTCCCGAGCCAATGCTTCAGGACACAGCTTTGCCCCACGGCCTGCATTTCAGAAAGCTCCCCCAAAAAATAACGGTGTGAACTTGGCCCTTGGTTCTGGCAGGTTTTTCTGGCCTAGCAGGAAGTTTCCCTCTGTTCTGTCAGACTCGAGGGAAGGCGGAGGAGAACCCCTCATTGCAGCCATTATCTCCGCAAAGGAGGCTGTGCGGCGGATAACTAGAAGCGTTTGTGGCTACCGCCGGCACTATTAAACCGCTGTCTTTTCATGAGCCGTACACTGAATCCGTCCTCGCCCAACAACCAAAAGAAGAGAACCTTTTATTCATTTCATCATTATCAAGGGCTGCCACATTCAAATGATTCTTCCAGCCGTCCCCTCATTTCCAGAAGACGTGCCTGGAGAAGGGATTCAAAGCCTTTTGATTAAGAAGAAGAGGTGATGACATTTGCAACTGGTGCTGGTTTGTTATCGTTACAGCTGACTTTCACTTCCACAGAGCCATCCTGCGCTCGCTGGCGGCGTCCCTTGGCTGCCTTTTATATAAAGCCTGGTTGGTGTGGCCTAATTGAACGGAAATATCTTACAAAAACACATCCTCGCTAAATTCCCCAAAGGTTTCTCTGGACGATCGGTGGGATATTTTATTTATAAAAGTGCCTTGACTTGAGATGTGATACCTCTACATGCAACAGAAGAAGAATATTGGCATCTTTTTCAGTCGACTCTTCATCCTGTTCCTGGCTTGCTTTCCTAACACCAGGATATCCAGATGTACATGTGTGGCTTCAACCCTGAGCTACAAACCTTCTAATATTTGAGGGGCTGTCACGTTGAAGACGGAGGGGGGGCAACCTATTCTTCAAAGAACCTGAAGGCAGACAAAAAGTAACAGATGGAAGCCTTTGAAAGAGAGATCCAACTAATGGTGGGATTCAAAAAAATTACTACCGGTTCTGTGGGTGTGGCTTGGTGGGCGTGGCACGGTTTGGTGGGCGTGGCTTGGTGGGCATGGCAGGGGAAGGATATTGTAAAATCTCCATTCCCTCCCCACTCCAGGGGAAGGTGACTACAAAATCCCCATTCCCTCCCGATCAGCTGGGATTCGGGAGGCAGAACTAATCAAAATCTCCACTACCGGTCAGAGGTGGTTCCTACTGGTTCGGACCGGTTCAGCCGAATAGGTAGTAACCTGGTAGCCTGGGAACTGGCAACGACCCAGGCCTGCCACGCCCCTGAACTGGTTTTCTCAATGGCGCCATAGGCACTGCCATCTTGTTTTTTGCTTCTGCGCATGCGCAGAAGCATATTTTTTAGTACTGGACATGCGCGTCCCGGCAGTAACCGGCAGTAACAGGAGCCAGAATCCACCTCTGCTACCGGTTCTCCAGAACTGGTCAGAACCTGCTAAATACCACCTCTGGATCCAACTTAGAACCAAGGAGAAATTTCCTGTCAGTGAGAACAATTAAACCATGGAACAGGTTGCCTTCAGGAGATGTGAGTGCTCCATCACTGGAGGTTTTTCAGAAGAGATTGGTGCTTCTTATGAGTGCCTTCTATTACCCATTGTTATTATTTACCTGTTCTGTTACCACTTCAGAAAGTTGCATTTTTATTTGGCATTTTTTTCCACGTAAGTCTCTTGACCTCTCACCAAAAGTTAGTTGGGATGAGGAATTAATGCAATAGTTTTCTAATTTACACATCCTCTTTTATTTCTGTTTGTTAGTATGGATGTATACCATATACTACTATAGAGAGAGTCTCTTCAACGATGAGATGGGCAGTAAATAAATTTAATAAATAAATATGCAACAAATAACTATGATAAGTAAATAAAATGTACTATGTACCCATCTTTTTCCATTTGAAGGTCATAACAATTTTGTCGTGTATTTATTGATATAAAGCTGCTAGTACTGCAATTGCTTCTCAGTCCACTTTAAACAGTTCAGTGAATTAAAAATTGCTGTCCTTAAGAAATGGAATATTGGCATGAAATATCATACATCAACGCTAGCAAAAATGTTTCAAATATGTGCCTAGATCAGGGGTCAGCAGCCAGCAGTCCTTATTATGTCACCCTTCTTTTAAAATTCATTAATTGTGCCTACAAAAATTAATAAGATCAAATGGTGGTTTTTAGTTGTGTTGTATCTTTTTCCAAGATTGGCCTCCTGCCGATTACCTCCCATAGACCGATCAAATCTCACAGGCTAGGTCTTCTCCGGATTCCATCTGCCAGCCAATGTCGGCTGGCGACTCCCCGGGGGAGAGCCTTCTCTGTTGCAGCTCCAGCCCTCTGGAACGATCTCCCCATGAAGATCCGGACCCCCACTACCCTCCCGGCCTTCCGCAAAGCCACTAAGTCCTGGCTGCTCCAGCAGGCCGGGGGGCTGTTGAAATACCCAGCCCCACGGTAACTATGAATGTTGTGTATTTTAATGTGTTGTTTTGTCTATTTATCCCCTTCCCTTGTTTATTGTAAGCCGCCCGGAGTCCTTCGGGAGTGGGCGGCATACAAGACCAATAAACTAAACTAAACTTAACTAAACTAAGAGTATAGAGTTAAAATCCTTTCGAAATCTAGGTAATGGCTCACAGCCTAACTAATGCAGAACCTAATGTAGCACTGGAGCAGTGTTTCTAAAACTTGCCAACTTTAGATGTATAGATTCCAACTGCCAGAATTCCCCAGCCAGGATGTTGAAGTCCACACATCTTAACAGAATAACAGAGCTGGAAGGGACCTTGGAGGTCTTCTAGTCCAATCCTCTGCTCAAAAGACTCTATACCATTCCACACTGTCCACTCTCTTCTTAAAAGCCTGCAGTGATGGAGCCCTGACAAATTCTGAAGACAAGGCATTCCATTGGTTAATTGTTTTCACTGTTAGGAAGTTTCTCCTTAATTCCAGGTTGCTTCTCTCCTTGATTAATTTCCATCCATTGTTCCTTGTCCTGCCCTTAGGTGCTTTGGAAAATAGCTTGCAGCTCTTCTTTGTGGCAGCCCCTCAAATATTGGAACATTGCTATCATATCACACTTAATTCCTTCTTTTCACTAGACTAGACATACCCAATTGATGTAACCATTCTTTGTACGTTTTGCCTCCAGGGCCCTAATCATCTTTGTTGCTCTTCTCTGCACTCTTTTCAGTGACTCAAAATCTTTTTGACAACATGATGATCTTAAAGTTGGCTAGTTTGAAACATACTTGATATAGAACATATCAAGTCATAATTCAATTTTTTTAAGTGCCACTCAATATGAAGTCTTGGGATTCCTCTCTTCCCTTACGTTCAATCTCATTCTATTACTTCTTAATATGTTCCTGCATTTCTCCTCTTCTATCTAGGCTGTGAAATTTCTGCCATTAAAAGAGCCCTATAGATTTTAAACTATGATTAATTCAACAGAAATATTATGTCGTTGTTAGAGGCTTATGCATTTTTGGAGGGGGAAGAAGAAATTGCTAGAAGATACGGTGATCAAAAAATCTATGGTTTGTGTGATATAGTCATAAGGAATCATGGATTCCTTTTTGGTCAACAAGTATTTGATTCTTTTTAATGTTTCTTCTGGAAAATGCATTAATTTTTGGAAATGCTTATGGTTTGGAAAAATGCACTGTTAATTTGGAAACTAACAGGACAATGGGAATGAATATTCTATATTTTTTATTACAAAGTGAAGGACATCTAACCAACATTAATTTGGAGAGACGCTTCCATATTTCTATATTTGAACAAACTTTTTTCCTGCCATTTGCAGGACATTTGAGCTAAATCCACATTCTTCATTTCTCCTATGTTCTTATTGTCAAGCAAACTGACTTAAACTTTAGCCATTTCATTATAATTAAGTAGCATGATGTGAATACCTACATAAGAATAGTTTAGTTCATACAATATAGAAAATTTATATTCTAGGGATTTTTTGTTGTTGTTCTTTGGTTTTCTCCCCTTTTCTTCCTTTTTTTATATAATCAAAGAAATTAAAGAGTATGTTTTCTCCTCCCAGTATTCTTAATTGAATCGGGACCTAGGAGGTCAACTCAACGCCATGGCAAAGGGAATGGATAGAGGTGTATGTCTCTTTTACACTCTCTTTCAGAGTTCCCTTTTGTTTTCTCTCTATTCCCTGCAAATTCTTTCATTAGGTCTCTATATCCCTCGCTGTCATTTGGTTACTAACATGCTACCTTGACACTTAAAACCAAAGTTCATTCCAAATGTGTTTTTGTTAAGCAGTGCCAAAACAGGTAGATGCCGACCGATAGGAAGATGTTCTTTTGTTGTTCTCAAGATGGAATGTGATTCCTGGTCGAGCAAGAGCTGGCGGTGGGGAGAGAGGGGCGTACATTCTTGTCATGATCTAAGTCTCTCTTTGTTTGACAATGTGTGCAAAGCACAGGTCATCTCTTCCTTGTGTACACCCCGACAAATTGCTACCCATAATTGCGAGTTGCTCTCCTGCTTGACTGCAAGAGCAGGCAAGTGGACGCGCTTGCACTTTACTTGGGTCACTGGAAATGATGGATGCCGCGAGGATGCTTAGATTAGTTTGTGTTGAAATCCAAGATGCTACCTGCACAGGTAAATGTCACTCAGTACTCGACGGTTGCATTCAGCCAAAATCAACACACCTTTGGATTTCGAGACTGCTAGCGTTTCCAATCCATAAGATCAGCTATCTCTAAGCGTACTTCAAGTATTTTACTTTTTTCCCCTCCCTCTCTGGGTGTCCCAGTGTTTCCTCCTTAAAAACAAAATATAGTTACAGCTGTTAAATGAGGGAGGGCGAGAACACGAAAACATTTTGAATTTGGTAGTTTTGTCCGAAATGGAAACCTACTGCAGAATTCTGAAATGCAGTTATACATGAAAAAATATGTACAGCAGAGGTGAGTTCCTACCGGTCCGAAGTGGTTCGGCCAAATAGGTAGTAACTTGGCCTGCCATGCCCCCGAACCAGTTCTCTTGATGGCGCCTTTTTGCTTCTGCACATGCGCAGAAACATTTTTTTAGTTCTGCACATGTGCATGTAGTGCATGTGTAGCGCATGTGTAGTGCATGTGTAGCGCATATGTAGCACATGCGTAGCACATGCATAGCGCATGGACGCACAAAGCACATCCCTCAGCGAACCCACAGTAGCAACAGCCAGAACCCACCCCTGATGTACAGGTAGTCTCCGACTTACAACAGTTCATTTAATGACAGTTCAAAGTTACAATGGCACTGGAAAAAAGTGACTCACACTTACAACCAGGGTCACCTGATGGAAATTCAAATGCTTGGCACCTCACTCATATTTATGATGGTTTCAGTGTTCCATGGTCCTTTTGCGACCTTCTGATAAGCAAAGTTCAATGGGGGAAATCAGATTCACTTAACAACCGTGTTACTAACCTAACAACTGCAGTGATTCACTTAACAAGTGTGGCAGGAAAGGTTGTAAAATGGGGCAAAATTCACTTAGCAAATGTCTTGCTTAACAATGGAAATTTTGGGCTCAATTGTGGTCGTAAGTCGAGGACTACCTGTAACAACTACTGATGTAAACCTAAGGCAGATAGAACTCTTTTAAGGGCCAGATTTTAAGATAAAGTGGATTCTGTAACAAAACTAACAACCAAAATTAGATATATTTCTTCTTTATCAATGTGCATGTCAGGCCTGCAGCCATCTTTTCTTTTGGGTCTTTGGCCTGCCATACTTTCTATTATTCTACTATGCATTTTCTATTGTGGGAAAATGGGAGGGAGGATTGTATGGTGTTAGATGCTATGTAGCCATAACAAAATTCTTTCTAGAAAGCCAAGGTCACCCTTTCTCTTTGTACCTCTGCACCTGACTGGAACTGGATGGGTGGAACTGCCAGCATGGCAGTGGGAGATTGGACCATGTGATGGACTTGTGGGTGTGGGGGAAAGATCTTGAACTGTCAACTGGGTGGGGAAAACCGGGAAGCTTTCAGATTTGGGTTTTCCCAGATGTGCCAATGTAGCTCTTTTAATAAATTGGAACTTTGAGCAATACTTTGCCTTGGACTCTGATTTACTTTTGGATGCTATTTGGAACCCTGACAGTGCAGTGGTAATATACCTCTTCTTTTCTCTCCTTCGCCTATAAAGCAGAGATAGTTTTATTTGTAGTTTATTTATGTAGAGTTTTAATTTCTAACAGCTGTCAACTCTTGAGTGACTCTGGGTGGTTTGCAGGTTAAAACAGGTAATAACGCTCAGTTGGAATAAGAGTAAAAATGCTGATATGGAAGGGAACAATCATAACAAACAATGTCAACTCAAAGGGTGGATTTCCACAATGTCCTGGCTCAGTGCCTATGAGACGAGGCTTCAAGACTTTCCGAAAAACGGCTAGGTTGAGACCTTGGAGGGAATGCATTTTGGTCCTGTAGAAGACATTGTTTGATAGTTAGGAAACAAGCTATACAACTTTGTTGAATCCTACAGGATTGCAGAGACAATTGGGGAAAAATAACTCCATAAATATCTACATTTTATTTTACTTTTCCTTCAGTTCAATTGCATCTAACCATCAGGGACTATCTGGATAAGTCCCTGCCGTTTTCTAGTCCAACCCCCTGCTTAGGCAGGAAACCCTACACCACTTCAGACATCCAACATCTTCTTAAAAACTTCCAGTGTTGGAGCATTCACAACTTCTGGAGGCACGTTGTTCCACAGATTCGTTGTTCTAAATGTCAGGAAATTTCTCCTCAGTTCTAAGTTGCTTCTCTCCTTGATTTGTTTCCACCCATTGCTTCTTGTTCTACTCTCAGGTGCTTTGGGAAACAGTTTGGCTCCAGTGGTGGGTTTCCATTTATTTTACTACTGGTTCGCTCAGCTGGCTTTTCAAGGCAGGACTAGAACTCCCAGTCTCCTGGTTTATAGCCTGATGCTTTAACCACTAAACCAATTGAAAGGCACTAGAAGTTAATTCCATGCTACCGATACCTATAAACAAGAATATCATCTACTAACAGTCAAGTTGAATTGGCACCTGATAAGAGACAAAGGATTTCAAGCAAGGAGGGCTAGATTTAAGTGTTTTATGGAAGTATAATGATTCCAAACTGATGATGCATTCAGGCTCAGCCTGATCATCTCCTCCATATAGATTCATTCAAAGTATTTCTGAATAAAAATGTCATGAATGAAGGCAAATATACGTGTTCCAGGATAATGTTGCATGATCCAATATGAGTTGGTCACTGAGACTAGAGGCTGAGTCTTCTGAACTGGAGCCCATTCATCAGGAAACTTCTCACTACTGGAATGTGAGGACATACTGGAATTGGGAACACCTGTTAGAGAGAAGCTCCCTGAGGAAGGACTCCAGCTTGAATCCGAAAGCTTGGAAGATGAAATTATTGGTCCTGATGACCAAACCCAGATTCGATTCTAAAAATATCACATGCACTTCACATGGACTCAAATTAAATAAATAATTAGTTTCTGGATTGACTGGGGTAAGAAAGACATTAAACCAGTGGTACTATTCAGCCGGTTCTATCCGGTTAGGGTGAACCGGTAACAGAGACAGGGGGAGGCTCCTTCCATCTTCCAGACATCATCACATCCCGTTTTTGATGCTTTGCTCATGTAAAGGTCACATTTGTGAACTGGTAATGAAGGTAAGTTGATTTCACCCGTGCATCAAACCATATAATCAGCTGTGGGATTCCAAATCGTTTTCTACTGGTCCTATGAGAGCGTGCCTAATGCATGCTTTGTGCATGCACGCACCACTCAAAGACCGCCCCCGGTGTCAGCGCTGGTGAGTTGTGCTGTTGTTTAGCTCAGCTGTGGCATGGGATTTTGCTCTGCTGCGTGAATCAGCTGAGCTAAAAAACAAGGGAATCTAGGACAGGGAACAGCGGGGGTGAAAGGGCGGGCCAGCCAGAGGTGATATTTGCCAGTTCTCCAAACTACTCAAAGTTTCCAGTACCGGTTCGCTAGAACCGGTTTGAACCGTCTGAATAGCACCTCTGCATATAACCTGAGTTTACGTGGATTTTTGTTATTCTTCTTCACATTACTGAATCTGCAAATAAGCTATAACAACAACAGCAACTCGTTCATTGAATTTGTATGCTTCTAAATCCTTACAGAATGATCTCCACAACCAACTGAGTTCCCAACCAGCATAAAAGCTAAGGATTCTGGGAGGTTTTTTTTATCCCAACAGCTTTGCCACAGTCTGCAAGAGACTGCTATATTTGAAAAATCATCTTAAATTGTTATCTCCAATACCCCAACTCAGTCACCCAAGATGTATTTCATCTCCCTTTTTTTTATATCTGTCAGTTCAACAAACCTTAAACCACTACGTTTTTGAAAATTGGGGGTCTCTACTATTTTCCCCCTCCACTTTTTACTTTCTTAAATTATAATATTGCAAAGCTTCTTTGTGATATGATAGTTTTGCACCGAGAACATTCTGTCACAGAAGCATAAAAGATCCAAGCATTGGAAAAAGCCTGCCCTGATCTCATTCTAATTAATATTAAGAAAGGGTATCTATTTCTACCTGCTCTGGAAAAACATGTCATCTCTTTGTAATTTTAGCAACTTTATTGTCAATATTTCAATAAAGATGGACAGAGGGATCCAGAACAACATCAAGCTCTTCAATAAATTGATAGCAATCTCCCTAGAGATGAAGATAACTGCAGATATGATTCATTTTACTCAGAGCTTGTATGTCCATTTTTATAACAACTGAAAATGGCTGGAATTTTTAGTTAGCAGTTTCTATCACTCTATCTAAGGTATTTGTCTGTCAGCAGTGTCTGTATAATTGATAAACTGATGCCTGGCTCTTCTCTTTATGGGTCACTGGCAAAATAGAAAGTTCAGGGGGAAAAGGAGATATTAGTTTCACACCTTCTTCAATGCTGTGCCTATCCTTCATTATGTTTTTATAACTCTGTCATTTGGAGCACCAAATGGACATAATATAAGTTGATTGGTACTTAGAAATAAAAAAATAAGGTATATATAATAGTTGTGAGGACACTTTATGCTTTCTATTGGAAATCAAAGGTGGTTCATTTAAGCTGTGAGAGCATGGATCAATGGGAAAAATAAATATTTTTATATTTTTACTTTTATTTTTCATTATTTTATTTATTTTAAATATATTATGAAAACCAGCCTGATAACAAAATTTCATGCGACTTGGAAACCATTTGTGGAATATAATTTTGCAAGCAGACTTGTACTACATCCTAAATTTGAATTTCACTTAATATAAGGCTTTAATATATTAGCTTTTGTTTGTTTCATTAAATAAAAGAATTTGATATTAGAGAAATAAGCTCAACTCATTCTGAGTTACGATTCATATTATACTGGCCATTTTAACTACTTATTAAATATAGACATGATTTTAATAATTGAAAACTCCAATTGATAAAATAAACTTTAATAGGAAGCAATGATCCAGTGCTATTTTGAATATTTATCAAAATGTATACATGTTGTTAAAAACATTCTATTTTTTTTTCTTTTACATTTCCTCTTGGTGGTATTTTTTTAAAATATATGCAAACTAAATGAATACATGCAGAAAAGATAAAAGTAGGAACAAGCTACTTAATAAAAGTAGCAAGTTGAAAGTGCTCTGTTTAGAAGAAAATGTAACACAGAAGAAGAAGATAATGAATTTTGTGTTTTCTATTTGTGCTAAGAAATGCTAGAAGGATATGATCTTTATAAAGACACCATCCATATCTGTTAGATACCAGAGTCAGTTACAATGGTTTACACCAAGGTCCTCTGTTCTGGCGGAAACAGAGATTCAACCTAATTGGTCGAAGGCTCTGACAGCTCCCTATAAAAGGGCTGCTGACAGGCTGGATTGTACATAGTTGACTTCTGTTAATAAAGAGCTGTTGCTGCCTAAGCCTTTCCTTTACCCGATCTAACAATACCAATAATATAAACCATGTTTCCCAGGCGAGGCAGCAATGAAAAAATTACTGAATAATTTAGAAAAGCGATGGGAATGACTTATGAATGTACATGTGTAATTTTGGAAGAGCTGTACCTTGATTTGTTCATTCCTGTATAAACTATTAATTCTTTTCCTATATCAAGAACTATGATAAAGACTATCACTTGGTGTGACTAGCAAAGAAGACCTTTGAAAAAATAATCAGATGTTGCAATTTCTCTACCTACAAAAATTTGAAACATATAGGCAGTGGTTTTCCATGTCATGATTTACACGTGCAAAAATTGGGTGCAAATAAAAGAAGAAAGATAGAAAGAATACAGGTAGTCCTCGACATACAACCACAGTTGACCCCAAAATTTCTGTTGCTAAGTGAGACATTGGTTAAGTGAGTTTTGCCCCATTTTATGACCTTTCTTGCTACAGTTGTTAAGTGAATCTCTGCAGTTGTTAGTAACATAGTTGTTAAATGAATCTGACTTCCCCATTGACTTTGATTGTCAGAAGGTCACAAAACATGAGTCACATGACTCAAGGACACTGCAACCATCATAAATATGAGTCGGTTGCCAAGCATCTGAATTTTGATGATGTTACCATAGCGGATGCTTCAGTGGTGGGTTTCAAAACTTTTTAGAATCTCTTCTGTAGGTGTGGCCTGCTTTGTGGGAGTGGTTTGCCAGCCATGTGACTGAGTGGGAGTGGCTTGGCAGTCATGTAACTGGGTGGGCATGGCCAACTTCTAAAATGTGGTGAAACTCAATTAACAACGCTCTTGCTTAGCAACCAAAATGTTGTCTCAGAAACTCTGGCATTTGAAGCATGCAAGTCTTAAAGCTGTCAAGTTACAAGACCCTTGCACCCCTAACCCTTTAGAAAAGAAAACCCCCAGGGGTGTTCAAACTTGACAGCTTTAAGACTTGTGGACTTCAATTCCCAGAATTCCTCCTCCAGTCATGTTGGCTCAGGAACTCTGGCATTGAAGCACATAAGTCTTAAAGCTGTCAAGTTACAAGACCCTTGAACCCCTAACCCTTTAGAAAAAAAAACCCAGGGGTGTTCAAATTTGACAGCTTTAAGACTTGTGGACTTCAACTCCCAGAATTCCTCCTCTCACTCTTCATCTTGATGATGTCCGGATGGGCGGGGGGAAGGAGCTGGAACCGGTTCTAAACGGCACTGTAGATTTGTGGAACCTCTTCTATAGAAGAGACAACATTTTGGTTGCTAAGCAAGAGCGTTGTTAAGTGAGTTTCACCACATTTTACAAGTTGGCCACACCCACCCAGTCACATGGCTGGCAAGCCACTCCCACAAAGCAGGCCACACCTACAGAAGAGGTTCTAAAAAAATTTGAAACCCACCACTGCTGTGTGTGAGAAAGAGCGACTGAGCATCTGTAATCATCCATGTACAATGTTAAGATATTTGAATTTAATAGCTGGAGCAGTGGGGTTGTGCAGTGAGCCAGAACACACAATTGTGGTTAATGGGTTGAAGAATGCTGGCTCCTGCGTGAGGCAACGTTGTTCCAGGCAATCCCCATGCAAACTGACTCACTTTCTTTTGGAGTCCTTGAAGCTCTCTGAGCTTGGTTGTTTTCTTGGACATTTCATTACCCAACCTGAGTGTTGATGTTACCTAGTTGTCTAATGAAAGATCTGCAAGAAAACCACCAAGCTAAAAGAACCTCAGAGTGCAACCTGGTTTACAAATAAGATATTTAAATTTAGTAGCCGGAGCAGTGGTGTTGTGCAGTGAGCCAGAACACACAGTTGTGGCTAATGGGTTAGAGTCCTGGCTCCTGCGTGAGGCAATCTCCACTGTGATTGGTTGCTGTGGGTGTGGAGGGGGAGTTTCCCTTTTTTCCCGCCTTTTTCTTCTGTGCGCCCTGCGTGCTCTGTGATTTACCTCAGGATGCTCCTGTTTTCCCTGACTGTCTAGTTTGCTGAATGTATTGTTGTAAAATATATTTATTTATATAAAACTACAAGTTCACAACGGCGTCTACAACTTCATTTGGACACGAGCTGCACAATTCCCTGACATACAATTTATGTATTCTTCTTCCATATCCGTATGCGACAAAATTTCATTTTAATGTTTGCCGATTAGTGTACATTCAAAGTGACAATAAAGTTATTCTTCTAAGTCTAAATTCTATCTGGGTTAAACTTTAAACTGCCAGAATAAAGCCACCTTCTTGGCTTTGTTGTTGGCCAAAGATAAGTCATTCACTTTCCAACTGTGGCGAGAAAAGTTGTAAAACGGGGCAAAGCTCACTTGACAAATGCCTCACTTAGCAAGAGAAAGGTTGGGCTCAGTTGTGGCCGTAAGTCGAGATCTTGTACATGGACCTCAGAAAGAGATCCTGCTGAGGAATCTATTTTGTCATAAATGTGGCCTTTGATACAGTCTTCTGTAGCAGAGAGCTGATCCTAAAAGCTAAAATGAATTGCTAAAAGAACAGTTTCTCACATGTACACACATATTTATTCATTCCCCGGCAAAATTGAAAGTCAGAGGATAATGTTTAGATGGAACAAGAACATCACCTTAGGGCTAGTTTCCATGGCGTCACGTCTTAGCTAAATCCTTGCAACACACACACACACACACACACACACACACACACACACACAAAACAGATGGAAACATTCTCCTTAAAATTTTGATTATGTGTCCATGGGGCTGGAGGATTTGAAGATCTTGTCAACAGACAAAACAGAACAGTATTATCCTTTGTATACAGTTCCGTACGGGGAAAGACACAATTCGGCCTTCCGCAAATAGGAAATGTTGTGAGACATGAAAGAAAGAATAAATTGTGCCATGTGAAGAAAAGGATTTTAAATATCTTGACTGTGCTTAAACCCCATGAAAAAAAAATAACTATATATTTGGTGAACCTGATAAGAGGTTTTGACTTCAGCCTTAGAAAAGGAAATGTGTGTCTAAGGAACGAGGGGAAGGAATTGAGGTTAACTGGATTGCCCTACTCCTGTGCTAGCAACATAATATTAGACAAAACATGAAAATTTAGCACAGTGCCCACCACCACCACCAAATGTGATTTTCCATCAGTGGGGCAGTTGTGAATAATAGGCAACTGTTCACAAATATTTTCTTTGGGGTGCCAGAAATCAGGTTGCCAGTTTGGTGTAACAAACCAGGAGGAACATATAAGGTAAAGGTTCCCCTCACACATATGTGCTAGTCGATCCTTTCAAACTGCTACGCTGGCAGAAGCTGGGACAAGTAACGGGAGCTCACTCCATTATGCGGCACTAGGGATTCAAACTGCTGAACTGCCGACCTTTCTGATCGACAAGCTCAGCATCTTAGCCGCTGAGCCACTAAATACGGCATAAGAAAGATGTTCAAGTAATTTCTTGAAGGGTCGCTGAAGTGAGGTGAAAAATCTTAGGGTCTTTAAAAAAATCAAAATACTTGTTTTAAAAATTAAGTATGGCTAAAATATGCAGGCAGAGTAAATGAGATTTCTAGTGGGAGTGAAAAAGGGAATGAAATGACTGAGTGAGCTGACAAAGTCGTTTGCACTTCTTGTAAATGCTATATGCAGCTCTAGGGATTCGAACTGCCGAACTGCCGACCTTTCTGATCGACAAGCTCAGCATCTTAGCCACTGAGTCACCACATCCCTTGGAGGAACACATACAAGATTTAAAAAATGAGTCAACTTTAGGTTTATCGCACCAATGAAACCTGTCACCATTACAAAACCGTCTCCAAATGTTTCCTCCGACATGAGAAGATTGGTGGTCCTCCCCCATGGGTCCTCGGTCATCTATCAAAAAGTTGCTCGGCCCTGCAGTGTCTCACAATAGTAGAAAAATGCCCTCTGTGGTCATGTATGTGCAAATGTGCTATGATTCTTTGGCCACCAAAACAAGAAGACCGGACTTCTCATTTGTATCAGTACCGTTTCATAAAGCCTTAGTAAGACCAACACTTGGAATACTGCATCCAGTTTGGGTCACCACGTTACAAAAAAGATGGTGAGATTTTAGGGAAAATGCAAAGAAGAGCAACTAGGATGATTAAAGGCCCAAAGATTAAAAAATATGAAGAAGTGTTGCCAGATTTGGGTTTGTTTCATCTAGAGAAAAGAAGGACTAGGAGGGGGGGGACATGACAGCAATATTCCAGTATTTGAGGGGCTACCACAAAGAGGAGGGTAGTCAATTTATTTTCCAAAGCACCAGAGGGCAGGGCAAGAAACAATGGATGGAAACTAATCAAGGGAAGAAGCCACCTGGAATTGAGGAGAAACTTCCTAACAGTGAGGACGATTAACAAGTGGAACAGAACTTGCCTTCAGAAGTTGTGGGTTGTTCATCACTGGAGGTTTTTAAGAAGAAACTGGACCAGTGGTGGGATTCAGCCAGTTCGTACCTATTCAGGAGAACCGGTTGTGAACTTTCTAAGCAGTTCGGAGAACCAGTTGTTGGAAGAAATCTTTTGTTTTTTCCCCACTTTACAGGGCTAATCCTGTAAGGAAGGCAGGAAGGAAACATTCTGGTGTTGTTTCTAGCCTCATCTTTATTGCCCTGCTTACAGAAACTGCCTGTCCGGTTAACCCTTATTACATTGTAACAACTAAGGCGAAGCGTCCATAGACCTGAGTGACATTGACTTGGCCACACCCACATGATCACATGATCACCGAGCCCCACCTACCAGCTGGTCATTAGGGCAGAGAACTGGTTGGTAAATTATTTGAATCCCACCACTGGACTGGACAGTCACCTGTCCAAAATGATGTAGGATCTCCTGCTTGAGCTGGGGCTGGTCTTGTTCAGCTCTATTCTGATTGACTCATTGGAAAAGCCCCTGATGTTGGGAAAGATTGAAGGCAAAAGAAGAAGGGGACAGCAGACAATTAGCTAGTTAGATACAAGGTGATATTCAGCCAGTTCTGACTGGTTCTGGTGAACCGGTAGTGGAAATTTTGAATAGTTCGGAGAACCGGCAAATACCACATCTGACCGGCCCTACTCCCCATCTATTCGCTACCTCCCGAGTCCTAGCTGATTGGAGCCCCAAATGATCAGCTGGATCTTCTTTTGATGCCCTGCACAGGAGAATGGAGCTGGAAAGCAGGTTAGTGGGGTGGGGTAGGATGGAGAGGGAATGAGGATTTTACAATATCCTTCCCCCAGGAATGAGGTGGAAATGGAGATTTTTACAGTATCCTTCCCCTGTCACGCCCATCAATCCATGCCCACCAAGCCACACCACATCCACCAAGCCATGCCCAGAGAACCGGTAGTAAAAAAAAAAAAAAGATGTTCATTGTATCAAGTGTCATTGATGCAATGAACATGAATTTTGGCAAACTTTGGGAGACAGTGGAGGACAGGGGGCTTTGGTGTGATCCATGAGGTCGCAAAGACTCACGCACAAGTTAGCAACTGAACACCCAACAACATTGATTGATTTTATTTTATTTTATTTTATTTATATGCCGCCCTTTTCCCCCGAAGGGGACTCAGGGCGGCTCACAATTCAAATCAGGGAAGTGGGGTACAGACAGAAAATAAAAGACAAAACATAACAATACATAATTTAAAAACACACAACAGTCATACCATTCGAGACGGGGGCAACAGCTCTTTAGCCCCAGGCCTGTCGGAACAGCCAGGTTTTAAGGGCTTTGCGGAAGGCCTGGAGGGTGGTGAAGGTTCGAATCTCCACGGGGAGTTTGTTCCAGAGGGTCGGAGCAGCCACAGAGAAGGCCCTCCTCCGGGTGGTCGCCAGTCGGCACTGGCCGGCGGATGGAATTCGGAGGAGGCCTAATCTGTGGGATCTAATCGGTCTAGTGGAGGTGATTGGCAGCAGGCGGTCTCTCAAGTACCCAGGTCCAATACCATGAAGGGCTTTATAAGTGACGACTAGTGCCTTGAAGCGTATCCGGAGACCAATAGGCAGCCAGTGCAGCTCGCGGAGGATAGGTGTTATGTGGGTGAACCGAGGTGCACCCACGATCGCTCGCGCGGCTGCATTCTGGACAAGTCTCCGAATGCTCTTCAAGGGCTGCCCCATGTAGAGCACATTGCAGTAGTCCAGTCTAGAGGTCACAAGGGCACGAGTGACAACAAATCAGCTGGTTCTGTAAGGAGACAAACTAAGCCCGACGTAGTTTCAATTTTAAAGTTTAAAAAGTAAAATAAATAAATCCTTCTTTCTGGAAGCCAAAAATCCTTCTTCCTGCCTGCCCAGTTCTGCCCAGCCTGATTGTTTTTACTCTGAACTTTTCCTGTGCACAACTGGGGGGGAAAAAATTATATAAAATTTGAAACATTGACAGGACTTGTGGCCACCATTGTAAGAATGAAACTCTGTGTTATCCGTAATCCTCTTTCTCACCAAATCCCCTGCTGTTTCTAAAGAGAGAAGGACTTCTTGGATGGGCAAGATTATTTATAAAGTTATTCCGGTTAAGACAGAAAGTGCATTGACAATAGGACATTGATCTTGGAAGCTTTCCATCCTGCAAAAATAACAGGAAACTGGGTGTCAAAGGAGGTGCTTATCTTTCTTCAACCCTTCACTATAAGTAGTTAAAAATACCATTACTTTGAAGATGTCAGAGCCAGGGTTATTTTTAAAAAAGAGACAAATACTCTACTACATGGACATGTAAGTAGAGCTTTGATAAGGAGACAGACATAAGCTAGAATTTTATAGAAAAATGTGGGCATGCTGTAGTTCACTTTGAGGGCCTTGTGTCCTTTCCCCCCCATTAATTTTATCAGTATTTCCTTCTTCCCAAACTAGCAAATAGCTGCAAAATGATTCAACTGCATTGGCTAAATGCACTCAACATGTTTCAATATGATTAATCTAGTGCAGAGAGTCCTCGATTTAATGACTGTAATTACGGTCATAAGTCGTGATCATTAAACACGTCACCACATCACCACGCCCAAATTTTGCACGCTCTTTTGCAGTGGTGGTTAAGTGAAACGCTATGATCATTAATCTAACATTATTAAACAAACCTGTTTTCTCCAATGAGCACTTTTTGCTAGAAACCCCCCCCCTCCCAAAAAAACCCCACTGAAAATCATAGTCACATGACCATCACAGGATGGGCATCAGAACTTCAAAATTGGGTAGCAAGTAGTTTTGGGGAGATCAGTCATAAGTTTAGTAAGACCACATCTGGAATACTGCATCCAAATTTTCTCCCCGCAATATAGGATAATGAGGGGACTGGAGACTAAAACATATGAAGAACGGTTACAGGAACTGGGCATGGCTAGTTTAGTGAAGAGAAGAACCAGGGGAGACATGATCTTCCAATATTTGAGGGGCTGCCACAGAGAGGAGGGGGTCAAGCTATTTTTCAAAGTACCCAAGGCTAGACAAGGAATAATGGATAGAAACTGACCAAGGAGAGATTCAACCTAGAAATAAGAAGGAACTTTGTGACAGTGATCAACCAATGGAACAGGTTGCCCTCGGAAGTTGTGGGGCTTCATCACTTGAGACTTTTAAGAAGAGATTGGACTGCCAGTTGTCAGAAATGGTGTAGGGTCTCTTGCTTGAGCAGGGGAGTTGGACTAGATGACCTACAAGGTCCCTTCCAACTATGTTAATATCTGTTAAATCTGTTAAAAAGGATATTGAAACTCTTGAGAGAGTTCAGAGAAGAACAGCAAAGATGATTAGAAGGCTGGAAGCTAAACGTATAATGAACACGGACAGGAACTGAACAAAGAGAGCAGCAACCTAGCTAGGACTAAGGAGAAATTTCCTGATATTAAGAACAATCTACAGTGGGAGAGAGGACTGGAGGGAGGGGGGAGGAGGAAGGGAGGGAGTGTATCGGGAGAGAGGAGTGGTAGAGGGAGAGGGGAAGTAGGGTAGAGGGGAATGATGGAGGGAAGAAGAAGGAAGTTGGAGGGGGGCGAAAGAAGGGTGTATGGAGGGTCGAAGAGGTACATTGGGTTTCTATTTTGGGGGTATTGTCGACAAGAGGAATGGCTGTGTTTATTGTTTAATGTTATATGGCCCCGGTTATGCACAGTATATATGTGACTGTATGAAAATGAAATGGAAAAATAAAAACACATTTAAATAAAAAAAGAACAATCTACCAGTAAAACAGCTTGCCTTCAGAAGTTGTGGGTGCACCAATGTTAGAGGCTTTTAAGAAGAGACCAGATAGACACTTGTCTAAAATGATATAGGATTTCTCCTGCTATATCATGGCCTCTAGTGAAGAAGCACCCACAACTTCTGAAGGAAAGTTGTTCCACTGGTTAATTGTCCTCACTGATAGGAAGTTTTTTTCCTTAATTCCAGGTTGCTTCTCTCCTTGATTACTTTCCATTCATTGTTTCTTGTCCTTCCTCCCTTCTGGTACTTTGGAAAATATGTTGACTACCTCTTTTTGTGGCAGCCCTCAAATACTGGATAGCAATAGCAGTTACTTATATACTGCTTCATAGGGCTTTCAGCCCTCTCTAAGCGGTTTACAGAGTCAGCATATTACCCACCTCGGAAGGATGGAAGGCTGTCGGCTCTCACACAGGCACACAAATATAGGTAAGGAGGGAGGGCGGGTGTGTGGCCCCTCCGGAGCACAGTACAGGAATGGTACCTGGTGCTCCCAGCAGGCACCAGTATGCCCATACTGGGGCGTACCGATCATATCCCACCACTGACCAATACAGAATATTTTTCCGAATAAATCGTATAGGTGATGGTTGTTTAGGTCACATTTTGGTATGTTTAAGTAATGGACTAAAAAAGGGGGGGGGATGCATCTTTCTTTCAAAATGTTACTCGCTTGTGTTTTCTTGGTTAGCTTCAAATGATATCACAAAAACGTCTGCCTATCTCCCAAATTCCTCTTTTATTTTGGTTTCTACAGTGTGGGAATTGCATCCTCTCATTCTTAAAAGTGAATAGCCACCTCCCCACCACATGCTAAACTTGGAAAATTGTCACCTTATTTTTGGCTTGTTTATGGTGGTTTCATTTCTTGGGTGAGTCTGCTACTCAGTTAGTTTTGTACCCTGTTTCCCCCAAAATAAGACCTCCCCAGATAATACGCCCAAGCCCAATCGGCTTTTGAGCACATGTGCTAAAATAAGCCCACCCAAAAAATAAGCCCTCCCTGAAAATATTGCAACACCAGCAGCAGCCATGAGGTGACCACACTCACCACCTCCTGCACCTCAGAAATAATAAGACCTCCCTGAAAATAAGGCCAAGGGCTTATTTTGGGGTGTATGTATGTCAAAAGAAAATAAGAACCTGTCTTATTTTCAGGGGAACATGTTACTTTTGCAGCACTTTTTCTTCTGATCGTGGTTAAGAAGCTTTGTATAATATGTAAATATAATATGGCATAAGAAAGATGTTCAAGTAATTGCTTGAAAGGCTGCTGAAGTGGGTGAAAAATCTGAGGTTTTTTTTTAAAAAAAACCAAAATACCTGTTTTAAAAATTAAGTATGGCTAAAATATGCAGACAGTGAAAATGAGATTTTTAGCGGGAGTGAAAAAGGGAATGAAATGACTGAAGTGAAAATGAAAAGTTGTTTGCATTTCTTATAAATGCGATAAGTTGGGGGAGTTTCCTTCATTGTCAGGGGTTGCCTTCTTTGAAAATAATATTTGTGTACTTTTATAGCAAGAGTTTCCTTGGTACATGTAAGTATATGTAACTTTAGAATCTGTTTCTTTCTTGGAATTCAGTTCCACATACAATTTCGTCCTCCTCTTTTGCATTTAAGGGACAGAAAGGACACACAGCGAGGTTTCTGTGCCGAACACATTCAACACACATATTTGGGTGGGAGACTTCTTGTGATGAATATCAATGAACGGCCCTAAAAGCGAAAACACACAAGATTTCGAAGAGCAACAATGGAGGTGCCAATCTCTCTCAGACATGCTGACTCTTAGAAGTTGTGGATAATTCTGGCCTCATCTCCAGGAGATATTACTTTTTTGGTATATAATTAATAACAAGAAAACTGTATCCTGACTTGAGCACCTGATGCCTAAGCATCTGGAACAAAAAGGGCCATAAATTAACATCAATTATGTATTAAAGTTCCAATTAACCTGGCTGATACTGATATACTTTAACAAGGTACACTTAGATAAAAGAGGCCAAACTGTCTAATTACTTGAGATGGGACCTTCTGACCCATTGCTTTCTTTTATCCTGACAACCCACCTAATGAGGAAGGAAGTGAGAGGTAGGGGATCCATCCCGAAGGTTGAGGTTCTGGAGCACCAGAAGATCTCCCCTGGGAAGTCCCCTCAACCCTTCTTCATAAAACTGTCATGATGAATATTTTATTGCTGGTGGACCTTTTAACCCTTCGTGGGAGTCAGATGGTTAAGCTCAAAAGAGGGTCTGTTCTTTTACTATTCAATGCTGAGCTGGCACTTTAAAAATCCTCCTCTACCCATAATCTGTCTGGATGGAACTGTCATTTTCCAACTAGTAGTAGTCATTTTGTTTTCCAAACTTTTAGAATAGAACAGAACAGAATAGACTAACAGAGTTGGCAGGGACCCTGGAGGTCTTCTAGTCCAACCCCCTGCTCAGGCAGGAAACCTACCCCACTTCTTGGTGGTGTAGGGTTTCACACATGGCCTTCTTTTCATTAGACTAGACATACCCAGTTCCTGTAACTATTCTTCATATGTTTTAGCCTCCAGTCCCCATATCATCTTTGTTGCTTTTCACTGCACTCTTTCTAAAGTCTCAACATCTTTCTACTTCGTGGGGACCAAAACTGGATGCAGGATTCCAAGTGTGGCCTTACCAAGGCCTTATAAAGTGGTATTAACACTTCACGTGATCTTGATTCTATCCCTCTGTTGATGCAGCCTAGAACTGTGTTGGCTTTTTTGGCAGCTGCTGCACATTTAAATGGTTGCAACTACTCTCTGCTGGTAACAAGAATGTCAGGGGTATCCAATAGTTATGGCTGAAACACATAAAAAGCTAGTGTAGAGTATTTGTTGACCCTGTGGACAACTCTAGACTATGGTCTGTCATTACTGCTTTATAAAAACCTTAGTTTCTGACACCTGGAATACAGCATCCAGTTTCAACCACCATGTTACAAAAAAGATGTGGAGACTTTGGAAAAAGTGCAGAGAAGAGCAACCAAGATGATTAAAGACCTGGAGACTAAAACATACGAAGAATGGTTGCAAGAACTGTTCTTCATATGTTTCTCTACTATAGCTGGTCTAGAGAAAAGAAGGCCTGGGGTGACTCATGATAGCAGTATAAGAACCGAGGTGGTGCAGTGGTTAGAGTGCAGTACTGCAGCACTTCAGCTGACTGTTAGCTGCAGTCGGCGGTTCAAATCTCACCGGCTCAAGGTTGACTCAGCCTTTCATCCTTCCGAGGTGGGTGAAATGAGGATCCAGACTGGGGGGGGCAATATGCTGACTCTGTAAACCGCTTAGAGAGGGCTGAAAGCCCTATGAAGCGGTATATAAGCCTAACTGCTATTGCTATTGCTCCGCCGAACAGCAGGAGTGTCGCGGAGCATTATGAGCGGTAAGTACGCATGTGCGTGCTGCACACGTGCAGGTGGTGCACCATACCGGTTGCAACGGGATCCGGAACCCACCACTGCTATGGATTCTACTTCAGTGTGTAGACAATGCAAATCATGGACATGATTTCCACCAAGAGTAGAACAACAGAAGAGTATAGAATGACAGAGTTGGAGGGACCTTGGGTGGGTCTTCTAATCCAACTATAATATTTTAGACAAATAGCCGTCTAATCTCTTCTTAAAAGTCTCCAGTGGTGGAGCATCCACAACTTCTGAAGGCAAGCTGTTCCACCAGTTAATTGTTCTCACAGTCAGGAAATTCCTTCTGAGTTTAATTTGCTTCTCTTCTTCAATAGTTTCCATCCATTGATTCTTCTCCTGCCCTCAGGTACTTTGGAGAATAGATTGACTATTCTCCCTCTTGCAACACTGCTATCATACAATTATAGCGTACAATTCAGTGGTGGTTTCAAAAAATTTTATCTCTTTGTAGGTATGGTCTGCTTTGTGGGAGTGGCTTGCCGGCCATGTGACTGGTGGGGCGTGGCTTGCCAGCCATGTGATTGGGTGGGCATGGCCAACTTGTAAAATGAGGTGAAACTCACTTAACAACGCTCTTGCTTAGCAACCAAATGTTGGCTCAGGAACTCTGGCATTGAAGTGTGCAAGTCTTAAAGCTGTCAAGTTACAAGACCCTCGCACCCCTAACCCTTTAGAAAAAATACCTCAGGGGTGTTCAAACTTGACAGCTTTAAGACTTGTGGACTTCAACTCCTAGAATTCCTCCTCTCGCTCTTCATATTGATGATGTCTGGATGGGCAGGGGGAGGGAGCTGGAACCGGTTCTAAATGGCACTGTAGATTTGTGGAACCTCTTCTATAGAAGATGTTAGAACTGGCAGGAACCCACCCCTGGTGCAATTCAACAGATGGTTGCTGTCATCCTCAGTTTTAAAAATGGTAAGATCTTTATGTCCAGTTTCTAAACAAGATTTTGGAAATGGGTGAAGTGTTACTGAGGGTATTTTAGTTCCGAGGCAGCTGTTGGAGTCAGAACCGTAGCAAAGGATACCCCACGGTCATGGTTTAGGGTAGGCCTAATAAATTTAGAAGAAAGGACGCAGTGGCTCAGTGGCTAAGATGCTGAGCTTGTAGATCAGAAAGGTCGGCAGTTCAGTGGTTCGAATCCCTAGTGCCGCGTAACGGAGTGAGCTCCCGTTATTTGTCCCAGCTTCTGCCAACATAGTAGAAAAATAGGAACCACCTTTGATGGGAAGGTAACAGCATTCCAGGTGCCTTCGATGTTTAGTCATGCCGGCCATATGACCACAGAGACGTCTTTGAACAGCACTGCCGCTTCAGCTTTGAAATGGAGATGAGCACCGCCCCCTAGAGTCAGGAACAACTAGCACATATGTGCGAGGAAATCTTTTACCTTTTAATAAATTTAAAGCTGCTAATTAACAAACCAATCCATTTTCTCCTGCCTGTTTTCTCAAAACTATAGTCCATATTAGTAAGAGTAATGGAGTCTCTGCAGATTTTACTCCACAAGTGGTTGTTGACTTAGGGGGTGGATCTCATCTTCGTTCAAGACCTTTGAGCCAGTGTTGTCCAAAGACATTTCCACGCTCATGTAGCCAGCATGATGTCACAGAATGCTATTACCATCCCACCAAAGTGGTACCTATTATCTACTCACATGTTCACGCTTTCGAACTGGTTGGCAGGAGCTGGGGCAAGGACAGGAGCTTACCCCCGCCTCATGGAGCTCGGATCTCAAACCTGGCCTGCCAACTTTCCAGCCAACAAGCCCAATGTCTTAAACGCTGAGCCACCCATAGTCCATACTAGAAGCGTAGCAAATTTGATTGACATTTAAAATCTCCTTTACCTACAATGGTGCAACACCGTAAGCTGTTGCCATTGGACACCCGAATATAAGCAGCTTGGGAGGTTTCTTTTTTTTTTCTTGAGGTGCCCCACTGGGTAGAAGGACCAGTTATGCAATTTCTAATCCTTCCTCCTCTACCATCTCCTTTAATTGTATCTTGGCTCGCTTTCTTCCTGGAGAACCAGATTTGATAGAACACGATAACATGCCTGTAGGTCATGCTGGAACAGGACACAACACGATATGTTGCGTTTCCTTTGAACTTCGTGCAGATCGGGTATCAGCCAAAAGGAGGTCATTTTAATTATCAGATGATTAATTAATTAGACAGTAATTGTCCGACACATGAATCCGAAGATTATGTAGCACTCAACACGAATGTCTAAAATAGAAGAGCGGGGGGAATAGCTGGCTTCTCTGTTTTAAAAATTCTTTCTTTTTTTCGCCAGAGCAAACAACAATATTTATTCAAGGGTATGCAAGAAAGGTCAATTTAAGTCTTCAAAAAAAATGTCTTTCTTACTTATCCAAAGGCGGGTGTCGGTATTCCGAATTGTAGTGAGGATGATTGATCCTTCAGAACGTTTATGTTTTCAGGCCATCGAGAATGGAATAGTGGAGAGGAAGGGGGAGCTTATTTGTTGTTTTGAAAGACCGAAACTGAACAAGGTTCGCTAAACTCAGGAGATCTCTGGCTAAAGCTTGAGAAACTTTGAGAAACAGCTCCAAGTTGCCTATTCAATGTCCCAGTTGCTAGGGGAAACCGAAAACTCACTTCTCAGCCGTAACAATGAAAAGCACTTACTATTTAAACAGGGGTATCTTTTAATGATCTCTCCTAATCTTGCTGCAGACATTAGTCACAGGCACTGCGAATAGTTTGCAAGGTTTTGTGTGCTGCACGGCAAGCAATTAGAGCATTTTATACTTTGTGATAACGAATGCAAAAGACGGGACCGTTTATTATCATCCGGAAGGAGCAGCTAAAAAGAAGCTACCATTGTGGTGGTATGGAAGACTTTGGAATATTCTGAATGCGTTGTTTCTTTTGCCTTTGGATGGAATTTGGTTTATTTCCAGAGGAGGCAGACGGTGTTTTTGAGATGTTTTTGGATCTCAATTCCTATCAGGATGCTTGTATGTTTTGCAATAGTGCTGGAGGAGGATATCTGTTGGTGGTGGGCCACAGGAGATGGTGAGGGGGAGAAAAGGGAGAAGGAGAGGAAGGAGGGGAAGGAGGAGGGAGAGATGGGGGAGAAGGAGAGGAGGGGAGAGAGAGGGGAAGAAGGGAAGGAGAAGGAGGAGAGGGGAGAGAGGGAGAAGGAGAGAGGGAGGAAGAGGGGGAGAGAGAGATGGGGAGGAGGGAGGGGAAGGAGAAGGAGGAGGAGGGAGAGAGAGAAGAAGAAGGGGAGGAGAGGAAGAGGAAGAAGGGGAGGAGTAGAGAGCGAGAGAGACAAGGAGGAGGAGGAGGTAGATGTAGAGAGGGGGAGAGGAGAGGGGAAGAGAGAGGGGAAGGAGAAGGAGGGAGAGGGAGAAGAAGAAGGGGAGGAAGGAGAGGGAGAAAGAGAGGGAGAGGAAGAGGAAAGAGGAGGAGGAGGAGGAGAGAGAGAGAGAGAGAGAGAGAGAGAGAGAGAGAAGGTGGGAGATCGAGGCAGGCTGCCCATGAGAAAGATGGTTTGATACCTCAGATTGATCCCATGTGCTAGCCCTTAAAGACTATTCACCTGTGTCCAGTTACTTAGTGGCCCTGAAATCTGGCCACTGCTACAAAAGCTACACCAACTTATGATAAGGTCTCCCTCAACCATGATTTAAGAATGGAAGAGAGGGATAATCCAGTATGTATAACTATTGCCTAGTTGGCCATAGAGGAGAGACTCTCTTCTCAGAGATGTGGACTTTGGGGTTTTGAAGATAGCATCAAACAGGACTCCCAGGACTGGGACAGGCATATTCTAGGCATCAAGCAGCAAATCCATTGTGCAAATTCAATGGGAGTTCTCTTGACAGCTTAAGAGGGAGGCGTTTGAACCTGTTTGTCCAGCAGAACCAGACAGGATCGTCGGGGTTGTTGGCTCAGTCACTAATGTCCTTTCTGGTTGGTGAAGATTTCCTGGGAGACGGCATGTAGTTGCGTCCAAGAAGAAGGGAATTCATACATGGGTAAGGGGATGAGGGATGCGGTGGCTCAGGTGCTCGGCAACCAGCAACTATTCACAACTGGATCCTGTGATCACCATTAGTGACTTACCCAGCCAACTTCCAACAAGTGAAGTCAATGGAGGAAGCCAGGTTCACGTAATGACCACGTGATTCATTTAACAACTACAGCTATTTGCTTTAGCAGCTGTGACAAAAAAGGTCATTAAATCATGCATGGGTCATTTAACAAGGGCCTTGTTTAGCAACAGAAATTCTGGTCCCAGTTATGATCGTAAGTCAAGGACTACCTGTGTTGTGGCCCACCAGTGGCCAGCAGAGCTGGCAGCAGATTCAGATAGTGAGGAGGTTGGGGAGGAACATGGGCCAGTCCTGGAGTCTGGGGAAGGCTCTGATGAGGGCTCGTCATAGGGATCCAGAGCCGTCTGACAGTTATCAGCTGCCTTCAGAATCAGACATCAGTGAGTCAGACAAACAGCTGGAGCCTGTTCCCAGTGTGTGCATGCCCAGACTTGCCAGATGAAGGGAACAACTAAGGAACAAGGGTCGACTTGGGAATAAGGCCATAGGTGCACAGTGAATGGCCCCTCCCATAGGGAGTAAAAGAGGAAAGGAAATGGAGTTTGCAGGAGACAATTAGTTCACTTGACTCCTTGCCAAGTTTTGCAGATATTGGCCTGGCAGCTCTCCAAGCCAGATAAGGTCTGTGACTGTAAATTCACCCTTGAAAGACTGCTGGATGTGAATGAGAGGAATTCACAATAACTTAAGGGGTTTGGGGATGGGGGACAAGGAGTCTGCTTAGAGGTTTGGGGAAGCCCAGGTCAGAACAACCTGAATGGCAGAAGCAGAGTGTTCTCATTTTTTTCAAAGAACCTGATCATAAAATTTCTTGACAGCCAATGTGGGAACACTCATACCCATGCAAAACATTTTTAAAAATCACACAATTGCAGGGCAAAAAACAAAAAAAACAAGACAGAAAAATGTGATTATATCTCTAGTTATAAAATGTAAGCAACTCAGTAAAAACTAGAGATAGTTTTAGTTAGTTAGTTAGTTAGTTAGTTAGTTAGTTAGTTAGTTAGTTAGTTTATCACTCATGTACAAGATAACAGGAATAAGAATAAACATGAATAAGAACACAGGAAATGAGTACAAATAAATAAGGATAGTAGGACAGGGGACAATAGGCACACTGGTGCACTTATGCATGTCCCTACTGACCTCCTAGGAATGGGTTGAGGTCAACAGTAGACAGTCTAAGGTTAAAGTTTTGGGGATTTGGGAAAGAAACCACAGTGTCAGGTAGTGCATTCCAGGCATTGATCCCTCTGTTGCTGAAATCATATTTTCTGCAATCGAGTTTGGTGCGGTTTACCCTGAGTTCGTATCTATTGTCTGCTCATGTGTTGTTGGGGTTAAAGCTGAAGTAGTCATTGACAGGTAAGACATTGTAGCAGGTAATTTTGTGTACTACGTTTAGGTCACACCATAGGCGGCATAGTTCTAGGTTATCCATCCACAAAATTTCAAGCCTGGTATTCTGTTGCGAGCAGAGGAGTGGAGGACTCTTCTTGTGAAATACCTCTGGGCTCGCTCAATTGTGTTAATGTCTGATATACAGTGCAGATTCCAGACAGACAAGCTGTATTCGAGAATTGGTCTAGCAAAGGTTTTGTATGCCCTAGTTTGCAATACAATATTACCGGAGAAAAAGCTTCGCAAGATTAGGTTAACAACACAATGCCTTTTCGGCAATGCTGTTACAGTGAGCCCTGGGGTTTAGATTTGATATGAGTACTCCAAGGTCCTTAACAGAGTGGGGGGTCATCTATGAGGTCGTATACACTTAGCTTGCATTTGGTGTTCTGATATTTCTTGCCAATGTGTAAGACAGAGTATTTGTTGGTCGAGATTTGGAGCTGCCAATTGTTTGACCATTCTGACACATAGATTCAATCCCAATCGGTACTTGCCAATAACACAACAGATACCTCAGGATTTACAATTTCTCTAGTTCTCTCATTTGCACACTCCTAACTCTTCCCTCATGATCCGATTAAGTATGTTGTATGAAAATGGCCTTACAACCTCACTCTTAGATTTCTCTGCGCTTCGTGGTTATTTTAAAAAAAAAAGGACGCAAGAGAAGTATTGTCCCCATTAGCACAAAGACTGGTTGTCCTTGATCTGCATCTCTAATTACATCTAAGAGCAATTGAAGATGAGTAAACATTGATACATAAAAGACGGCCATGTTTCCATGCTTTTAATTCTTTGCAAATACTGAATTGTTTTATGTATTTATTACATATTTCATCTCTATCAGCGTCTCGTGTTTTTTTCTCATAAGACCAAAAGCAACAACCCAAACTTTTTGATGATTACCTCGCCAGCTCCACAAGCCTTTTAAAATCAATACGGGTACAATAAAATTACAATCTAACCTCGAAGTAAAGCATTACACTTCTTATCTCAATGCCAAATTTATCTGGTTCCTTTGGATGTTCAAAAGCGTTACATTTTGGACAGACAGAAACGCAACTAAAGAGCCAGAAAATGTACACATTAGGAACTGTTATCTTCTCCACCTCTAGTCATATGGGATTTGTCATCCCATCAGTCAGGCTCAGGAGCCACCAAAGGTCAAAATCTGCAAGATGGTTGCTGTGACATCACAATTTAAGTTCCAGCTTCTTTGTTGATGTATACGTCTATAAAGTTAACAACCTGTTCTCCCGAATAGGTGTGAACTGGCTGAATCCCACCATTGGCTGTAAGGGTGAAAAACAGTGATAAGTCACTTTTTTCAATGCCGTTGTAACTTCAAACGGCCACTAAATGAACTGTTTTAAGGTTGAGACTACCTTCACTTGCAGATGTCCCAGGTTACCTGGGGATTCAGTAATTCAGTACATCTGGATGACATTGGTCTGAGAAACTATGTTTTAGAACATGTTTCACGTAGCTGGACCTCTAAGGAACCAAAAGATGAGCAATTTGCTAGTTCGAATCTCACCAGGTTGATTCAGCCTTCCATCCTTCCGAGGTCAGTAAAATGCGGACCCAGATTATTGGAGGCAATATGCTGACTCTGTAAAATATCTTAGAGAGGGCTATAAAGCATTATAAAGCAGTATATAAGTGCTATTGCTATCCCTCACACATTCTTGGCTAAAGACTAAAATCAGCTGAGTTTTCCAAATCTTATTTTCACTCATTTCTGTATTCAAGTTATATCCACCTCTCACCCAAATCCTGAAGGTATTTAACGAGGGATCTGCCTTCATTTTATTCCCACAACAACAATCTGAGAGGTTGGCTGAACTGGAAGTGTGGCTGGTTTAAAATCAACCAACAATGTTTCCATGACAGATTTGCTCCTGAACCAGAGTTTTTCTAATGCCTTAACCATCCCGTCATCTGACCCTTAAGTTTCATGCTGTTAGAGAAACTGAATATCCGAATAGCATTCCACAAATGGATGGGAAATGTACTTAGAATTCATATTTAACATTGCCTGATATCAAAAACACAGCTGCTTGCTAGCAATTGTACTTTTCTGAAAATCAAAGCTTAGTTTATATCTTACGGGAAAAGCAAAATACTCTTAGTGCTTGCTATTCTTCCTTCTTTCTGCCACTTTTATTTTGCATTAAGCCCCCTTGGGATTCAATGCTACCATCTAGTGGGTATTTTAATGTATTGGCTTTTCCAAAGTTGTCATTGCCATGTCGAGTTAAACAAAAGGTTCTACCATCTTTTCGATGGGATAGTAAGTGGGGGCTATGGATAAAGGGCTATAGGGCAGTGTGCAATAGTTACTACAAGATTAATTTTTGTTAGCTAATTATCTGAAGTAAAATTGGGGCAAAAGCTTATGAAATTGAACACCTGTGGTCCCCTCAGGGTTGGGCGTCAAAAATTTCAGCAAGGGGTTTCTCTGCCTGGTTGCTGGGTGGGCGTGTCCATAGTGGGTGTGGCCTAGTCGGCTTCCTGTACCACAGCAGGGGGGGAGGGCTTTTTGGTTCACCGACAAATGCACGCTCGACAAAAGCGTGACTGACAAAACCGCAGCGAGAAAACCGTGAGTTCTAAATCGCGCTGACGAATGAGCGGCAGAAGCACGCTGGCAACAGCGTGCCGACAAAAGCGCGCCTTCAACAAACAAGTAATAGTTCTAAAACCTAACCCTAAACCTAACCCTAAACCTAACCCTAAACCTAACCCTAACCTAACCCTAAACCTAACCCTAAACCTAAATCTAACCCTAACCCTAACCCTAACCCTAACCTTAAACCTAACCCTAAACCTAACCCTTACCTTAACTGAAATCCCTAAACCTAACCCTGACGTAACCCTTACCTTAACTGAAATCGCGCTTTTGTCGGCTCGTTGTTGTGGGTGCGTTTATGACGTCGCGGTTTTTGTTGGCGCGCTTTCGTCGACGCGCTTTGTCGTCCGTGCATTTGTCGTGTCATGGGGCTTTTTGCCTTCCCCAGGCTCCAGAAGCTTTACTCGAGCCTCTGGGAGGGAGGAAACTGCCTTCCCCAGGCTCCGGAGGTCCTCCGGAGGCTGGAAACAGGCCCGTTTCTGGCCTTCCAGAACTTCTGGGAGGCTCATTTTTCCCCCTCCCCAAGCCTAAGCGCAGACCCTGCACTTTCCTTGCATCCAAAACGGGCTGCATGGAGACTCCAGGGAGGGCAGAGTGGGAGGGGAGGGGCAGTGTGGGAGGGGCCAGCCAGGGGTGGGATTTGGAAGTTCTCTGAACCAGCCATAACGTTAGCTACACATTCTCCCGAACTCGGGCGAACCTGTAGCAGGCCATCCCTGGGTCACCTTCATCATTTATCATGGCCGATGTTGACTCTGGATTCCAACATTTGATGCTAAAGTTTCATAAATTAAATGAACATAGATCCTTACAAACTAATTGTTTTAAGTTGGAGAATCTTAACTGCTTCATCCTGACCTAGCTAAACATTATTTTCTTTCTCAGTACCTTTTTATTCTTATTTTTATTTCAGCCGATCGTCTTTTTTTATCTTTTCAGAATCCAGGATTTTTAAGTTTGCCTCTGTCTTGTTTTTTAAGTGTTTGTTTAGTCATTATAATTTTTTTCTCCACTGTTATTAATAATTGCTCTATTTTGGGGACTCTCCCCAGAAAGGAAGAGTATAAATTGAAATTTAAAAATGAGATTCCTGGTCACTTCATGTTCAGCTTTTCTTGGCAACCATATGGAAACAGCTTTCATTGCTTTTTACTAAGACTTTTTTCAACTTCCTGGGAGGTTTTCCGGTTTCTTGATAGCCTCCCATGCAGGTATTAAACCATGCCTGCCTTGGCTTAGCTCTCTCACAATCAACCAAGTCAGCTAAGTACTAGATCTGGGAATAAACTTTTAATTAATCCATAGACATTCATCTGCCTCTAGGTTGAAACATTGAACAAAAAGCAATACAAATACTTGTTTCAAATGCTTAGAGAATTGTGGGATCTCAAACTACAAAATCCTGATAAGACCACACTTGGAATATTGCATCCAGTTTTGGTCACCATGATATAAAAAAGAAATTGAGACTCTAGAACTGTGATGGCGAACCTATGGCATGCATTTCACAGGTGGCACATGGATCTATATTTGCCGGCATGGCATCTCTCAGCTCCGGCACACATGTGTGCACCGGTCAGCTGTTTTTTGCCTTCTGGAGGGCCGGGGGAGGCCATTTTTGCCCTCCCCAAGCTTCAGGAAAGCCTCTGGAGCCTAGGGAGGGTGAAAACAGATCATTTCCAAACTTTGGCCTGATTAGCCCGCTGGGCCCGTTTTTTGCCCTCCCCAGCTCCAGGGGAGGAAAGAGGCTTTCCTGAAGCCTGGGGAGGGTGAAAAACAACCCAACAACCCAACCACATTTTCAGGAATGATCCATTTCTGCCTTCCAGGAGGCCTCCGAGGGGCTGGGGGAGGCCATTTCCGCAACTCCACTGTGCTGTACAGTAGAATCCATTTTAAAGGCAGTACAGTAGAAGTCTTTTTAAAGCACAACAGGCTGTATTTCAACAGAACAAACACCCCAAGGGTGTTAGGGGTGTCTTACCCACACAGTATTTTTTTCCACTGAGTAAGTCATCTGTGTACCAAATTTGGTTGAACTTGCTCAAGGCGTTCCAGAGTTATGCTGAAACATACACACACAGACACACACACACCACACACACACACACACAGAGCCATTTTTATACGTCTATATAGATTTGTTTTTCTTGAATGTTCTGACACCAGAGTTCAAAAACATCAGTATTCTTTCTAGGCTGCTGCTTCAAATGTGTTGAGTCTTCACTTCAACAGAACATCACGGGGATGCTATATCCATAAAACTCTTTTATTTCAGATTAGTTGTTCTTACTTGTCCAAAACCTGGATCTATTCAATGATGTAGCTAGCATCAGAAGGGAGTCAAAAAGACAATATGTGGCCAGACATTACAATGGAATTGTGTTCTACTATCTTACCTGTTTTAATACCCTCCTTCCAGGGGTGGGTTTTCTCGCCCCGTTCCAACCGGTTCGGTTGGAACGGGGCCAGCGGCGTCCTCGTGCACGTGCGCAGTACACGCATGCGTACTAGCGTCTGTGCGATGCTCCAGCTGCTCCTGGAGGATCGCACAGGCGCTGTATGCATCCTGCGCAATGCGTGGAAGCGCAGAACTCATCAAAACCGGGTAAGGAGCGTGGGCGGGCGGGCCCTTCGCCGTTCCCGGAAGTTACTTACTTCCGGGTTCGCCCGACCAACCGGTTCGCAGGGACCGCCGCGAACCGGTTGAAACCCAACCCTGCCTCCCTCCCTTGGGACATGTTTCCATGGGCCTGGGAGTTGACTTTGCACAGCCTCTTCTCTTGGCCACCATTAATCTGTTGTCTCTCTCTTACAAGAATGTCATCGCTGTTTTATCAACCTTTCTCACTACATTTCTTTATTTAGCTCATTTATACCCCTGCAATTGCAAGACTGTCAGTGGTTTACAACGTGCATAAGCAGACAAGTCTTGAAATAAATCACTCCCAGTAGGACTAAAACATACGTATTTGTTTAGTTATTCGATTTCTATAGCTACCCATCCTCTAATAAGTGACTCTGGGCGGAGATTATGAAACCGTAGAGTCATAAATTTTACCATCATAATTATGAAACCGTAGAATCGTAAATTTTATCACTGCAATTATAAAATCATAGAACCATAAATTTTATCATCGTAATTAGGAAGCCATAGAATCATAAATTTTATAAGATCATTGAAACTGAGGTGCCTGTCATTCAAGTTAGAAACTCTGGATCAACTTGGTTTTTCTGGAAACCAGACCACATAACTTCTGCAGCTGGGAGGCTGATCCACAATAGAGCAGCTACTTCTGAAAAATACCTTCTGGAGAACCTTCATTTGAGTCTACCCTGACTTTGTACCTCATAATTTCTTCCTGAGACATTCATCAACCAGTATGGAAGTCACCTTCCATTGCTTTCTTCCAGGATGTTTTTCTTTTTAAACTTCCCAATCCAATGGCTTTTCCAAATGTATGGACATATTTTGGTTATCCCTACAATTACCTTATCCTATTTACATCTCACTTTGATTCAACTCAATCTATAGTTCATAGCAGTTAGACTTATATACCGCTTCATAGGGCTTTCAGCCCTCTCTAAGCGGTTTACAGATTGCCCCCAACAACAATCCGGGTCCTCATTTACCCACCTTGGAAGGATGGAAGGCTGAGTCAACCTTGAGCCGGTGAGATTAGAACCACTGAACTGCAGATAGCAGTCAGCTGAAGTGGCCTGCAGTACTGCACTCTACCCACTGCGCCACCTCGGCTCTATGTCTTCACTTGTTACAGAATAGAATAACAGAATAACAGAGTTGGAAGGATTTTGGAGGTCTTGTAGCCCAACCCTAACCCATTTCAGACAAATGGTTGTCAATCTTGGTAAGGCCACACTTGGAGTACTGCATTCAGTTTTGGTTGCCACGATGTAGAAAAGATGTGGAGACTCTAGAAAGAGTGTAGAGAAGACCAACAAAGAGGATTAGGGGACTGGAAGCTAAAACATATGAAGAACAGTTGCAGGAACTGGGTTTGATGAAAAGAAGGACTAAGGGAGACATGATAGCAGTGTTCCAATATCTCAGGGACTGCCACAAAGAAGAGGGAGTCAAACTATTCTCCAAGGCACCTGAGGTCAGGACAAGAAGCAATGGGTGGAAACTAATCAAGGAGAGGAGCAACTTAGAACTAAGAAGAAATTTCCTGATCCAGATCTGATCTAGATTGTTGATTTGTTTCCATCCATTGTTTCTTGTCTTGCCTTCTGGTGCCTTGGAAAATAAGTTGACCCACCTCTTCTTTGTGGAAGCCTTTCGAATATTAGAAGACTGCTATCATGTCTCCCCTGGTCCTTCTTTTCACCAGACCAGACATACTCAATTCCTGCAATTGTTCTTCGCCCTCTAATCATCCCGGTTGCTCTAAGACTGCATTCGCACAATACGCTTACTTCTTTCACGTAAAGGGGCACACTAAATCTTCTAATTGGATTAGTATTAAAATGGTTTCGTTTTGTTTTATGACTTAACTTGCTGCATAAAGCTGGCTCCTTTGATTACTTTAGGGTTCAATCGATTGAGCAGAATCAGAAAGTGAATTAATTCAAGGATCGGGTTAGTGTGTTGCTTATAATTTATAATGAATTGGGAAGCAGGCATCTTTATGCAATCAATCAATCAACTAAGTTATAGGCTCAATTCTTTTCTTTCTTCCCATCCAGCTCTCGAAGGAAAAGGATTCAGCTACAACACTAAGCATTTTGAAAGCTAAAGTTAGTAAAAATTACAAATTAAACTTGTTATACCTTTTTTTTTAACCTTTAAATACTCTGGCTTCTTTCTCCAATGCTTTATTGTGCAAGTATCCTTCAAAAATAAGACATAAAATTACTTGCACTCAGAAACAACTAATTAATCCCATTTACGTAGCAGGCAGATTGTAAAAGAGCTGCTTCTTTCCTTCCCTCTTTTAATATCTTGTCTACTTCAATAGGCGATTGGACAACTGTGTCTGAGTCTGGAGTGCCCCTTAGTGGCCACAGCTATACTATAGATATTTTGCTCAAAATGTCTATCTATAGACATAGGTAAGGTTCCCGTTGCACACATGTGCTAGTCGTTCCTGACTCTAGGGCGCGATGCTCATCTCCGTTTCAAAGCCAAAGAGCCAGCGCTGTCCGAAGACATCTCCATGGTCATGTGGCCGGCATGACTAAATGCCAAAGGCACATGGAATGCTGTTACCATCAAAGGTGGTTCCTATTTTTCTACTTGCATTTTTTACATGCTTTCGAACTGCTCAGTTGGCAGAAGCTGGGACAAGTTACAGGAGCTCACGCCATTACACGCCGCTAGGGATTCGAACCGCTGAACTGCCAACCTTTCGATCAACGAGCTCAGCATCTTAGCCACTGAGCCACCACGTCCCTTTATCTATCTATATAGGTATAGTCTAAAACTCAGGAAAGAGCAACAAGTAGTGCTTGACTTACAACCGTTTGTTTAATGACTGTTCGAAGCGACGCCGATCCTGGGAAAAGTGACTTACGACCATTGTAGCATCTCCATGATCATGGAATCAAAAATCAAACGTGTGGCAACTAGCATGGATTTATGACAGATACAGTGTGTGTCCTGAGAACCTAAGATCACCTTTTGTGAACGACCATGTTGCACTAATTTCACAACTGCAGCAATTCACTTAAGAATTGTGGCAGGAAAGGCTATAAAATGGGGGCAAAATTAACAACCGTCTCACTTAGCAACAGAAATTATGGGCTCAGCTGTGGTCGTAAGTCAAGGACTAACGGACACATGAGAAAAGCCTAAGGAAGCTTCAGCAGCTTCTTCATTCCTTCGTCTTTCACCACGCTAACATAGAAAGTTAGATTTTTAATAATTCCCGATCAGTTAGCTGAACAGTAGATAATTGAAATAAAGATTGGACTGTAATTTCTCATTATGCTTCAATTGCATCATCCATGCTTCTAAAGAAAGAGAACGCCAGCTGTTTCGAAATGGTACTAAAATGCATATGAAATGTTTTGGATCCTTCTGTCCAGCATGTAGGCAATTCTCTGAAATCAAAATAGAACAAGCCAACATTGGATATGAGTGAGACATAGATGAAAGGAAGATTGAGTCCAATATGGCCACACCCAGCTCAGGGGTGGGATTCAACATTTTATTACTACTGGTTATGTGGGCGTGGCTTGGTGTGGCATGGCAGGGGAAGGTTACTGCAAAATCCCCATTCCCTCCCAATCAGCTGGGACTCGGGAGGCAGAGAATAGATGGGGGCGAGGCCAGCCAGAGGTGGTATTTGCCAGTTCTCCAAACTACTCAAAATTTCCGCTACCGGCTCTCCAGAACTGGTCAGAACCTTCTGAATACCCCCTCTGATCCAGCTAGAAGCTTGTCAAAGACCAAGGAAGGTCCCAAAGTGGCCTCCTGAATCAAGGGGCTCCTCATTTCAAGTGCCAACATGCCGGGTTCTATTATAGGAACAGCTGGATGAGAGGCTGTAAAGCAGGGGGGCGTCCAACCTCTGCCACCTTAAAATTTGTAGACTTCAATTCCCAGAATGGCTGACTGAGGAATTCTGGGAGTTGAAGTCCACAGGTCTTAAAGTGGCCAAGGTTGGACACACCTACTCCAGTTAAAGACCACCTTTCTGAAGAATATCTTAGAATCATAATGGTGAACCTCTGGCACATGTGGTGGCACACAGCACTCTCTCTGATGGCATGGGAGCCGTTGCCCCAGTTTAGCTTTGTCGCACATGCGTGTGCGCCTCCTACTAGCCAGCTGGTCTTTGGGTCTCTACTGCACATGGGTGGGGGCGTGGGGATGCATGTACAAGTGTGGGGGCAGGGTGTCTGTAGGGGCTGTGCATATACACGGCAGGGCAGGGGCCATGTGGGGGCACACATGCATGGGGCAGGGCGCATGCACGGGGATGCACATGCATTGCATTTGGGGGTTTAAGCGCATGTGTGCTTTAGGCACTTGCTCCAGAAAAGCTTAGCCATCACTCTCTTAGGATGTGACTTTAACCAACAAACCTATAGTGTTACTGAAATGCTTCTGCAATACATGATCAATAATAAGAGCTGTAGTGGTGCAGTGGTTAGAAGGCAATATTGCAGGCTGACTCTGCCCAATGCCTGGAGTTCGATCCTGACCAGCTCAAGGTTAACTCAGCCTTCCATCCTCCCGAGGTCAGTAAAATTAGGACCCGGATTGTTGGGGGAAAGATACTGACTCTCTAAACCACTTAGAGAGGGCTGTAAAGCACTATGAAGTGGTATATAAATCTAAGTGCTATTGCTATTGCTATAATATCAACTGATAGGTTTACTATACTCAGTATTGAAACAGTAAATATCAAGTGCTTAAAATAACCCAGAAAATGATAGAAACATCATGCATTACTTTCAAGTCCAAAGTAGTCCATCCAAATAAAGTGTATTTTTTCATCCACCTCACTCCCCAAAAAACTTTCTCCAAAACCCTTTGGAATTGTCCTGTTGACTCAAGGAGCCTCGTGTGTCTCCCCAAGTCTCTTTGTTTTAAGGGGGTGAAGAAGAGATGATATGATGTCATCAACGTCGCTACTTCTGACAAACTTGTTTTATTTAATTCCAGTCCAAACATGTGTTCTATCTACCCTTCATGAGCATTGAAATTGCATTTTTCACAGGGATGTTAAGAGGTGCATGATTAATGGGGGCTGTGGGAGGTGTGCTCACAATCCAGTTATCAGATAATGAGATTAACCGGGCGAGCTGCTGCCACGCTTTCAGAAATGCATTCTGAATCTACATATTCAGCTCCAAGTCCAATCTTGTTATTGCATAACAAATAAAAACGCTGGGCAAGCATTTTAAAGAGCCTCTGCTGTAATTGGATTTTTAGCAATAGTAGCAGGGAGAGACTAAGGACAGGTAGAAGAGAGCACTTCCCTATCAGGGCCACTCCGGGTTGTATGCAGAAGGCAAGCTAACCAATTGTGTATCGTTTATTTGTGTGTGATAATGATGGGCCAGGGTTTAAATCAAACGGTTGCAATGGCTCAGCAATTAAAGCTGGCGGCCCGGATTCACGACCTGTGTGCTGCCCGACAATGTGAGTTCCCATTACTTGCTCCCACTCCTGTCAACCAGGCAGTTTACAAGCATGCAAATGAGGATAGATAAATAGCAGGGGTGAAATCCTCCCTGTTCGGCCTTGGAGTGGGTGGCATACAAGACAAATAAACTAAACTAAACTAAACTAAATTAAACTAAACTAAACTAAACTCTGCCATTGTTGAAGGCATTGAGGAATCTGGTAAGGAAATAGCTCTGACAGGAGACCCAACAAGTCAACTGGTTGCCTAGTAACCTATAACAATAAAGTAGAGTTCTAATACTGTAATGTAGGGTTTGATCTTGATATGACCTACTTCAAGTTGCTGATATTGAAATTAATGGGCAGATATTCCCTTGTCTTCCCGTGCCCATCCTGTTCTTCAGGAATTCTTTTCCTTCAGTTCATACTTACCCCACAGCTGAGTCATATTATGAAGAGTGCAATACAACCAGCAACAAGTTCAGCGCTCATTCTAAATCAAGTTATTTCTCTAAAGTAGACACTGATTGACTGTGTCAGGGTTCTAAGTAGCATCCAAAAGTAAATCAGAGTCCAAGGCAAAGTATTGCTCAAAGTTGGCACACCTGGGGAAACCCGAATCTGAATCTTCCCGGTTTTCCCCCACCCAATTGAAAGTTCAAGATCTTGCCCCCACACCCACAAGTCCATCACATGATCCAATCTCCCACTGCCATGCTGGCAGCTTCCACCCATCCAGATCCGGTCAGGTGCAGAGGTGCAAAGAGAAAGGGTGACCTTGGCTTTCTAGAAAGAATGTTGTTATGGCTACATTGCATCTAACTCCATACAATCCCCCTCCTATTTTCCCACAATAGAAATGGCATAGTAGAATAATAGAAAGTGTGGCAGCCAAAGATCCAAAAGAAAAGATGGCTGCAGGCCTGACAGACTGACTATGTGACATCAATGGTGCATCCTTTTTTTTAACATGTCCAATGGCAAAGAAATTTTGGATGAAAATACATACATGATTAGAAAAAATGATAAAGCAATACATAGAGTTAAAGCCGGAAGTATTTTTGTTAGGCATAATACCTGAAGTTTATAATAAAGGTAATACATATCTAATATTACATGTGCTAACAGCAGCGAGAATTGTATTTGCACAACATTGGGAAAATGAAGATACCCCTACAGATGAAAACATAATTAGAAAAATACTAAACTGTGTGAAGATGGATGGATTAATATTAAAAATAAAAGACAAGGAAGAAACAGAATATTTTACAATATGGGGTTCATTTTAGCAGTGGTTAGATAAAAGAAGTAGAAATTAGAAGATAAAAGAATATTATTATGTAAAAGCAAATTATGACAAATTATTACTACATATGAGCAAGCACTGTTTTACCATTATCATTATGAATATTATTATAATTATGATTAGCATGACTATTATTGTTTGGTAAAAAAAATAGACCCAGACAATACATTGTTGACTAAGCACTTTTATATAATAATGGAAAAATGTATAAATATTTTTTTAAATGGTACATCCATTTTTGACCACATTATTAAATTTATTTACAATGCTTTTATCTCATTTCAATCTTGGGACTCTAAACTTAGCAGGAATTCCACACCACTAGATATTATATTACAGATGATCCTTGATTTAAGATGGCAATTGAGACGGGGATTGCCATTGGTAAGCAATGTAGCCATAAAAACAGTTTCGTCTAATGGTTAAAACATCAGGCATAGAAAGTGGGAGACTGCGAGTTCCAGTCCCATCTTAGGCATGAAAGCTGGTTGGGTGACTTTGGACCAGTCACCAGGAGACTGTGAGTTCTAGTTTCCTCTTAGGCATGAAAGCTGGCTGGATGACTTTGGACAAATCACCAGGAGACTGTGAGTTCTAGTCCCATATTAGGCATGAAGGCCGGCTGGGTGACTTTGGACCAATAACCAGGAGACTGTGAGTCCTAGTCTCCTTTTAGGCATGAAAGTTGGCTGGGTGACTTTGGACCTATCACCAGGAAAGTGTGAGTTCTAGACCCATCTTAGGCATGAAGGCCAGCTGGATGATTTTGGACCTATCACCAGGAAAGTGTGAGTTCTAGACCCATCTTAGGCATGAAGGCCGGCTGGGTGACTTTGGAGCAGTCACTCTCTCTTAGCCCAACCCACCTCACAAGACTGTTGCTGTGGAGAAAAATAAAAGGAGAAGGAAGAATCATGTATGTTTGCTGCCTTGAGTTACTTATCAAGTAATAAAGGCAAAATAAAAAACTAATAAATGAATAAAGTGCAATGTCATATGACCCCATTGCTTAACAAGGCAGTCCCGGTTGCCATAAACCAAGGTTGTTAAGTATGAAGTGGAGGGGGTCCCAAGTGAGAAACGTCCGGGTGTTGTGGAAGGTTGCCAAGGAGTGGGTTGGAAGGTCTGGTGCAAAAGTTGGAGGAGAGGATACATTAGTCGACACATTAGCAAGCTACATGAATTCAAGAGAGCAAAAGCAAAAGAGTTCAGTATGAATGCAAGCACAATAAGAGGGAAGGAGGGCATTCATGGTGTGTGTTTGTGTGTGTGTGTGTGTGTGTGTGTGTGTGTGTGTGTGTGTTTGTGTTTGTGTCTGTGGTGGGTTCTAGGTGGTACGGCCTAGTACAGGCGTACCGGTGGTAGCTGGAAGCAGTGACCACCATAACCGGAACAGTGGCTTGTTTGACCCACCCACACGTGTTCCTTACCACTTTTTGAGGCAAACATGCCAATTGGACAGGTGCGCACAACGTATGGCACCTGCGCGACCTCCGCTGAGCAGCTGGTGTCGCAGGGCAGTGGTGTGTGCATGCGTGCACAGCGTGCGTGCCTGACAAGAACGCCCAACCCCGTCGCAGCATACCAGTTACGACAGGATCCGGAACCCACTACTGGTATATGCCTGTGAGTGCAAGGTCATCTAGGAAGGCGGGCACTAATAAATGTGGGCATGTGTGCAAAACACAACAAAAACATTTTTAAAACTCTATATTGAGTGGTGGGATTCAGCCGGTTCGCAGCTATTCCGGAGAACCGGTTGTTAACTTTCTAAGCAGTTTGGAGAATTGGCTGTTGGAAGAAATCTCCTTTTGTTTTTTTCCACTTTACAGGGCTAATCCTGTAGGGAAGGCAGGAAGGAAACATTCTGGTGTTGTTTCTAGCCTCATCTTTATTGCCCTGTTTACAGAAACTGCCTCTCCGGTTAACCCTTATTACATTGTCACAGCTAAGGCGAAGCACCCATCGACATGACTGATATTGAGTTGGGCATGCCCACCCAGTCACATAACTGCCAAGCCACACTTACCCAGCTAGTCATTAGGGCAGAGAACCAGTTGTTAAATTATTTGAACCCCACCACTGTCTATATACCACCACATAGTTGTACTTTGCCAGTTAGTCTGGGCTTGGAAGATAAATAGAATTGTGCTTATTAATACAATGAATGACTGTCCCCCTGTTGATGTCTAGACTACTGGCCAACGTAATCCTTGAGTTGTTAATTCTTCTACTTTCTACATTCATTTTGCTAATGTCCAAAGGAAAAGCTAGGGAAATCCATATCAATTTTGGAAGCTTTGTAAAAGGTGAAAATCTCTGCTGCCTTACCTGCTGTTGACCTAGGAGGTGTGGGGATCCCCATACTGATTGAAGAATTCTGGGAATTGAAGTCCACAAGTCTTAAAGTTACCAAGTTTGGAGACCCCCTGATCCAAACAAATCAGGACCAGTTCAGGACCTTGGATAGCAGCGTTCATTGGCTGTAATTTATTTTCTCTATTAGGAACCAAGTTTAGGATTTTCTATATACAACCAGGCCATTCAGAAGCCTATTGGAGGCTACTATCCCATTACTCCACCTCTACTGGCTATTAGCATTGATTCTTTTTTTTTGTTTTGAAATATATTTTTATTATTTTTACATTTAAAACAATGCAGTATCTCAGAGTCGAAGTGACCATACATTCACATTATACACAATTAGTCTCAACCAGTTGACTATTAGCCAACTTAATGCATTATCTATCCTTCTGTCCAATCATAATATATACAGTTTGTTCCACTCTGGTCACCTTGTCTTATACCAATCATAAAATCTGTTCCAGACTTCAAAATATTCTGATTCCCCTTTATTTTTAAGTTCAAGAGTGAGCCTATCTGCTTCCGCATAGGCCAACACTTTTCTGATTATATCTATCTCTGATGGTGTATTTTCTTTTTTCCAATACTGCACAAAAGTTATGCACACCGCAGTTAGTACATGTATAATTAGATAGAGTACATTTTTTCTTAAACCCCTCCAGTATTATGCCTAGGAGAAAATTTTCTGGTTTAAACAAAATTTGGTCTCCCACCATTTGTTCCAACCATGATTGAATCATTTTCCAATATCTTTTGGCCTCATTGCATGTCCACCACATATGATAAAAAGTGTCGGGTGTTTTTTTACACTTCCAACAATTTGGGACCAGATTTTTAAACATTTTGGTGAGCCGTGCTGGGGGAGATGCCATCTGTAGAACATCTTATAAAGATTTTCTTTATACGCCATAGCCAATGTTAGTTTCCGATTAAGTTATTAGAATTGATTCTTAAAGAGCATTTGTCCATTTCTGAAAAGTTAACTGTAGACATTATGAATAAATTGCCCTCTGTATCGGTATTTTTCAGACCTTAATGCAGGCAGTCGGTACAAGGATAAAACTACAGTAGAACAGATATGATCCATAATAATGTGTCATTTTTGTACTAATCAGGATGAAAACCCCAATCACTTATCAGAATATATTTCTACTTCCAAATTCACTTAATTTAGTCATGTTGGCAGAGCAAACAGAATGACTGAGAAGAAGGGAGAAAAGTTTGGGATGAAATCCGTGGATATTCTTTGTCCAGCTATGAAACCATTTTATCTAAAGTAGTGAAATTCAGATTTTTCTCCATGTTATCATCCCTCAAAATATCAATCCCCTGAAATTCTATGGAGAATTTATCGATAATGGCGTAGCAAAAATCTAAGTGAGCTGGAAGTATCTTGATGCAACATAATATTACTAATTTCCAATCTTCCGTATTTGACCTGAAAATCAAGATCTTTTTTCACCCATCTTCCCCTGCATTTTTCCTGATATGTCAAATCCCCAGAGGAAGTGGAGGAATCTCCAATGGTCCCCCAAAGAAAAATTTAGGGATAGAGAGACTAAAATTCTAGACCCGTCATGGCGAACCTATGACACGTATGCCGGAAGTGGCACGCAGAGCCATCTCTCTGGGCACATGAGCCATCGCCTGTTGCTCTTCTGGGTTCTGGCATACCAGCCAGCTGGTCTTCACACACATGGGAGCACTGGAAACTGGAAGAGCAGCCGCCCAGTGTGCATGCATGCGCTGGATGGCTGTTCTTCCAGTTTCCGGCACTCACATGCGCACTGGCTATCTGGTCTTTCAGTTTCTGGCGTGCATGCATGCATGAAGACCAACTGGAAGCCAGAAGACCATGAGCTGCATGCACACTGGGAAGCTGCTCTTCCAATTTCCGACACGCGCACACAAACACACACATGCTCCCATTTCCGCACTCGGTGCCGAAAAGATTCGCCAACACTGCTCTAGGAATCAGGTGCTCTTCATGATAAGGGATTACGGAACTTTATATAATGATGTTCTATAAAAACTGAAGGGTAGATATAAACAAAATCCATGTGTTTAATTCCACTATTGATTTCCCAATCGGCAAGGACTCTTTAAAGATGTTAAAAACTGAACAATTTCCCTAACCCTTCTCCATCTTGCTCTATCCAGAAACGTTACACTTCAGTGCTGTATCCAATACAGTGGTGGGATTCAGCCGGTTCGCACCTATTTGGGAGAACTGGTTGTTAACTTTCTAAGCAGTTCGGAGAACTGGCGGTTGGAAGAAATCTCCTTTTGGTTTTTTCCACTTTACAGGGCTAATCCGGTAAGGAAGGCAGGAAGGAAACATTCTGGTGTTGTTTCTAGCCTCATCTCTATTGCCCTGCTTACAGAAACTGCCTCTCCATTAACCCTTATTACATTGTAACACCTAAGGCGAAGCAGCGCCCATCGGTGTGAGTGACGTTGAGTTGGCCACGCCCACATGGTCACATGACCAGTGAGCCCCGCCTACGCATCTGGTCATTAGGGCAGAGAACTGGTTGTTAAATTATTTGAATCCCACCACTGATCCAATAGTTACGACTACTGAAGTCCTAAGGTTTGGCAAGGCACCTAGCTTGGAAGGAAGATCACTATGATAAAAGTAAAAAGACGCTGAGGCTCTAGAAAGAGTGCAAAGAAGAGCAATAAAGATAATAAGGGTTCTGGAAGCCGCCCGGAGTCCTCCGGGATTGGGCGGCCTATAAATCCATTAAATACAATACAATACAATTCTGGAGGCTAAATCATACGATGAACGACTGAAGGAACTAGGTATGTCTAGTCTAACCAAGAGGGGTAGGGGTGATGTGACAGCAGTCTTCCCGTGCTTGAAGGTCTGCCGCAGCAAAGACGGGGTTGACCTATTCTCCAAAGGGCAGCACAAGAAGTAATACAGTGGAAGAGAGGCAAGGGAAGAAGAAAGAGGTAAGGAGAGGTGGGTGGAAAGGAGAGAAAGAGAAGGAGAGGAGAGTGGAAGGGAGAGAAAGAGAAGGAGAGGTGGGTGGAAGGGAGAGAAAGAGAAGGAGAGGAGAGTGGAAGGGAGAGAAGGAGAGGAGAGTGGAAGGGAGAGAAAGAGAAGGAGAGGTGGGTGGAAGGGAGAGAAAGAGAAGGAGAGGAGAGTGGAAGGGAGAGAAAGAGAAGGAGAGGAGAGTGGAAGGGAGAGAAAGAGAAGGAGAGGAGAGTGGAAGGGAGAGGAAGAGAAGGAGAGAAGAGTGGAAGGGAGAGAAAGAGAAGAAGAGGAGAGTGGAAGGGAGAGAAAGAGAAGAAGAGGAGAGTGGAAGGGAGAGAAAGAGAAGGAGAGGTGGGTGGAAGGGAGAGAAAGAGAAGGAGAGGAGAGTGGAAGGGAGAGAAGGAGAGGAGAGTGGAAGGGAGAGAAAGAGAAGGAGAGGTGGGTGGAAGGGAGAGAAAGAGAAGGAGAGGAGAGTGGAAGGGAGAGAAAGAGAAGGAGAGGAGAGTGGAAGGGAGAGGAAGAGAAGGAGAGAAGAGTGGAAGGGAGAGAAAGAGAAGAAGAGGAGAGTGGAAGGGAGAGAAAGAGAAGGAGAGAAGAGTGGAAGGGAGAGAAAGAGAAGGAGAGAGGGCAGGAAGGGGAAGAGAAAGGGTAGGAGTAGGGGAGAAGGAAGGGAAGAAGGAAGGGGAAGGAGAGGAGGAAGGAAGGAAGTAGAGAAGGAAAGGAGGGAGAAAAGAAAGGGAAAATAAGGTGGTGTTACAACAGGCGCTAGGGATGGTAAACAAAGCAACCCAAACTGTATATTATAACCTTTTAAACGGAATAACAAAAGTATAAGAATGGCAAAGAAAAAGAATAACTATGTGAATGTATACCTATAATTGTATGTAAGAGAATAAATGATAGTAAGAATATAAAGCATAATTTAGGTAAACAATATTTTGTTATAAATAGCTAAGTATAAATAAGTATAGAATAGTACATAAAAATGGATAACGAATAAGGGGACCATGAATGCAAGACAGAAATGTATAGAAGGGAAAAACACTAACTGTAAAGAAACCGATACGGAACTGCTGTATGATATATGATGGAACTTCTTGTTCCTATCTTGTTTTAAGTCATGTGTTTGTTTTTGTTGATGTGTTTGTTTTTGTTGATGTGTTTATGTTTAAAATATTTTTTTTTTAAAAAGAAGTAATAGGTGGAAGATCATTAAAGACAGCAATAGCAATAGCACCAGAGAGATGGGTTGCTCCTGGTTTGGCCCGGATCAGGCAAACCAGTAGTAGCGGCGATGGGAGGCTCCGCCCACCTGCCTGGATGCTTCTGTGCATGCGCAAAAGCGTCATGTGAGTGAACGTATGAGAGCGAACTGGTAGTAAAAAAAATTGAAAACCCACCACTGACTTAGACTTATATACCACTTCATAGTGCTTTTACAGCCCTCTCTAAGCAGTTTATAGAATCAGCCTATTGCCCCCAACAATCATCATTTCACCCACCTTGGAAGGATGGAAGGCTGAGTCAACCTTGAGCCTGGTGAGATTCGAACTGCTGAACTGCAGCTAGCAGTCAGCTGAAGAAGCCTGCAGTACTGCACTGCATTGCCGCAGCTCATCCAACTTAGAAGTAAGGAAAAATTTCCTGACAGTGAGAACAAGTGGAATGGGTTACTTCCGGAGGTTGTGGGTACTCCATCACTGGAGGCTTCAAAGAGAGACTGGACAGGTATGGGGTCTCCTGCTTGAGTGGGGGTTAGACTAGAAGATCTCCAAGATCCCTTCCAGCTCTATTATTCTATGCTCCGTCGTATTTTATACAAGGGATTGCATGACTGTAGGGATTGCCACAAGGTGGCACTGTCATATTAGCCTTTACTTGAAGAGAACTGCAAGAAGCCAACGAAAAATTATGGTGTCAGAGAGATGCAATAAGTGTTAGAAGATGCAATAAATTACAGAAGCCCCATTCCCATTTAGGGCACAGCTGGGGAGAAGCTGCCTGCTTGTGGGGCTCCCTACTGGGAAGATTATTTCAACAGACCCATCCACTAGACATGAATTATTGGCTTTGCTGGGTGGAGGGAAAAAAGTTTGTTCACCTCCAAATGACAACTGAAAAAGCTGAGCTGATCTAGAAACTGGGAGATTTAAAACTAGATAGAAATTAGGACAGTGTTTTTCAAGTTTGGCAACTTTAAGACAAGTGGACTTCAAGTCCCAGAATTCCCCCCCCCTCCACTAAAACATTCAGTCTCCTCGTGGTGATTGGTCCAAAGGCACCCAGCTGGTGTGTATGCCTAAGGTAGGACTAGAACTCACAGGCTCCTAATTTCTGGATCAGCACCTTAACCGCTAGACCAAACTATTATCATAATTGGGGGACAGCAGAGGTGGGTTTCTGCCGGTTTGCCCCAGATCGGGCGAACCAGTAGTGGTGGTGACGGGAGGCTCCGCCCACCTGCCCTGACGCTTCTGCGCATGTGCAGAAGAGTCACACGAGCGTGTGAGTGCATGCTCACAAGCGAAGCAGTAGTAAAATAAATTGAAACCCACCCGTGGGGGACAACCGGAATATCAAACAGTACATTATTCCGCCTACTTCTGTAGCTTCCTATCTTCTCAGTGGACTTTTCGTGACGTCTAAGGATTGCAAGATTAACTTCAATCTTCCTACCCAGTATAATTAACTCCACTATCCTACTCTATTTTTAGCCTGGCCTAACCTAGCTTATTGTTGGGCACTGCATTGATAAAAGTAACTTAATCAGAGGTGGAAATGTACAGTGAAATCACGACGTAGTAATATCACGGCCAGTCTCCCCTGTCCTATGTTGCTTCACCAGTTTGAAAACAATGCAGGCAGAGGTAGTACTTTACCAGTTTGGACCAGTTCACCTGAACAGGTAGCCCACCCGCCCAGCTCTGTGGCATCCCATTCAGGCCCTTTTTTTAGCCAAAAGTGCATACACAGAAGGCTGAGTGTCAATGGTGGGATTCAAAAAAAAATACTACTAGTTTTGTGGGCGTGGCTTGGTGGGCATGGCTTAGTGGGCGTGGCAGGGGAAGTTTACTGCAAAATCCCCATTTCCTCCAGATCAGCTGGGACTTGGGAGGCAGAAAATAGATGGGGGTGGGGCCAGCCAGAGGTGGTATTTGCAAGTTCTCCGAACTACTCAAAATTTCCACTACCGGTTCTCCAAAACTGGTCAGAATCTGCTGAATACCATCTCTGCGGAGTGCATGTGCGGAGGTGGCACGTGTGAGCGAATCAATCACATGCACGCTCACATTTGCGAACCATTAGGGAAGGTAAGTGAATACTACCCGTGAATGCAGAACCTTCAGACTTCCTTCTTTCCAGTAAACTCACTTCCCTTGTCACTGTGGGCTGTTTTCGGCATTCTGGTATTGCAAATTACAGCAAACTGGAAACATTACGACAGCATTTCTCCATTCTGGCTGCTTGATGATGTCTGTACTTCAACTCCCAGAATCCCCCCCCCCCCAAGCCAGCCAGCCAGTAGTGGATGTAGATGTCAGATGAGGAAGTTGCCCATAGTGTGGGAAATTCTCAAATTAAAACCTCTCGTTTAGTGACAATTCAAAGTTACAATGGCACTGAAAAAAGTGACTTATTGTTTTTCACACTTACGACCACTGCAACATTCTCCACGATCAGGGCCACCGAGAGGATTGTTCCTAATTTAACAACTGCAGTGATTCACTTTGCAACCGTGGCAGGACAGATGGCTTTAACAACATCTCCCTTAGCAACAGAAATTTTTGACTCACTTGTGGTTGTAAGTTAAGGACTACCTGCATTCATAGTTCCCCCTTCCTTAGAGGATCTGATTTTTCAATCTGCAAAAAAAAAAAAAAAAAGGTTTTATCCAGTTTAAATCTTTCAGACGATTGCATATAGGCAAACCAGTGGCCAGTATAACCTTCCTTTTTGCAGGGTTTTTTTTTTCTCATTTTGAGAATAAACCAGTGTTGAAATCTATTTTTTTTACGCTTGGTGGGGCATGGCTTGGTGGGGTCATGTGACTATGTAGTCATGTAACTGGGGGCTCAAAAGACAGAAACTCACTTTAACAATGTCCTGCTGGAGGAGGGTTGGACTAGAGGACCTCCAGGTGCCTTCCAGCCCTAGATTATCCTCAGAAGCTGCATCTAGTGCCAGCTTTGTAGTCCTTCCTTCCTCTCCTTCTTTCTTCCCTTTCTTTCTTTTTCTTTCTTTCTCCCTTCTCTCTCTCTCTCTCATTCTCTCTCTCTCTTTCTTTCTCTCATTCTCTCTCTCTCTCATTCTCTCTCTCTCTCTCATTCTCTCTCTCTCTCTTTCTCATCACCCCCCACCCCCCCATTTTTGACCTAGTAGGCTTCAGGAAGTGTGTTGGGAGCAAAAACGTACCCCCATCTTATCCCTATTTTTGACCCCACCCCCATTTTTGGCCTAGCAGGCTTAAGGGAAGCCTGCTGGGAGTAAAAATGGACCTACCCCCCTACCTCCATCCCCACCCTTGTTTTTGGCTGTGCGATGTGCGATCGCCAGAACTTTTTTTTAAAAAAAAACTTTTTTAGTATTTTTTTACTACCGGTTCTGCGAACCAGTAGCATTTTTTACCACCAGTTCAGGCGATATCATATCATCCAGGGTTGTTTGGCAATCCTTTCCCTTCTAAAAATGGCTTTTGAGGTGACACCCATAAAAGTAATTTAGGAAATCACCTTGTTTTATATCTACTCCAAACTCTCAGTATGGCACGTTTTCAAAATGATTCTTAAACGCTACATTAAATTTTTGACTTTTCATACCATAAGTAACCGTACCACCCAAATCTCAATTCATGACCTTCTAACTCCAATAGCCCTTTAGTTGTTGTTGTTGTTTTTAAGTTATCCAAAGATTTGTAACTAAGTTAATTGTCACTGAAATCAGGGCTTTTCCTGTCTAATACAGGATTAGGATAAATAAATACCTGAGCAACGCTGGGTTATCAGCTCGTGTAAAATAAAAACAATATGTGTAGTAAATTTCTTTATTGGCTTGTAAGATTTATTAGCACATTGCAACGCTGGGCAGCTTACAATATTAAAGATAAACATGTATAAAACCTAATGATATGAATACAACATATAAAATAAATCCAACTAGCTCAAAAGATGGGGAGGGAGGGACTATGATGAGAAGAGGAGGGGCTGGGATCTATTATTCATCTATCAACCACCCCCCAATGCAGAGGTGGGTTCCTGTCACTATTACTATGGGTTCGATGCACAAAGGAGAGCAGAGAAGAAAGCATTTAGACTTCAAGGACAAAGTTTGCTTTCAATTACATTTTTAAAAAATCCAATTTATGCCTGCCATGTTCGTGTTGGTGTGTGTGTGTGTGTGTGTGTATTTGTGTGTCTGTGTGTGTGTTTACTCCTCCCACCATCACCATTTCTTCCCCTCATTCAATTATGGATGAAGGTCTGAAAGCTGCATACAGTTTGGGCCTCCGAAAGCATTTGATTTTAACTTATTAGTTTTCCTGCATGAGATGAAAAGGCGATAAATTTGATGCTATCCATAGAATGACCTAGCTCTGGGCAGTTGTACATCATCATCCCCAATGGATACAGGAGCAAAAGGAACCACAAAATTTCTGGCGCTGAACACAAAACAGTCTGGACTCTCCTTCTGAGAGTAACCTCTTTTCTTCGGAGGGATAGAGAGAAAGCCTAGACACACACACACACATACAAAATGAGTAATGATGTGTGACCCAAGCTTCACCCTTATATTTGTCATCCCGACACATGGTTTGTCCCTTGCCCTCAGCTCATTGCAGATGCTGGAACTGCATGTTAAGTCAGCAAACAGCCACAGAAAATTAAGGAATGTGGTATGGAATTTTAGTATAAAATTGGATAAACTTCCAGGTTGGGGGGAAAGAGAGACAGAGTCAGAGACAGAGAGAGAGAAACACACACACACACACACACACACACACAGAAAGAGAAAGACAGACAGACAGACAGAGACAGAGAGAGACAGAGTCAGAGACAGACAGAGACAGAGAGACAGAGACAAAGAGAGAGAGAGACAGAGAGAGAGACAGAGAGAGAGACAGAGATAGTAAGAGAGAGACAGAGACAAAGAGAGAGACAGAGAGAGAGACAGAGAGAGACAGAGACAGAGAGAGACAGAGACAGAGATAGAGACACATAGTAAGAGAGACAGAGAGAGACAGAGAGAGAGACAGACAGAGATAGTAAGAGAGAGACAGACAGAGACAAAGAGAGAGAGAGACAGAAAGAGAGACAGAGAGAGAGACAGAGATAGTAAGAGAGAGACAGAGACAAAGAGAGAGACAGAGACAGAGATAGAGACACATAGTAAGGCAGAGAGAGACAGAGAGAGAGACAGAGAGAGATAATAAGAGAGAGACAGAGACAGAAAGACAGAAATAGAGACAGAGAGATAGTAAGAGAGAGACAGAGACAGAGAGAGACAGGGAGACAGAGATAGTAAGAGAGAGACAGAGACAGAGAGATAGTAAGACAGAGAGAGACAGAGATAGAGACACATAGTAAGGCAGAGAGAGACAGAGAGAGACAGAGAGAGATAGTAAGAGAGAGACAGAGAGAGACAGAGAGACAGAGATAGTAAGAGAGAGACAGAGACAGAGATAGAGACAGAGAGAGACAGTAAAAGAGAGACGGATGATGGATTGAGAGAGCCGACATCACAAGGTTCATTCCAAAATGCCTCCCTCCCTTCAGATGGCTTATTCTTTTTATAGTTTTTACAAGCAAAGCAATGAGCAGCAACAGTATATCTCTCATTCTCTTTGTCAATCTTTAAGAACATCCCACCCAGGGTAGAGTCTCACATATCCAGATGGTTCCTAGTATTGCCTGGCGAAGCTAATTAGGTGAGCTCATAGGTTAAGAGGTAACCAGCTACTGAGATCATGGCAGTTTGCTGCGCATGTCTTTACGTAACCTTTCCTCTATCCCTACAGACAGAGATAGAGCAAGAGACAGAGAGACAGAGATAGAGACAGAGAGAGATAGTAAGAGAGAGACTGAGAGACTGAGAGACAGAGAGGGATAGCAAGAGAGAGACACAGAGAGAGAGATTGAGAGACAGAGAGAGATAGCAAGAGAGAGACAGAGACAGAGAGAGATGTAGTTGAGGTCCAATGAGACATGGGTTTTCTCTGTCCATCCAGCTCTCTCTGGGAGATTGCCCAGAGAGGAGACGGATGAAGTCTTTCAGATGATCAGACGTTTGAAGGGCACAGGAGTGGGGCAATGGATGTTAGCTCCCTGACATCTGCAAGAAATCTACATCTGCCAAGACTCAGAGGTCCAAACACATTCTTCATTGTCAGGTTTGTTGTCCTCAACCTAAATCCCACCAACAGCTGGCCACATGGGTGGAAATGACTGAGTTATCTTTGAGTGTCTGATATCAAAGGGAGAAGAAATAGAGATGTCCAGACTTATACTAGATTTCATTTATAAGAATTCCAGGCCAGTAGGATCCAAAGTCAAAATAAGCTCTCAAAAAGGATTAGGAATAAGTAGGAATTCATCCCAAAGGTGCTTTTTTTTTTTTCAAAAGGCAACCGGACTTAGTTTTTCCCTTGAAGACATTTCGCTTCTCATCCAAAAAGCTTCCTTAGTTCTGATTGAAAACGGAAGGATTACATATGATCATCTTCAGAGGTGGTATTCTGCCATTTCGGACCAGTTTGCCCGAACCGGTAGCAGAAATCGCTGGTGGCCCTGCAACCCCTCTGCCCCGGATCCATGGCATCCCAATTAGGACCCCCTTTTTTTTAGTCAAAGCGCATGCGCAGAACGCGGAGTGCATGCACAGATATGGCACGCGTGCTCACATTTGCAAACCAGTAGGAAGGAAGTGAATTCCACCCCTGGTCATCTTCCATTTATTTTCTTTAATTCCACCCTATAGCTGACTTCCTCATCTTGATATCCTCCAGAAAATTTTAAATTCCAGAATTTCCAAGCAATATGACCTTTCTCCCAAAACATTTCAATATAACTGTGATGGTGAACCTATGGCACATATTTGCCGGCCTGGCAACTCTCAGCTACAGCGTGCATGTATACCCTGGCCAGCTGATTTTGGGCCTTCTGGAGGGCTGGGGGAGTCCATTTTCGCCCTCCCCAGGCTTCAGGAAAGCCTCCGGAACTTCCAGTTGGGCCACTGGGCCATTTTTCACCCTCCCCAGGCTCCGGAGGCTTTCTTGAAGCCTGGGGAGGGCAAAAAATGGCCCAAGGGCAAACCGGAAGTTAATCACTGTAGCTCACTCCTATAGCATGTCGTATGTAGGAGATGACGAAGCTGAGCCCGAGGGAGGAGTCAAACACGTCATAAGTCATGAGTCCCTGCATACCCAGAAGAGATCTAAATCCAGCCCACCTTGAATGCCTCTCTTATCTCCCGCACATTTCCCTTGCTTGTTAGTTGGTCAGATTTTTGTAGACAACTTTAAGCTTGCAACCTTTATACTCATTTTAACTGCCCAAATCTCCTGATTTCCCAGGTGTTTGACATGGTATTTAGCCCGGGGGAAATGGGGAAGGGGCTGCTGACTGGCATTGAATTACGTAGAATCAAGATCACGGGCCATTTTTCACCCTCCCCAGGCTTCAAGAAAGTTTCCGGAGCCTGGGGAGGGCGAAAACTCCCACACACGGCGGGGGGGGGACACATGCATATGCACAGGTGGGTTTAGAAAAAGGTTAGCTATCACTGCTTTAGAATCAGAATGCTGACATTAATCTAATGCTGCATAAGAATCGGAATGCTGACCTGTTCCTACTCCTTAGCCTGAGAAAGGAGGAGGGGTGGGGGGAAATGATGAAAAGACAATATCCTCGGAGAAGAAAAAATTCAGACAAATACAAGTTCTTCTCCTGTATATGACATTGTCAGAAAAGGGCACTCATAATTCAAACAATTCTGACAACTTCACAATTTGCCTGGATGCGAAGCTGGGAATTAATCTCACTTGGCAATAGGCTGCCGATGAATATTTAAGTAGTTGGTAGTCAAAACGAGAACTCTGAAATATAATATATTTTGGCAGTAAGAGAGAAGGAATAAACCTAAGAACCAAATTAAAATATCAACTGCAGTACTTTCTTAATCTCAAGACCAGTTTGGGAGGGAAAACATTCCTTTTTATGTATAAAATACATACATGCATACATACATATCAGAGGTGGGTTTCAAACCCTGGCGCTACCGGTTTGCTCGTGCTCACTCATATTGTTTCTGTGCATGAGCAGAAGCGTCCGGGCGGGTGGGTGGAGCCTCCTGCCACCGCTACTATAAGTTTGGTTGATCGACACACCTCAACTCACCTCTGATACATATATACATTCATGTGCCTGCTAATACAGGTAGTCCTCAAATTACAACCACAATTGAGCCCAAAATTCACGTGACACATTTGTTAAGTGAGTTTTGCCCCATTTTACAACTTTTCTTGCCACAGTTAAGTGAATCATTGTGTTCGTTAAGTTGGTAATATGGTCGTTAAGTGAATCTGGATTCCTCATTAACTTTACTTGTCAAAAGGTCACAAAAAGTGATCACGTGACCCTGGGACACTGCCACCGTCATAACTATGAATCAGTAAGCATCTGAATTTTGACCATGTGACCCTGGGGATGCTGCAATACTGTAAGTTTGAACGGTCACTAAATTAACTGTTGTAAATTGAGGAATACCTGTCATTTCCCATGATTTATTAGAATAGAGAAACATTCTAAAACTTTGTTTCAAACATGACTTCATCTCATGGATTGGAGACAGAGTACTAATCATGTCATGTTGGTACCAACAGAAGAAAATATATGTAGCTCATGGGTGAATTGAAGGTGCTCATTGAGTTTGGTTCTGCCAAATAAGCAACATCATCAGTGGTGGTGAAGATGTGATTTGCTTCTTGTTTATATATGGTAGCTTGCCTTGCTAATGTTGGTGGGGTTATGGTATTTTCCTTCGCTAGTTTGTATATTTGGGTATTGTTTTCTGTTCGTTGATTGTTTGTCTGGTGTTAATCCCTGCTTATCTAGCTATTGGCTGCTTTTCTAGAGGAGATGTTCTGGTCTTTTTGTTAACTTTTTACCATTTTTACTGTCTCTTTTGAATAGTGTGTGATTTATCTTTATGTATCACATCAGTATTTGGTGTCCCACCACCTTAAACACCTTTGCTTAATATCAATTCAATTGTTCCCTCCTGGGCCTGAAACTTTAAAATGTCAATCAACTGTTTGCTAATCACTGTAGTTCACTCCTATAGCATGTCGTATGTAGGAGATGATGAAGCTGAGCCTGAGGGAGGAGTCAAACACGTCATAAGTCACGAGTCCCTACACACCCAGAAGAGATCTAAGCCCAGCCCACCTTGAATGCCTCTCTTATTTCCAGTACATTTCCCTTGTCTGTTAGTTGGTCAGATTTTTGTAGAGAACTTAAGCTTGCAATCTTTATATTCGTTTGAACTGCCCAAATCTCCTGATTTCCCAGGCATTTGACATGGTATTTAGCGTGGGGGAAACAGGGGAGGGGCTGCTGACTGAATTGAAAGTTTGAAATATCTCATAAAACATAAATTCAGATCAAGGAAATACATTATGACTATTAGTTTCCTGTTCTATTCATTGCAAAAAAAAAATCTTTCTGGCTATACTCCAATGGGCTGAGTTGCTCAGCAATAAAAGCGGATTGTTTTTCAAGGCCTCCCAAACATTCAAATCGATATCGTTTCTTCGGAATCCTTTTAAACTACTGCATTCTGAATTCAGACTACCGATAACTAAAAGTTACAAATGATAAGTTCGCCATCTGGATCAAAGGTGATTTCTACAGAAATTTGAGTTCTAGACAGTGGTGGGATCCTACCGGTTTAAAAACCGGTTCGGTGATCACGCACTTTGAGTGCGTTCACGGTTTTGAGAAAAAGTAGCTTCCACATTACCGCTGGGGAGGAAAACAGTTGAGGTGTGGCAATCCGCTTTGCTGCGCGACTCAGCTGAGAAGATATAGCTTGAGTTAAGCACAGAGGCGGGTGGGCGAGCCCACTTCATCATTGGAGTGAACCGGTTCTCTCCCAGATGATGGTCGGAGCTACCAGTTTGCCCGAACCGGTCCGAACCGGTAGAATCCCACCCCTGGTTCTAGAGATCACAAACTGATCTCATACATGATTATTTCTTCTTCACTAGTTTGAATTGTGATGGTCAGCTTCTGTGGGCTTAGATGCTACAAACAGTCAATACAATACAATATCAGAGTTGGAAGGGACCTTGGAGGTCTTCCAATCCAACCCCCTCCCTAGGCAGGAAATCCTGCACCATTTCAGACAAATGGCTATCCAACATCTTCTTAAAGACTTCCAGTGTTGGGGCATTCACAACTTCTGGAGGCAAATTCTGTTCCACTGATTCATTGTTCTCACTGTCAGGAAATTTCTCCTCAGTTCTAAGTTGCTTCTCTCCTTGATTAGTTTCCACCCATTGCTTCTTCTTCTACCCTCAGGTGCTTTGGAGAATAGTTTGACTCTCTCTTCTTTGTGGCAACCCTTGAGATATTGGAAACCTGCTATCATGTCTCCCCTAGTCCTTCTTTCTCTTAAACTAGACATACCCAGTTCCTGCAACCGTTCTTCATTCAAAACCGAATGTAGTATCTCCAACTGTTGCCTTACGTGATCTTGATTCTATCCCTCTGTTTGTGCAGCCTAAAACTGTGTTGGCTTTTTTGGCAGCTGTTCCACACTGCTGGTTCCTATTTAAATGGTTGTCCACTAGGACTTCAAGATGCCTCTCAGAGTTACTACTATTGAGTGAGGTACCACATAATGTGCATTTTGTTTTCCTTGCCTAAATGTAGAACCTTACTGTTTTCATCACTGAATTTCATTTTGTTAGATAGCGCCCAATGTTCAAGACTGCCAAGAACTGGAAGCAACGTAGGGTTCAATTTGAGAATAAGGACAGCAGGAAGGAATGAGCTGATAAAGGGACACTGAGGAAAAAAATATTCTTGTTCTGAAAACAAGGGAAGTGTGAGAAAAAATTCAAATAACCCCACCTTGAATTTTTGGAGCACAGAGAAACTTGGATAAGCATTTAAGTTTCTGTTATTCTACTCTAATGAAGAGCATTCCTGGGAATTGTCATGTCTGTTTCTTGACCTGAGCTTTCTTGAAGGGCTGACACCTGCCAAAGACGTTTCTGTTTTTCTCCTTAATTCTCAAAGTATGTTACATTTCTTCAGAGCATTATAGCAATGGAAAGGCAGTGAGGATTTCCCCGCCCCCCCAACCCCAGTCAGATTCATTGGTTTTGTCCTGTCTTCTCCTCTGGCCCCTCCTTCATTGATTATGACCTCTCTTCCTAGGCCAACAGGAGAAGCACTCTCATAATGTCTTTGCTTCAGACTTAAGCCGATATTGGAAACTCCTGAATATACAGTTGAAAGAACACAACATTTAACCCAGGGGTCGGCAATCTTAAACACTCAATGAGCCACAAAGGTCCTAACCAGAAGCTCCCCAGTCAATTTTAGAGCCAACCGGAACCCCAATTCCCCCACCATAGGGTTATTCTGACCGAGGCTTCCCAAGAGCATGAAACAAACTCCTTGTCCCGGGAAAACCTCCTTTTATTAACCCACTGTGAATTCTGCTCATCCACATCCAGCAAAGTCTTTCAAGGGAGGATTTACAGTCACCGATCTTATCTGGCTTGGAGAGCTGCCAGGCCGATATCTGCAGAACTTGGCAAGGAGTCTCCGAGAGTCACTAACCAATTAAGCAAACTGATTGTCTCCTGCAAACTCCACTCCCCTTTCGCTCCTCTTTTATTTCCTTCTGGGAGGGGCCATTCATCATCTGGCTTTACTCCAAGTCGACTCCTGCTCTTTAGTTGTTCCCTTTTTCTGGCAACTCTGCGCATGCGCACACTGGGAACAGGATGTAACTGTTTGTCTGCCTCACTGCTGTCTGACTCCAAAGGCAGCCTGATAACTGGCATATGGCTCTTCCCCCCCTCTCTGCCTGCGACACAGAGCCCTCATCAGAGCCTTCCCCAGACTCCAGGACTGGGCCATGTTCCCCCCCCAACCTCCTCACTGTCTGAATTTGCTGCCAGCTGCGCTAACCGCTGGTGGGCCACAACAAGAGTCTCCTTCTAATGTGGCATCTTTTTTCCTCTACCTGTCCTAATCAAAAGCCCTATAAATTGTGGAGCCAACCAGAAAACCAGCCCCCTTGCCATAACACCTCCTCCTGGCATGCTGTGCTTCTCCCCACCACCACCACCAGATGCTCCTCTTAAAATTGTGGCACCAACCGGCAACAGGGAGCCACAGCAGAGCCACATGCGGCTCCAGAGCTGCAAGGTTGCCAACTCCTAATTTAGCCCAAAATCTCTCTGCTGCATCTTTGGAAATTTTTAGCAAAGTGTTATTTGACAGCCACTTCATTTACCTTAAACTGAGTGTGGAACATGGAGTTCTTGCAGAGCACAAACAGAAAATGATCTGCAGGACAGAACTAGGCTTAGATTTTGTGCATCCAAAGGAAAACCTGTATAAGAGAATTTTATGAGTCTGTCCTCCATTTCCAAAAACCTCTAAGATCCTCTTGGTTGGGGCAAGCAGAAACCAAGAAATGTAACAGGATATCAGAAGTGGATGGGGCCTTGGAGGTCTTCTAGGAATGCTCCATCATTTCAGACAAAAGGCTGTCCACTCTTTTCTTAAAAAACTCCAGGGTTGCAGCACCTACAATTTTTGTAGAACCGGTAAATATGACCTCTGACTGGCCCCACCCCGTCTATTATCTGCCTCCCCAGTCCCAGCTGATTGGGAGGAATTGGGGATTTTGCAGTATGCTTCCCCTGCCACGCCCACCAAGACATGCCATGCCCACCAAGACATGCCACGCCCACCAAGACATGCCCACAGAATTGGTAGTAAAAAAATTTGAATCCCACCACTGTCCTGCACCAAATAATACATTGGACTAATTAGCCAACTTCTGATTCTATGATTCCAAGAACTGCAGATAAATCACGACTATATTTTCATGGAAGTCCCCTTTCCAGGATATCTCATTAAAAGTTACATAAGCGGAACATCCTTCAGATGAATTAAAATGCTACACAAAATTCAAACCATGGGGCATGAGTGGACATGCCATCGAAAGTCAGGAAAGTTACTCATCATCGGTCACATGGGTAAGAAGAATTTGTTCCTAGTTTCTTTCTTGATGATGTATCTTAACATTTTCTCTGTCCTTTCTCTATAGTATGCCTGTTCCACACTGCCAATAATATAAAATAACAGAGTTGGAAGGGACTTTGGAGGTCTTCTAGTCTAACCCCCTGCTTAGGCAGGAAATCCTACACCACTTCAGACAAATGGATAGCCAACATCTTCTTTAAAACTTCCAATGTTGGAGCAATCTCAACTTCTGGAGGCAAGTTGTTCCATTGATTAATTGTTCTAACTGTCAGGAAATTTCTCCTTAGTTCTAGGTTGCTTCTCTCCTTGATTTGTTTCCATCCATTGCTTCTTGTCATGCCTTCAGGTGCTTTGGAGAATAGGTTGGCCCCCTCTCTTCTTTGTGGCAGCCCTTGAGATATTGGAACACTGCTATCATGTCACACACACACACACACACACACACACACCCTCATCTTTCTATTCATTAGACTAAACACATCCAATTCCTGCAACTATTCTTATGTTTTAGCCTCCAGTCTCATAATCATCTTTGTTGCTTTTCTCAGCACTCTTGTAGAGTCTCAACATCTTTTATATATCATGGCAACCAAAATATGTTGCAAACTAACATTTGTTAGAATCGGTGAAAGTCTTAGAAAAAAAAATGCTGGCACATATCTCAGAATACATAGATAAAATCATATTTGCCGTAGTTTTCCCTGTGACTCTCTAAGGAAGCTGAAGTTGGACTTTGAAAAGGCTGGATAGAAAGCATATTGAAGTTTAGAGCTTTGCTATGGGAAAACGCGATGCATTCTCACCATAAATTTATAGCAATCGGAGCATTTGAGGTCAGGCGAGTCATTAAATATAACTGCGTTTTGGCAGCTCTCAGGTTACACCCAAAAATCAAAGGAGGAGGAGTCACACTCAAATAGGAAACATCTGTGCAAGATCTTCAATACGTGCAGTTGAAAATCAACCATTTGTACCATTTTAGTGTTCATAAGCAAGACTCACGCTTCTTCTCAAGCCCCAAATCTCTGAAAAACTCTTTATCTTATTTCCTCCCATTGTCCTTCTTCTGCTGATCTGCAATCCAGAAAGGTTGTCATTCCTTATTTATTTACTTACGTATTATTTGGAAATCTATTTGCTGCCCAACTTGTATCTAATGACTCTGGTTTTTTTTTTTTAAAAAAATCATTGAGCTATTATGATCAATGTTTTGAAAGGTTTTCATATACTGTATTATTTTTTCCAAGCTACTTGTTCTTTTGGGAGATAAGGATTAGTCTTAAATCCAGCGTCCTTGTCTTTTTTGATACTGTAAACCCAGCCTGATGTCAGTTTTGGAAAGAATTCAACTCCTTTCCCAAGGGCCAGCTGTGGTTTTCCCCATTTGCACAAACATTGCATTAGAGCTGGAGAAAGTGGCATTTAATCTTTACATCCCCTCGGTGGGCCATCCGCAACCATCAATCAATATTTTGGAGGAGAATTTATTCAACCTAATGGGATCCTTTATTGCAAGAGCAATTGTCATTGTGCCAGCCTGATAAAGTCTGCATCACAACTTTTGTCTTTGCCTTTTTTTTCCCCAGGCCATGCTAAAGATATACAAAGAGCCGAGAGTTCGAATATCCAAAATCTAATCCCTAACTATACTAGGTCCAGTCTGGGGTGGGCTTCAAAATTTTAGCAAGGGGTTCTCTGCCTGGTTGCTGGGTGGATGTGGCCATGGTGGGCATGGGTCTAGGCAGCCTCCTGTACCACCGTTGGGATGGATTTTTGCCCTCCCTGGGCTCCGGAACCTTTTCTCGAGCCTCCAGGAGGGCAAAAACGGCCTCCCCAGGCTCCAGAGACCCTCTTGAGGCTGGCAATGGGCCTCCCGAACTTCCGGTAGGCCCAGGTTTTGCCCTCCCCGAGCCTCCATGCGTGCCCTGCATTTAAGAGCCGAGGTGGCGCAGTGGTTAAATGCAGCACTGCAGGCTACTTCAGCTGACTGCAGTTCAGCAATTCGGCTGTTCAAATCCCACTAGGCTCAAGGTTGACTCAGCCTTCCATCCTTCCGAGGTGGGTAAAATGAGGACCCAGATTGTTGTTGGGGGCAATATGCTGACTCTGTAAACCGCTTAGAGAGGGCTGAAAGCCCTATAAAGCGGTATATAAGTCTAACTATTGCTATTTATCTGCATCCAAAACAGGCCACGTGGGGACTCCTAGGAGGAGAGGGGTGGGTGGGACCAGCCAGGAGTGGGATTTGGGGGTTCTCTGAGTACCCCCAGCAGCCCACTCCTGGGTCCAGCTCACAGTTAGCTCTGAAAAGAAGGCCATTTATTCCTGCAACCAAGTCAGCAATAAATATTCTTGATTTATAATACTTCCCTTTTCTGCTTTCTTAACTTCTCTGCCCTTCTCTGTCATATACAAAGACCATTTTATAAATTCAAGCTGTGACATTTGACCAATAAACACTCCATTATTGTCTAGCTTCCTAGCTTATTTTGCTCTGTGGCATGTCCAGCTATTCTTTATTAGCAAATTCATTCTTCTCCTTTCTGCTTATACTCAGGTCCACTGACGGCAACTAAAAAGAAAAACCCAAACTAGAAAACGTGACACTCAAAACGTTCCATTTAAAATCTGTTCATTGTTAAAAGCTTGGATGGGGGGGAGGGGCATATGGTCGCCATTTCTTACATTCTGGAAAAGAGAGGGCTGAAATTTCTAAGGATGAAAATTGTTCCCTAAACTAGGACACCGAAGGCAGCCTTCTCCTATCCAGAAGACAGCTGAGCTTGTATCAATGGGAAGATCTTAAGGGAAGTTTTGCTTCTGATGTAAATAACTGGGTGATTCAGAGCAGGTGAGGCAATCCTTCAGTGCTGTGGCCTGCCAGCAGAGCTGGCAGCAGATTCAGACCAGTGAGGAGGTTGGGGAGGAACATGGGCCAGTCCTGGAGTCTGGGGAAGGGTCTTATGAGGGATCTGCATTGGAGGCAGAGATGGCGTCAGAGCCGTATGCCAGTTATCAGCTGCCTTCAGAGTCAGACATCAGTGAGGCAGACGAACAGCTGGAGCCTCCTTCCCAGTGTGCACATGCACAGAGTTGCCAGACGAATGGAACAGCTAAAGAACAGGGGTCGACTTGGGAGTAAGGCCACAGGTGGACAATGAATGGCCCCTCCCAGAGGAAATAAAAGAGGAGAGAAAGGGGAGTGGAGTTTGCAGGAGAACAATTAGTTCGCTTAATTGGTTCGTGACTCTCAGAGACTCCTTGCCAAGTTTTGCAGATATCAGCCTGTCAGCTCTCCAAGCCAGATAAGGTCTGTGATTGCACATCCTCCCTTGAAAGACTTTGCTGGATGTGAATGAGCAGAATTCACAGTAACTTAATAAAGGAGTTTCTGTCAGGACAAGGAGTTTGCTTCATGCTCTTGGAAGCCTCGGTCAGAACATTTAGATTGTTAAGTTCTAAGGCTGTTGAGGGTTCTAACAATTGTACTTAGTGGATGAAAGGCAGGCACTGCAGATGTCCCAGGAGAAGAATTGTGGAGTCCTGAATCTTATCCCGATTAACAGCTTAGCATCAATTTTGGGCAACAATGGTGTCTTGCATCTTTAGGTTTTAATGGCCAACCATTCTCCAATAGCAATAGCAATAGCAGTTAGACTTATATACCGCTTCATAGGGCTTTCAGCCCTCTCTAAGCGGTTTACAGAGTCAGCATATCCCCCCCACAGTCTGGGTCCTCATTTCACCCACCTCGGAAGGATGGAAGGCTGAGTCAACCTTGAGCCGGTGAGATTAGAACCGCTGAACTGCAGATAACAGTCAGCTGAAGTGGCCTGCAGTACTGCACCCTAACCACTGCGCCACCTCGGCTCTGCCCACAGAAGGTCAGCTTTTCTTTACCATGACAAATTCTGATGCTCTTGTCCACTGGCCTCTAATGAAGACACTTTCTAAGCACTGCAGTTGTCACCTTCAGTTAAAACTCAGCAAAGATTTCAGAAGCCGTTACTGTTTCCCTACGGAAAATTAAAGTTATTCCGAAATCCTGCCAGGGTGTAGTTTTACATCTCCTTGGACAGGTTCCACAATAGGAATATTTTGTGTTAAGCAAGAAGATCTGCGGCTTGATAAGACAAAAATCACAAGATAAGAGGAGGGTGCATGGAAAAGTGGGGTGGGAAACCCACAGCTTGCAAGTCTCCTTAGTCTTCCTTTGGGATTCAGTACCCTACCACCGCAAAAAGGAGGCTGAAAATCACATCCCAATCCTACTGGAGACAGTACTGTTGAATGGCCAAAGCTGACCTTAGAGAACATAGAACAGTGATGGTGAACCTTTTTGGCACTGAGTGCCTAAACTGGAACACACATTCGTGCATGCGCACCAGAACGCCGGAAACTCACCCCTGCCTGTTTTTTGGCTAGTCTTGGGGTTCCATCACAAATGCGCGAACGACAAAAGCGCGCCTGACTAAACCGCGCCGACGAATGAGCGCTGAAGCGCGCCGACAACAGCGCGCCGACAGAAGCGCGCTGTAACCTAACCCTAAAAATAACCCTAAACCTAACCCTAAACCTAACCCTAACCGTAACCCTAACCCTAACCCTAAACCTAACCCTAAACCTAACCCTAAACCTTAACTTAACTTAAATCGCGCTTCTGTCCGCGTGCTATTGTCGGTGCGCTGTTGTCGGCGCGCTTTTGACATCGCGGTTTTTAGCACCGCGGTTTTGTCGGTGCGCTTTTGTTGTTCGCGCATTTGTCGGGTCACGAGTTTTGGCCGGTTTTGGGGCTGTTTCAAAGAAGTTGTTAAGAAATTCTAATTTGTTAACGAGACACAATGGAACAAGACAATCATATTAACTCTATGAGATTGAGTAGCTTTAGATCCAGTTCCAAGAAAGTGATTTAGAATACACGGGAGTGCAAACATGGCATCCCTCTTTCAGCTTTTTAAAGTAGCTGCATCTTTTCTCAGAATGATTTGACAGCCGCAGCATGCAACACCATGGTCCCAGAAAAAGACATTTTGGCTTTAAAGATTCAGAAGTACATTTCCTGCTAGCGACCATTCTCTCCAAAGCACTTTTTGAAAACACTTCCAAAATGTTACACACATTAACTGAATTATGTTTTCATTCAAGACAATGAAACAAAACGAAATTAACTTTTGGGCCCAGTCAGTCAGTGGTGGGCTTCAATTTTTTTTTAACTACCAGTTCCGTGGGCATGGCTTAGTAGGCGTGGCAGGGGAAGGATACTGCAAAATCCCCATTCCCTCCCTGCTTTCCAGCTCCGTTCTCTTGTTCAGGGCAACAAAAGAAGATCAGCTGGGAGGCAGCGGGGGGGGGGGGGAAGGGACTTATTTGCCGGTTCTCCGAACCACTCAAAATTTCCACTGAATGCCACCTCTGCAGTCAGTCAATTCCTTTTGGGAATATGGACCACACTCAGCGGTGGGTTTCAAACATTTTCAAACCTACTCTGTAGGTGTGGCCTCCTTTGTGGGAGTGGCTTGCCGGCCATGTGACCTGGTGGGAGTGGCTTGCCGGCCATGTGTTTTCTCTCTCTCTCTCTCTCTCCTCTCTCTCCTCTCTCTCTCTCCCCTTCCTTTTGTCTCTCTGTCCCTTTTTCCTTTTTTTCTTCATCTCTCACTTTTTCTTTCTTTTTTTCTTTTTTTATTCTTTCTTTCTTCCTTTCTTTCTCTTTCTCTGTGTGAGTGTGTGTGTGTCTGTGTGTGTGTCAGTGGTGGGTTTCAAAAAAATTTGGAACCGCTTCTGTAGGTGTGGCCTGCTTTCCCGGGTCCACTGGTAGAAACTCTTCTAACCAGTTCGGTAGATTTGACGAACTGGTTCTACCGAACTGGTGTGAACTGGTAGGAACCCACCTCTGACCACACTGCATTAGCTAAAAACCAAGGGTGACTCCACAGCTAGAGGGAAAAAAATGGATATTTATGATAGAGATTGCCTTTTAGCCTACAAACTACGGTGTACTTGCAAATGACAGGCAGTAAGTATTGGCATTAAGTATATTTATGTGTGTGCACTGCATGCGTAGATATGTGCCCAAGTGCCTTGGCATTTATTAATACAGAATGGGCTGTGTCTTTTGCTTTGCATCATCTATCATCCCCACCCCAGGATACAAATCAAGCTGACAAATGCAAATGCCCAAGGCAATTGACAAAGGCAAGGCAGCCTTTTAGTGTCGGAGCTGGTAGCAGTACTAGAGGGAGAAAGGGAAATACCCAGAGAGAGATTAAAGTTAACACGGCTTGGACAATTAAACGACAATTGTCCCTTCCAACTCTGTTATTTTTTTTTTTTTTTTTTTTTTGCTTTATCAAAGGTTTTATTTCTTTTAAAACACACAAATATTTCATCATTCCTCAATCATTAAAACATCGAAGTACAATTTTTTTGTATGCCCCTCCCTCCCTCCACCCCCCCCTGCCCCCCTCCTCCTTCCCCCCCCCCGACTTCCCAGAACCCGTACACGGTATGGATTTTTAACAAACACAGTCTAAAATCTATTGAGAAAAAAGAAATAAAGAAATTAATGACATTCTACATTGACCTTAGCTTCTTCTTGCTGAACTAACTTTAAACAATTTAAATCATTTCTGATCTTAAGCATAGGCTAACTGGAATTTCTTGGTCCCGTATTTATTCTGTATATAGTCAATCCATTTTTTCCAGTCTCGTTTATATCTCTCATTTGAGTGATCTTTAAGATATGCCGATATTTTAGCCATCTCGGCTAAGTTTGTGACTTTTAATGTCCATTCTTGAATTGTAGGCAAATCTTCCTTCTTCCAGTATTGCGCCACCAACAGTCTTGCTGCCGTTATTAGATGCAAAATCAAGTTAGTCTCTACCACTGTAAAGTCAGTACATATACCTAGTAAAATAACTGAGGAGTAAACTTATCCTTCTTTTAAAGATATTTTGCATAATCCACCATATTTTTATCCAGAATGCCTTAACCTTTTGGCAGGTCCACCATATATGATCCAACTCTGTTATTCTGTTATGTGCACCTGATTTCTCACCCTTTTCCAGGGATGCAATATTAATTTAATCGAACCATATTATTTATATCAAAACGCAAAAGGGAATAAGGGGCGCACCAGTGTGCCTACCGTCCCTGTCCTACTGTCCCCATTTATTCGTATCCATTTCCTGTGGTTCATGTCCATGTTTATACTTATATCTGCTACCTCGTACATGCTTGACAAACGAAATAAAAGAAATAATAATTAAAACAAGCACGTCTGTGTTCACACCACACATTAAACCAGATCAGGTGATGGCAGGAAGAGCTTCCAATTCATAATATGTACGTTAGGTTGATGTAATCTAGGTTAGATTGCTTATGGTTTGGAGTAGGGTATCTCAATCTTGACAATATTAAGACATGTGGTGGGATTCAAAATTTTTTACCACCGGTTCTGTGACCGTGGGTTGGTGGGCGTGGGTTGGTGGGCGTGGCAGGGGAAGGATACTGTAAAATCTCCATTCTCACCGCACTCAAGGGGAAGGATACTGCAAAATCTCCACTCCCTCTCCACTCCAGGGGAAGGATACTGTAAAATCTTCATTCTCACCCCACTCCAGGGGAAGGATACTGCAAAATCTCCATTCCTTCCTCAATCCAGGGGAAGGATACTGCAAAATCTCCACTCCTCTCCACTCCAGGGGAAGGATACTGCAAAATCTCCATTCCCTCCTCACTCCAGGGAAGGATACTGTAAAATCTCCATTCCTCCTCACTCCAGGGGAAGGATACTGTAAAATCTTCACTCTCACCCCACTCCAGGGGAAGGACACTGCAAATCTCCATTCCCTCCCCACTCCAGGGGAAGGATACTGTAAAATCTCCATTCCTCCCCACTCCAGGGGAAGGATACTGTAAAATCTCCATTTCCTCCTGATCAGTTGGGACTTGAGAGGCAGAGAATAGATGGGGGTGAGGCCATTCAGAGGTGGTATTTACCGGTTCTCAGAACTACTCAAAATTTCTGCTACCGGTTCTCCAGAACTGGTCAGAACCTGCTGAATACCACTTCTGATTAAGACGCGTGGACTTTAAATCCCCAGCAAACTCTTTGGGAATTTCTGAAAACTGAAGTTGAACATCTTCAGTTCTGAGAAACCCTGGTTTAGAGAACAGCGCAAAACCAGCCCGTTGGACTCATTGATGGTTCAGAATGGGATTTTATTACCAAATGAAGTGTGTTGTGTGATGAAAACCTGTAAGAAACCAGAACCACTCACACATACTGAATGAAATTGCGTAACAACTCGATTTCATAAAGAATAGCATTTCATAATCCTGCAGACTACAGTTGCGAGTCTTACAATTGCCCCAAGCCATTTCATTTTGCTGTGGCCCCATCCTGCAGAGAACAAAGCAGCTTAATGGAGGTCTGGATGGCAACCAAGATTAATAATTCATCACAACTCTTGATGAGGATGCAATGAAGTTATGTACCCAATATGACAGTGGCAATTCATTTAGAACATCAGTACACATTTGGTCATTTACTTAATGCACAACAGTCTTGAATTATTATTTTTTTAAATGACTTGTTGAATAATATTCCATGATTAGGACACTGGACGCTTGGATACATTCCATGAATAAGATGGAAGAAGGCAATCAGAGAAAAGCAGGTGGAATTACTTGATAAGACAAGCACAACTGCTTGCGATATGCAGGAGGTCATAGCTGGTAATAAATAGCATGAGCAGCTGAGGCTGGCAGTTGGCAGGTGAAAGAGTTACACCTTTAAACAGATAAACCTCCACAGATAAACCTCCCAGTGGCCTCAACGACCCTCAGAAAGAGTGCTAACAACCAGATGACTGCAAGGAATATAAACCCGTCCATCCTCCAACGTTCAGTCAGAACTGAAGAAGCTCCTTGGATGAGAAGTAAAATGTCTTCAAGGAAAAACAAAGGAAGTCCGAGGTGGTGCAGTGGTTAGAATGCAGTACTGCAGCTGACTGCTAGTTCGGCAGTTCGGCTGTTCAAATCTCACCGGCTCAGGGTTGACTCAGCCTTCCATCCTTCCGAGGTGGGTGAAATGAGGACCCGGATTGTTGGGGGCAATATGCTGACTCTGTAAACCGCTTAGAGAGGGCTGAAAGCCCTATGAAGTGGTATATAAGTCTAACTGCTATTGCTATTGCTAAGTCCAGTTGCCTCTTGGGACAACCATGACCTGGATGACTGGGAATCTCCATAGGCAGAGTTAGACCTAGTTAGTACTTGAATGAGACCCCATTAAAAGATAAAGGTAAAGGTTCCCCCGCACATGTGTGCTGGTCACTCCCAACTCTAGGGGGCGGTGCTCATCTCTGTTTCAAAGCCAAAGAGCCAGCACTGTCTGAAGACATCTCCGTGGTCATGTGGCCAGCATGACTAAATGCCGAAGGCGCACAGAACGGTATTATCTTCCCACCAAAGGTCGTTCCCATTTTTCTACTTGCATTTTTTACAAACTGCTAGGTTGGCAGAAGCTGGGGCAGGTAATGGGAGCTCACCAGTGGTGGGTTCCGGATCCTGTTGCAACCGGTACGCTGCAACGAGCCTTGGGCGCATATGCATGTGCGCTGTGCATATGTGCGCACTACCGCCCTGCGATGATCCAGCTACTCGACAGAGCGTCGTGCAGGCGCCGTACGCTGCATGTGCATGCGCAACTGGCCCGGTTGGGTCAAATACAGGTAAGGAGGGCGGGCGGGCAGGTGGGTCCTCCAAAGCACCGTACCAGAACGGTACCTGGTGCTGCCAGCAGGCACCGATATGCCCGTACTGGGGCTGTAACCCTGGAAGCCACCCCATTACGCAGCTCTAGGAATTCGAACCCCCGACCTTCTGATCGACAAGCTCAGAGTCTTAGCCACTAAACCACCGTGCCCCCTTTTTTTTATCAATTTCATATATACATTCACAATTATATGATCTCATAACTGTTATTAATAATATGTATTTATAACAATTTTTCCCTACAGTTGACAATATACTTGAAGATTGCTTTCTTACCATCTCATAGATCCATCTTATCTTACAACGGTCCTACTTCTTCTTCCCTCCCTCCCTCTTTCCTTCCCTCGTTTCTTCTCTCCTACTTTCCTTCCTTCCCTCCTTCCTTCCCTCCCTCCTTCCCCCTTCCTCCTTCTCTCCTTCTCTCCTTCTTTTCCCCCTTCCTTTCCTCCTTCCTTCCCCCCTTCCTTCTCTCCTACATTCCCTCCTTCCTTCCCTTTCTTCTCTCCTTCTCTCCTTCCTTCTCTCCTTCCTTCCCTCCTTTCTTCTCTCCTTCCTTCCCTCCTTCCTTCCCTCCTTGCTTCCCTCCCTCCTTCCTACCCCCCTTTCTTCTCTTTCTTCTCTCCTTCCTTCCTTCCTTCCTTCCTCCTCTCCTTTCCCTTCTCTCCTTCCCCTTCCTCCCCTTTACCCTTCCCCTCTTCTTCCCATTCCTCCCCTCTTTCCTACTCTTACATTCCCTCCCATTCTTCCTCTGCCTTTCCCTCCGTGCCCCTTTTTATATATCCCCTACATCAGTGGTTGGATTCAAAAAAATTTTACTACTGGTTCTGCGGGCGTGGTGTGGCGTGGCTTGGTGGGCGTGGCAGGGGAAGGATACTGTAAAATCCCCATTCCCTCCCCACTCCAGGGGAAGGTTACTGCAAAACCCCATTTTCTCCCGATCAGCTGGGACTCAGGAGGCAGAGAATAGATGGGGGCGGGGCCAGTCAGAGGTGGTATTTACCAGTTCTCCGAACTACTCAAAATTTCCGCTACCGGTTCTCCAGAACTGGTCAGAATCGGCTGAATATCAACCCTGCCCTAGATGGAAGAAAAGGAAGCCCAAGCAGATCGAAACTTCTGTCCCTTTTCCAAGTCTATTCTTTAAATCAACCCATCTGTAATTTTAATTCATTTGAGAGGTGTCTCAAGGGACAGGCAAAATATTCTATCATTGATCATTTATAAGACAAGCACAAAATGATCTATGGACATGATGGAAGTCTGGACTTTTTAAGGCTAAGTAGACACAAAGCCTTGGAGAAGTATACTGTTGGTTAAGGCAAAATTTAGATACATTATTTTTATTATCTCATGCCTTTAATTACTTTGGCTTACATTTTTCTTTCTTCCTTGGTGAACTTACACAGCAATAACAACAGTACTTAGGCTTATATTAGCACTTCATAATGCTTTATAGCCCTCACTAAATGTTTTATAGAGTCAGCATATTGCCCCTGATAATCTAGATTGTCATTTTACCCATCTCGGAAGCGTGGAAGGCTGAGTCAACCTTAAGCCGGTCAGGAACGAACTCCTGGCAGAGGGCAGTGTTTTCCTGTAACATTGCATTCTAACCACTGCGCTACCAAGTTCCTTTCCTTAAGCCAACAGGATGATGGGCAGAGATGGATGGAATGTTCCTAACCTGAAAACGGCCTATCTCTCAACCTTCCCTCAACCCTGGGGAAAAAATATTCTTCTAAACTTGGATTGAAGGAGTGGTCAGACTTTGAAAATGGGGGGAAACTTTCTGGAACGCTCAGAATGACATATTTTCCAAAGGCTAGCCAGCACCCTTAAAATGTTTCCAAGGTTCAAATATTTTGCCCATTTGTTCTTCTTCCATCTAGTTTGAGTGCCAGAAATGCAATTTGTGACAAACAAACACCCAAACCACCATCTTAATTCTTGTCTGCCTTGTAGCTTTCTTATGGAGAACAGCACAGAGCAGAAGATGCGAGAGAATTTTTAATGTAGCCTTTGGTGAAATCCATTAGACTCTGTGATTTTTCTACACAAAGAAGGGTCCTATTTTTTTGCTGAAAATTTGAACCTCAATGCAGAAAGACAGCTGAGCAATGCATCCCAGATGTGGGAGATGAAAAAGTCATCATCTCCCCAAATTCCTTGAAGTATCTGACAGGTTGCTGTGAGGGCCTTGCTAGCAAGAGGGGTTTTTTATTTATTTATTTAACCACACCGCATAGTTACAAATCCTGTCAACATTGGTGGGTCATTAATCTGAGTTACGCTCCTTTGACGTGAAAACCTCAAAGCGCATGAAGACCTAGATAAGACTGATATTGAATTGTTGGAAGAAATGTCCATCTGTGTTCAGTTCCAAGTGGGGAAAAAGACACTGGAAACATGGAGGCTGCTTGGAAAGATGGCTTAATGGTGGACAGGATCACATGACTTGAGTTCCTGAACAGAAAATGGGGATCGGATGCTTCAAGATGTTGGGTGAAGAAGAAAAGAGAAGGAAGAAGGGGCTTGCTGTGTTTTTATACTCTGTTCAGCCCCACCTCTCTGTTTCCTGTTCCTGTGTAAGAAATGTATTCTGATTGGTTGTCAGACTCCCATGGGGCCATGCAGGGGCAACTCTCTAGGCTGTGTTTTGAGTCCAAGTTTGAGTGAGTTTCCAGATGCCATGTGGTCAGTTTCTGTGGGAGACTAATCCTACCTTTGTTATGTAAAGTAGACTAGCTCAGGCTTTAACGGCTCATTGACAAGGGGAGGGAAGGCAGGAAGCCCCAGGGAGCTACTCTGTCTTTAAAAACATGCTTCTCCCTTTTCACATCCAGGGATAATATTCTGCCTTCTTAATATTTCCCAGGATATTTCAGTTTCCTAGCAGAAGGGTGGGTTTTAACTTCCTACAGGTTGAAATTAAAAGACGGTTCGCAGCAACCGGATGGCACTCAAACAAATTAATAAGAGGTTAATAGCACAAGGTGGTGAGGCTCTCAGCAGATGAGAATGAATCAACATACCATAATTACAAACGGGCCACTTTTTAATTAAGTGATTCCCAGAGCTATCACCAGGTCATAAAGTAACTATTATTCTTTCTAGGAGTGGTTGGCCCTTCTCTTAGCAGGATATTTTGTACTCGATTGGAAAGGAAAACTATTTCATTTATACAGGTAGTTCTCGACTTACAACCATTTGTTTAGTGATCGTTTGAAGCTGCATCGGCACTGAAAAGAGTGAGCTATGACTGATTTTCATACTTTTGCAGCATCTCCCCATGGACATGTGACCAAAAGTTAGATGTTTGGCAACTGATTCATATTAATGAGGGTTGCAATGTCTTGGGGTCACATAATCCCCTTTTGTGATAAGCAAAGTCAACGAGGAAGCCAAGATTCACTGAACAACCATGCTACTAGTTTAATAACCGCAGTGATTCATGTAATGACTGTGACGAGAAAGGTCATAAAATGGGCCCAAATTCACTGTTGGGAGAAATGTCCATCTGGGTTCAGTTCCAAGTGGGGAAAAAGACACTGGAAACATGGAGGCTGCTTGGAAAGATGGTTTTTAATGGTGGACAGCACCACATGGTTTGAGCTCCTGGGGGGGAAAGGGGGACCACATCAGTGGTGGGTTGCAAGCAGTACGCCCCGATATGAGTGTATCAGAACCTGCCCGGAGCACTGGGTACCATTCGGTACAGTGCTCTGGAAGGCCCACCCGCCCACGCTCCTTACCTGTCTTTAAACTCTTTGGCGCTTCCGCGCATGTGCATGGTGTGTATAGCGCCTTCATGACGCTCCGCCGAGCAGCTGGAGCATCACAAAGCAGTCGCTGGACGGTAAGATGTGGAGGACTCCGGCCCCATTACAACCGTACCGGTTGCAACAGCATCCTGAACCCACCACTGGATCATATCAGTGGTGAAATTCTATTTTTTTTACTAATGGTTCTGTGGGCGTGGCTCGGTGGGCGTGGCAGGGGAAGGATATTGCAAAATCTCCATTCCCTCCCCACTCTGGGGCCAGCCAGAGGTGGTATTTTCCGGTTCTCTGAACTACTCAAAATTTCCACTACCGGTTCTCCAGAACCTGTCAGAACCCGCTCACCCTTGGATCACATGCCTTGAAGATCTTGAACAAAAAAAAGGGAAGAGATGCTGAGAGTGGCCTGGTTTTATGCCCTCTCTGGGCCCCATCCCAGAGCTTCCCGTTCCTGTGCAAGAAATGCACTCTGATTGGTGCTCAGACTCCCAGGGGGCAGGGATCTTAGCTAACTTTGTAGGCTGTCTGTCTTTTGAGTCCCAAGTTTGGTTGAGCTGTTGCTGGGTGATGATGTAATGAAAGGGTTTTGGGATTTCTATGATGGCTCTGCCTGAAGGAGGTAGATCTTTGTGATGTAGAATAGATTGACTCAGTCCTTAATGGCCCATTGACAAAGGTGAGGGGCAGGAAGCTACAGGGAGCTGCCTTTTCTTTAAAACATGTTTCTCCTTTTCTCATCCAGGGAAATATAATATTCTGCCTTTTTAATATTTCCTAAAATATTACATTTTTCTAGGAGAGGAGTGGGTTACTAACCTCCTAAGTTACTTAACTGTCCTGTTATTAAGTGAGTTTTGGACTCCATTGTGGCCCTAAATCAAGGACTATTTCTAATTGCACCTCTCTTTTTAAAAGCTGGAACACAGAGAACGGCCTGACTGCAGAAAGTCCAGTGAAAGCTTTGTCCTGTTCAGTAATCACATACGAGGCATTGCTCTCACTGTATATTTGACAAAGCTGGGCAAAGGGATTGCATGGCTAGGAAACTAACTTTGATTCTTCCGATTTCCTTCATGGGCAATTGCTGTCACCCTTTGAATTATGATTGATTTTATATTATGTTTTAGAGATGTAATTGCTACCTAGAGAAATATCTTGAAAATAAAACCAGTTTGAGACCAAAACCCATTGTCTGGAGCAGTGTTTATCAACCTTGGCAATTTTAAGACAGGGGACTTCAACTCCCTAAACTGAAGGCTGGGCAATTTTGAGAATTGAAGTCCATATATCTTAAAGTTGCCGAGGTTGAAAAACAGCGGTCTAGAGAGTTGGATGGTGGGTTCTTCTAACTGGAGATTTTTTCCCCCCAAGTTTTTTTTTATTTTTTACAAACATATCAATGCGTGAACAGTGTGGCACCTGACTGTCCTACATTTTAATACAAACAAAATAGTATTAATCATTTTTGTTTCATTTAACAAGCTTATATAATTCTAGTAACACTACACATATTTTAATTTAATTATAATCTTTTATTATGTAGCCATTCAATGTTTCAATGTGCCATTTCTATGCCAATCACCCTATTCCAAATGTCATACCTTTTAATACAAACATAATATTAATCATAGTTATTACTTTTTGCAAGCTTATATAATTCTAATAATAGTACAAACATTTATGCTCAATTGAAATCTTCCATAAAAGAGAGTTGGCTGGCCCCTCCAACTGAAAATCTTCAAGCAATAGCTGGACAGCCTTCCCTTGAAAATGTTTTCGTTCTGGAGTTCCTGCACCAGAGATGGTATTCAGCAGGTTCTGACCAGTTCTGGAGAACCAGTAGCGGAAATTTTGAGTAGTTTGGAGAACCGGTAAATACCACCTCTGACTAGCGCCCCCCCCCCCTCTATTCTCTGCTTCCCTAGTCCCAGCTAATTGGGAGGAAATGGGGATTTTGCAGTATCCTTCCCCTGCCATGCCCACCAAGCCACACCCACAGAACCGGAAGTAAAAAAAAAATTTGAATCCCACCACTGTCCTGCACCAAATAATAAATTGGACTAATTAGCCAACTTCTGATTCTATGATTCCAAGAACTACAGATAAATCATGACTATATTTTCATGGAAGTCCCCTTTCCAGGATATTTCATTAAAAGTTACATAAGCGGAACATGCTTTAGATGAATTAAAATGCTACGCAAATACAAACCATGGGGCATGAGTAGACATGCCAGGAAAGTTACTCATCATCGGTCACGTGGGTAAGAAGAATTTGTTCCTAGTTTCTTTCTTGATGATGTATCTCTATACTTTCTCCATAGTATGCCTGTCCCACACTGCCAAGAATATAGAATAACAGAGTTAAAAGGGACCTTGGAGGTCTTCTAGTTTAATCCCCTGCTTAGGCAGGAAAACCTACACCACGTCAGACAAATGGTTATTTAATCTCTTCTTTAAAATGTCCAGTGTTGGAGCATTCACAACTTCTGGAGGCAACTGCTGTTCCACTGATTAATTGTTCTAACTGCCAGGAAATTTCTCCTTAGTTCTAGGTTGCTTCTCTTGAAAGCCTTGATTAGTTTCCACCCATTGCTTCTTTTCCTGCCCTCAGGTGCTTTGGGGAATAGCTTGACTCCCTCTTCTTTGTGGCAACCCCTGAGATATTGGAACACTGCTATCGTGTCTCCCCTAGTCCTTCTTTTCATTAAACTAGACATACCCAGTTCCTGCAATTGTTCTTCATATGTTTTAGTCTCCAGTCCCCTAATCATCTTTGTTGCTCTTCTCTGCACTCTTTCAAGAGTCTCCAGATCTTTTCTACATTGTGGTGACCAAAACTGAATGCAGTCTTCCAAGTGTGGCCTTACCAAGGCATTATAAAGTGGTATTAATACTTCACGTGATCTTGATTCTATCTCTCTGTTTATGTAGCCTAGAACTGTGTTGGCTTTTTTGGCAGCTGCTGCACACTGCTGGCTCCTATTTAAATGGTTGCTCAGTAGGACTCCAAGATTAAAGTGACCAGATGACCCGCTTTTGGCGGGACAGTCACAATTTTTAATAATTTGTCCCGTGTCCCGCAGCGTGTTCAAAAAGTCCCGATTTTCCAAAAGAAAGAAAACAATTTTAAAAAGGACACCATTAAAAAAAAAGTTTTTATTTCTCTGAAGTGTCGTTCCCGATGTGGCCTTTAGAGGGCAGTGGTTTCCCTCTCTCCGCTCGGCTCGTTCGCAGCGCCCGACGAGGGGTGAAGCTCCCTCTCCTCCTGTGCGTGTGCGCGCCGACGCACGCCGTTTTTCTGCAGGGAGAGCGACGGCTTTCTGGCGGTGGCAGCGCGGCGAGGATGAGGCCAAACAGCTGAGCCGTCGGAAGGGGGGGGGTTGCCCGCTTCTCTCGGGTGCCGCTCTCCCTGCAGCCATTCCTCCCTCTTTCTCCTTTTTGTCCTTTCTCCTCCTTCCCCCCAAAAAGAGAACGAGAGGGAGAAAGAGGAGGTGGGGGAGATAGTGGGATTGCTGCTTTCTGAGCTTGGTGCAGCAAGGATCCCACTATCCTACTATTTTATTTTTCTTTATGTACACTGAGAGCATATTCACCAAAGACAAATTCCTTGTGTGTCCAATCACACTTGGCTAATAAACTATTCTACTCTACTCTACTCTACTCATTTCTATTTCAATTCTAACAAGGAGTTTAGCTTCTCTCTCTTGAAAATGTAAGCTAGCATAAGGCATTATAATGCAAGCTAGCCTTAACTTTCAAACAGTTCATTTAGTGACCAAAGTTACAATGGCATTGAAAAAAGTGACTGATGACCATTTTTCACACTTAGTGACCATTTTCACACTTAGCGACTGTTGTAGCATCCTCATGGTCACGTGATCAAAATGTTGATGTTTGGCAACAGATTCGTATTTATGATGGTTTCAATGTCCTGGGATCATGCAATCGCCTTTTGTGACCTTTTGACAAAAGTCAAATGGGGAAACCAGATTCACTTATGTTACTAACTTATTGACTGCAGTTATTCACTTAAGAACTGTGGCAAGAAAGGTGGTATAATAGGTTTAGTGACCAAAGTTACAATGGCATTGAAAAAAGTGACTGATGACCATTTTTCACACTTAGCGACTATTTTCACACTTAGCGACCGTTGCAGCATCCTCATGGTCATGTGATCAAAATTTTGATGTTTGGCAACAGATTCGTATTTATGATGGTTTCAGTGTCTTAGGGTCATGTAATCGCCTTTTGTGATCTTTTGACAAAATATAAAATTTTTAATCAAGCTCCCCCCCCCCCCCCCGGTCAATGGTATCCCTCTTTACCAATCCGAAACTCTGGTCACCTTATCCAAGATCCCTCTCATAGTTACTACTATTGAGCAAGGTACCACCTATACTGTGCATTTTGTTTTTCTTGCCTAAATGTAGAACTTTATTTTTTTCACCACTGAATTTCATTTTGTTAGATAATGCCCGAGGTTCAGGTCTGTCAAAAGAACTCTGTTCAAACTCCTGTAAAGCAATTTAGGGTCTACTTGGTCATGTTCTTGTCATAATCACTGATCACCCTAGAAAGCTGAAATCCATCCTTCCAGCCATTCAATTCCAAAGTCCAGGTAGCTACAAGGGTATAAAGTCTTGAAGGAGAGGAAACAAGCGTGTGTCCCGAAGAAAAATATCCCAACCTCGAACAAGTTACCATAAACTGAAACTTGCCTTTTTACAATGTTTGCCAAATGTAAGCAGCAAGTAAATCAGTACACTGGAATCATAGAGGGACACCGTTAACTTAAAAGTAATCTGAGCATTATGTGGAAGTGCTCTTAGTGATTATTCCCACATATCACTAAGTTACCCCCTGCGCCAAAGACTAGATAATTTGTGCCTCGTAGCTGTTTTTCATTCATGGACCTGGTTTGTATAAAACATGAGCACATTGTTGTTTTAGTTTTACCTTAGCAGTTGAGTGTACTCACTTCCTGTTGCTTATAAACCACAGTTTCCTGTTTCATAGGTAGTATATATGATAGTGATGGTGATGTTATCCATTCAGTCGTGTCTAATTTTTGGCGATTCTATGGATCTTCTAATCTTCCACTACTTCTTTTGAGTTGTTTTATGCTCTGGGTGGTATTAGCTTTGATGGTGGTCCAGCCGTCTTGATGGCCTGGTTTCCTTTTGCTGCTAAGTCTTTCAAACACAATTGCTTTCTCCAGTGAATTCTCTTGCATGACATGGCCAAAATATCGTATTTTTCAGAGTATAAGATGCACCCTTTTCCCCGCAAAAAGAGGGTGAAAATTTGGGTGTGTCTTATATACTGAATACAGCATTTTTCGCCTCCCAAAACCCTGCACTCTTCACAAAAATGGATGTGCAGAGGGTTTGAGAGGCCTGCAAAGTGCAGGAAGGTTTGGTGTAATATTTGAATCTAGCTAGAGGAAAAGGGGACACAGTGGCTAAGTAGCTAAGACGCTGAGCTTGTCGATCAGTAAGGTCAGCAGTTCGGTGGTTCAAATCCCTAGCGCAACATAATGGAGTGAGCTCCCGTTACTTGTCCCAGCTTCTGCCAACCTAGCAGTTTGAAAGCATGTAAAAATACGAGTAGAAAAGTAGGGACCACTTTTGACGGGAAGGTAACAGCGTTCCATGCGTTTAGTCATGCCAGCCACATGACCACGGATGCATCTTTGGACAGCGCTGGCTCTTCAGCTTTGAAACAGAGATGAGCACCACCCTCTAGAGTCAGGAATGACTAGCACATATGTGTGAGGGGAACCTTTACCTTTAGAGGAAAAGTGTGATTGGATCTCTCAATCCAATCAAAAATGTTTTAAGATATGGGTAATTATTTTAAGGCTTTCTCATTCCCAAAACAGTGAATTATTCAGCAGAAGGACCAGTGAATGAGAAATCAATAGCTAATTTCCCATCACAAGCCTTATTATTATTAGATTAAGGCCCAGATCTTTCATTCTTATTGGAAAGAAAGCAGTGAATAGAAAGCGGGGTGTTTAAAAAGAAAACAGTCTCTCTAGAGTCTAGACAAATGTTGTCTGCAGAACAATTTAAAACATTAGGATTCAGTCTGAAAACTGGCCAATCTCAGTTGCCATATGCAACGGGAATCAACTGAGTGTGGTTCAGATAATTTTTTTTCTAAGATGCCCTTTCTCTGATTTAATCCAACATTGTTCACAAGGCGCAATCTCTTTGTTCTTAGGACATGCTAAAGTCAGATTACCTGCATTAAAATTTAAAAATGATGGTTTGGATGATGCAACATGCTAAGACACTTAAAAGAAAATTTCATTTTCTCTGACAATAAATATATTGGGTGCAACTCTTTGCAGAAATGAGACATGACTTTCAGAGTAACCCAGTGTTTTTCAAATGTAAGATGTGTGGACTTCAACTCCCAGAATTCTTTAGCCAACTATGAAATACACTGTTGTAGATATTGAAAGTATGATAAGCTAAAGGTAAAGGTTCCCCTCGCACATATGTGCTAGTTGTTCCTGACTGAAGGGCGCAGTGCCCATCTGTTTTAAAGCCAAAGAGCCAGCGCTGTCTGAAGACGTCTCCGTAGTCATGTGGCAGGCATGACTAAATGCCAAAGGCACACAGAACGATGTTACCTTCCCACCAAAGGTGGTTCCTATTTTCCTACTTGCATTTTTTACGTGCTTACGAACTGCTAGGTTGGTAGAAGCTGGGACAAGTAACGGGAGCTCACTCCATTAAGCGGCGCTAGGGATTCGAACCGCCAAACTGCCAAGCTTTCTGATCCACAAGTTCAGCGTCTTAGCCACTGAGTCACCACATCCCTTGAAAGTCTGTCATTCTACCAGAATTTGGCTTTTCCAGTTAATCTTTGTTGCTAGGAGTCAATGTCAACTTTTAGCAACTAGATTTCTCCATGACAATTTGTCCCCAATTTGTCCTTCTATTTATTAAATTTATTCTATTTATTAAATTTATAGGCCGACCAATCCTGAAGGACTCCGGGCGGCTTACAGAAATAAAATTTTAAGAAAAAAGATTAAAAAACAGACAGTAGAGAGCAGATTAAAAGAAACACACCATGCACCCAGTCTAAGCGGGGCTGGACCTCGGTTAAGAGGTCAACAGCCCCAGGCCTGCCGGAATAGCCAGGTTTTGATAGCTTTTCGGAAGGCCATGAGAGTGAGTAGGGTCCGGATCTCTGGGGGTAGTTCATTCCATAGGGCCGGAGCGGCAACAGAAAAGGCCCTCCTCCGAGGCGCCGCCAGGCGACATTGTCTAGCTGATAGCACCTGGAGAAGGCCCACCCTGTGCGATCTTATCGGTCTTAGGGAGGTGTGAGGCAGAAGACGGTCTCGTAGATATCTGGGTCCTAGGCCATGTAGGGCTTTAAAGGTAATAAACAGCACCTTGAATCATGCTCAGAGAACAATAGGAAGCCAGTGCAGCTCGCGGAGGATAGGTGTAGTGTGGGCGTACCTTGGTACACCCAACATCGCTCGCGCGGCTGCATTCTGGACTAATTGTAGTCTCCGAACACTTTTCAGGGGCAGCCCCATGTAGAGCGCACACATTCCTTCTAATACTACACACATCATCACTGTTGTGACTGAATCCATCCACTTTACAAATATCTGACTGCAAATATACCTATTTCCCTATCCTGACATATTCACCTATATAAAACTCATTCAGGTAGTCCTCAACTTACAACAGTGCATTTAGTGACCATTTGAAGTTACAACAGCACTTAAAGTGACTTATGATCCTTTTTCATACTTATGACCGTTGCATCATGTGATTCACAGATGCTTGACAAACTGATTCACATATATGACAGTTGCAGGGTCTTGAGGTCATATAATCTTTTGTGACCTTCAGACAAGCAAAGTGAATGAGGAAGCCCGATTCACTTAACAACCCGTGTTAGTAATTTAATAGCAGCAGTGATTCACTTAATAAAGATGGCAAGAAGTCATAAAATGGGGCAAAGCTCACTTCACAAATTTCTCATTTAGCAACATGAATTCTGCTCTCCATTGTGGTCATAAGTCAAGGGCTATCTATAGTTCATGGATAACTCTGAAATTTGGAAATCTGCCTGGAAATGGGAATGCTTTACAATGATCCATATCTTACTTGTACAGCTTTGATCCTTTGATATGAAGTTTTTGATAGAGAGGAAAAACAGGAGACCAGGAAGCACAACTAGAGAGTTGTGTTTTCTTTGGCCGTTTAGTTGTTGCAGTGTGAATGCTAAGCCTTGTGACAGGAAATCAGATGGTTATTTTTCTACGTACCGTAAATGATGCTATTGTACCAGTAATTAGACATCTGGGACCAAGGATGCCATAATATCAATTGATATCCCTTGAGTAAATGTTTACGCTCAATACTGATCGTGCATCACAGGTTTTCTGTGGTATTTAGATATAAGGGAGCCAGTGCTATGACAGACTTATACTTAAGACAGGGTTGTCAAACTCAAGGCTCAGGGGCCAGATCTGCCCCACGGGGTACGTAGATCCGGCCCTTGGGCCGGTCCTGGAAGCAGAGAAGGACCGGCCCACAGTGCTTCTGCCAGCAAAAACGGCCTCCAAATTTTGTTCTCGGCTCCCCCGGCTGCCTGCAACCATTTCCCAGTAAAAACAGAGACCTCCCAAGCTCCGTTTCCACTGGCAGATGGTTGCAGGAGGCTGGGGCAGCCGAAAGGCTGTTGGATGATTGAATATTTGATCATATTGAATCAATTGGATCAATTCATCCAGAGTTCTTGTATGCAGCACAAATGACGAGGCTCAACCCATCATTATTTGGACACATTGTGGATTGAGAATATCAAAGGAAAGACCAAAACAGGACCCAAAACAGGACCCAAAACAGGACAGGTGGATGGATTCGACTACGGTATATCAACGATAGATGTACCTTTGGAAAATCTGAAGGGTCAGGAGGAGACAGATCTTCCTGGAAAACAATTTATCTATCTAGTCACTAAGACTCGATAGCACATAATTAATAAATTAGTTAGCATGGACAATCCCAAAATGAGTGACCTTTGCTTATTCCAGCTTTAACCCTTTGACGAACATAATGGCAGCAGAACAGAGATAGAAAGTAGGACACCAGCAGGGGTGGGATTCAGCTAGTTCGGACTGGTTCAGGCGAACCGGATGTTAATTTTAATCTGGTTCACCGAGCTGGTAGTGACAAGGACGGGCTGAACCCCCCACCCCACCCCACCCCACCCCACCCCTCCCAGGAGTCTTCACACAGCCCGTTCATGTAGGGCCCATGCGGAGGCTCTGGGAGGGCGAAAGATGAGCCTACCGGAAGTACCGGAAGTCTAGAAATGGGTCCATTTCTGGCTTACGGAGCCCAGGAAAAGCCATTTTTGCCCTCCCGGAGGCTCAGAAAAAAAACCCAGAGCCTGGGGAGGGTGAAAATGCCACCCACCACCACCTTAGTGCAGGAAGCCAACTAGGTCACGCCCCATGGCCAAGCCCACCCAACATGACCAGTTGGCCATGCCCAACTGGTCAGCCCTCCTACATTCTGCACCAGGAAGGAAACAATTCAGTGGATTAAGTGGAGATGATGTTATCCACCAACAAGGACCTGGCTGACCAACTTCGCAGGGCTGCTTTTGCCAATGATAAAATGAAGGAAGACCCCCTGTATACATTGCCACTTTGAAGCTCTTCATAATATTGCCTAGTCATTGTTCAAATATAAAAAGGCTGTCGTTCTTATTGTTCTTTTGGCTCCAAAATGGCTGGATGATGCTATTATGTCTGTTTTGGGAAAGTGGCCATCAAGAGAAAAATGAGATAGAAATAGAATAATAAAAATATAGATATCTTGAATGGAAGGCTACCAACTAGGCTAAAGTCTAATCCATATGCAACAAGAGTGTCAAATACAATGCGTACCCATAATGTGGTAGGATCCGGCCCATTGGACTGTCCTGGAAAATGTAAGGGGCTGGCCTCCGTTGCTTCGGCCTGGTGCGAAGAGGAAGCATGCCAGCAGTTTGGGAAGCGGCATCAAGCTGGCCACGTCCACCCAGTCAGCCACGTCCAGTGAGTTGCATCAAGCTGGCCACACCCACTCAAATGCAGAAAACCGAGTTTACAGCAAGAGCCAAGCAAGTTGTGTGGATGCAGCCAATAAAAGCTTCAACTCCCCTCCACCCATCATTGTGAACACTGCAGATCTGCAGTCCTGGAGGGTGCTGGGTTGGGGCAAGAAGGAGGTAGTAAAATTTTCAAATTCTTCCAGGCCAGTCAGCCACACCCACCCAGTTCGGCCATGCCCCCCCAGCCTCTCCAAGGTCAAACACAACCCTGATGCGGCCCTTAATGAAATTGAATTTGACACCCCTCATTACCATCTATTTTGTTTGCTAATGTGTTCCTCGAAGTATAAAATGGATTACTTGAAGCTGAAGTTAATAACAAACTGGAGGTGAGAAACTGCTGTGCCATCATTGCAACAGAAACTTGGTTTCAAACATTCTACCCCAGATACTGCTGTTTGCTTGGGTGGTCTTTCAACATTTTGGCTTATTTCTTTTACAATGTCATTTTCTAATATGTGTTGTGGCCCAGCAGGAGCCGTTGGAACTGCCACCAGACTCCGACAGTGAGGGACCCAATGAGTCGGCTCTGAAGGATGTGGAGGACCCTGGACAGGGTTCCAACTCCGAGCAGGGCGCAGAGAGGCTGGTTGGCCACCAGGAGGCACCTGAGCCTTGGACCAATAGGGAGGAGACAAGGGAGAGTGAGCCGGATGCCAGTAGTGAGTTGTTCCTGGATGCACGGCATCGAAGAGCTAATAGGCGTCAGGAACAGTTGCACAGTTACAGGAGGTAATTGCACTCAGCAGGTGGTCATTAGGCTCCTCTCCAGACTATAAAAAGACTATTTGTGCACACGCCCCTTTGCAGAAGTCAACACAGGATCGAATGTCGGAGAACATTGTTATGAGCTTGGCAGCCTCGATTGCTGCCAAGCCTTATCTGTGTTTATTGCTGCCCAAGCTTGTCTGTGCCGGTTTGCTGCCAAGGACCTGTCTGTCTGTTAATTAAATGCCATAACTTACCTTTAACTCGGAGTGTGCTTGGGTGTGGAACGAGGGGGGTCAGAACAATATGTGCCAATGTGTTCACAGAAAAAAATGATAATAAAGGTTATCTTTGTCATCTTTATATTAATCTTGAACTTCTATTAATCTTGAACATCTGATTAATTAATTTGTTTGTTTGTTCATTATGCCAGTCATCTCACTGATGGAGGAACTCTGGGCAGCCTGCACAGTTGGGGGAAAAAGTCACACAAGAAAATTGAAATTAGAGAAATTAAATAAAAAAGATAAAAACCAAGACAATGGGAGGTCTGGGGGTGGAGATCTTCTCTACCTGATCAACCAGCCCCAATATAGAAGACCCCTATTGGGGACCTAGGCCAAGCGGTAAACTTTTCAGATTCTTCCAGAAGGCCAGGCATAGGGTGACAGATCTCAGGGGAGAATATTCCAGAATAGTGATTCCAATGTTCAATATAACAATTGAAAACATTATAGAACAAATCGATAGATTTAATACATGTAGTCCTCTCCTATGGCCACAATAGAAATTTATGTTGTTAAGAGAGACATTTGTTAAGTGAGTTTCGTCCCATTTTACGAACTTTCTTGCCACATTTGTTAAGTGAATTGCCGCCGTTGTGAAGTTGGAAACACAAGTTGTTAAGTGAATCTTGTTTCCCCAATGACTTTGCTTGTTGGAAAGTTGCAAAAGCAGATCGCATGACTCCAGGACCCTGCGTCCGTCATAAATGTGAGCCAGTTATCAGGCATCTGATTTTTGATCACATGACCGTGGGAATTACACAATGGTCGTAAGTGTGAAAAAGTGGGCATAAGTCACTTTTTTCACTGCTGTTGTAACTTTGAACAGTCACTATGTTTATTTCATTTATAAAAACTGTTGGAACTGTTGTAAGTTGAGGACTACCTGTGTAACAAAATTGAGAGGCAAAAAACAACCATTGGGGGAAAAAATATAGCCAAAACGTGGCTGGCAAAAAAAAAAAAATTACAGGTAGTCCTCGACTTACGACCACAGTTGAGCCCAAAATTCCTGTTGCTGAGTGGGACAATTGTTCAGTGAGTTTTGCTCCTTTTTAACGACCTTTTAAGTGAATCACTGCAGTTGTTCAGTTAGCAATACTGAAAACTTTTTCAGTTTTTAAGTGAATCTAGTTTTCCCACTGACTTTGCTTGTCAGAAGGTTGCATGACCCTCATGCCAGTTACCAAGTGTCCAAATTTTGATCATGTGACCATGTGGATGTGCAACGGTCGTAAGTGTGAAAAACTGTCATGTTATTTTTAGTGCCATTGTAATTTCTGTCACTAAATGAATGTTTGTAAGTAGAGGACAGAATGCTATATAGACAATGCTTGATACTTCCCCCCCCCCCCCAAGCCACTTTCTTTATAGCTAAGAATAAAACTGCTAGTTATGTCATTATCTGCTTCAATACATCCATTTGGATACAGACGGCAATTACTTGGGCTACAGTACAACGTATGTTATGTCTAGGAACGGCTTTAATTGTAGATTAAGCCAGCAAAACCCTTTTCAGCTGGAAAAATAGATGTAATATTGCTGGCTGATATAAGGAAAGTTGGTCAGCCAGTCTGTTCAACTATGTTACCTATCTCCAGCTTGTAAGCCGTAAGTAAGTCTGTAAGTAAATCTATAGCTAATTTAACAAATATTTGCACTTTGCTTTGGAAGGCAGATAGTTTAACTATTCGAAATATGCAGACATACACGTATTTTCTCTCTGGTGTCCGTGATATCGTACTTCAGATTGTTGTTAAAGACAATAGCTGTTGTTTTTTTTAAAAAAACCAAACGTGTTTTTCAAATTTGACAATTTTTAGATGTGTACTTCAACCCCCAGAATCCTCCAGCCGGCGCAACGATCTGGAATATGAGGTTTCTGACTCCGGAAATGAAAAAACGATCCCATGGAAAGTTTCCAAGGGCTTCTCCTGCATTCCACAAATGCAGAAAACTGAGTTTAGAGCAAGATCCAAGCAAGTTGTGTGGATGCAGCCAATAAAGGCTTCAACTCCCCTCCACCCACTGCAGATCTGCAGTCCTGGAGGGCACCAGGTTGGGGCAAGGAGGAGGTAGTCCCAAAGATAACTGGACTTTCTTGTTTTTTTCTTTGAAGATGTTTAGCTTCTCATCCCAGAAGCTTCTTCAGCTCTGATAGGATAGCAGGGAATGGAAGGATTTATACTCCTTGCAGACAGCTGGTCATTTGCATCCTTTTAGAGGGTCCTTGAAGCATTTGCAGGTTTATCTCCTCAGGATCATCAGAGTAAACACTCCTGATTCCTATAGTCTGCAATTTTTCCTCTGGAAATCCATTCCTACTCCCACACCATTCAAAGGATGTTGATCCCAAGCTGAATAGCAAAAAGGATGCCCTCTGAAAGGATGCCGATGACCAGCTGTCTGCAAGGAATATAAATCCTTCCATTCCCTACTGTCCTGTCAAAGCTGATGAAGCTTCTTTGGATGAGAAGCAAAACCTCTTCAAAAGAAAAGAAAAAAAAACAAGGAAGTCGTTGCCTCCTGAAAAAGCACCTTTGGGGACAACCATGCCCTGGATGACTGAGAATCTCTACAGACTTAAAGGAAGAGGTAAATATTTCCTTAGCAGATTCCCCCTCCTTCTTCAATTACTTCAATCACCAGCGAGAAAAGTGGTACGTTCCACCACCACCCCCCAAATATTCCCCCACTTACGCTCCCCCAACCCCAGCTTCGCGAAGGAGGGAAAAAAGAGCATCCTCGCGCTCCTCAAAAAGTCTCTCCCGCCCTCCCGCTCTGCCACGTGCAACTCTCCGTCTTCCCCCCCCCCCCCCGCTTCCCTCTTTTCTCACATCTCGCCCCACCCCTCGCCGGCTCCTCCCACATCCATTCCAGGGACGCTTCTCATTGGCGGGTTGGAGCTCCTCTCTTCTTTCCCTCCCCCCCCCACCCCGTTATCTTCCCCGCCCTTCCGTCACTTCCTGACGCGCGGGAGGGAGGGGGCAGGAGGGAAGGGGGCGGGGGGAGGGAGGGAAGGGGGAAAGGGGGCCGGCCCTCGCTGACAGACCGGGGTCGGGCGGGAGAGGCGAAGCGGGCGGGAGGCTGCATGATGGCGGGTGCCCGTCGTCCGCTCCGAGTTTCCTTGTGGCGGCGGCCGCTGCAGTCTCCGCTAGCGGACGGGCTTCCGCGTCGCCGCTGAAAGGGAAGGAGAGCTCGGCCTCCGCGCGGATGGGGAGCGGCGGTTGCGAAAGAGGGCGGCGGCCTCCTCCTCCTCAGCAACAGCAGCAGCAGCGCCGGTCTCTCTGACGGGGCGCCTTTCTTCTCGGGAGGGAAAGAAAACTCGCAGGCTGGGAGCCACCAACCCGCCCGCCCGCCGGACGAGGGGATGTTGCGCTGGATCCGGCAGCAGCTGGTAGGTGGAGCGGGGAGCGCTGAGGCGGCCTTCCAGGAGCCGAGAAGGAGAGGGCGGGTGGGTGGAAAGGTCGCTCTTCTTCAACTTTCCTCGGAGGCCTCAGTCCTCTGAGGGAAGCCCCCACGAGGGTTCCCCACGGGGCAGCTTTGGACTCCCGCGCTTTTGTCCTCAGCAGCTGCTCGGCCCCGCAAGTGTCAGAAACACGCCCCGAAGACGAGTGGAGAGGCCCCGCAGCGGACTTCGCTCCTCTCTTTTTTTCCAATAATAATACATAAATAAATAAATGTAATAATAATGATAATATAATAATAATATAAAAAATAAACATTTTTTTGAATGTTCGGTTGACTGAGTTTCATGAGTTTCTAGCTGTGGCAAGAAAGGTGGTAAAAATCCTGAACGGTGTCTTTTTATTATTATATACTTTATTCACGAAACATGAAACTCAAGTCAACTGAACATTCAAAAATGCATCATAAATACCATCGTGCTTAATGGTTGCTTGTCGAGGTCCTAGGTACCAACCAAGTACCTTCTTAAAATATACAATGTTCCATTTATTATTTATAATTATTTATTTATTAGTATTATTATTTCATTTATTTCATCCCCACCCACGTGGTCTGGGCTAAGCAAAGAAGAGCTGCCTTGGCTCCCCCAACCCACCCACCCCCCAAAAAAGTCCCTTGTGGCAGGAGGTTTTGGATTCAGGGCTCTTTTGACTGGGATTTTTGCAATTTCCTCTTTGGGTTGTAGCTGCCCTGTGTAAAAAGATAGTCCTCAACTTACAAAAGTTTGTTTAGTGACCATTTGAAGTTGCAACGGCACTGGGTGTGTGTGTGTGACTTTTATCACCGGTTTTCAACCCTGATGAGCATGGCATCGTATCCAGGATGTCCATTTATTTATTTTATTTATTTGGTTTGTTAAACATGTACGAGATAACAGGTATAAGTATAAACGTGATCATGAACACAGGAAATGAGTACAAATAAATGGGGACAGTAGGACAGGGATGGTAGGCACGCTGGTGGGCTTATGTCCGCAATAAGCAATATTCAGATGCTTGGCAACCAATTCATAGTTATGATGGTTGCAGTCAGTGTCCCGGGGTTGTGTGATCCCCTCCTGATGAGCAAAGTCAATGGGGAGATTCCAGATTCACTTAACAACTGTGTGTAACTAATTAACAATAGCTGTGATTCACTTGACAGCTGTTGCAAGAAAGGTGGTAAAATAAGGAAAACTTGTTTAATAAAAACTGTCTTGGCAACAGAAATGTTGGGCTCAATTGTGGTTGTAAATCGAGGACTACCTGTAATTTTAAATCCAAACCACTTTTTTTTTTGGTACTGTTTTAGAGGTGGCAGGTGAGTGAAAGAGGTTTGTGCTAATAATTACCAGAAAGTTATGTTGGGAGCAGCTGGGTTTCTGGGAGGAGAAGGAAGTTGCCAAGCTGTGGCCAGCTGAGACCTTTGCTTGTTCAAGGTGTTTTTCCAAAGTGCGGTGGATTTGCAGTGCCATTATCTCAGAATGGGTGCTCTTCGTTTTTCCACTTCTTTCATTGAGGTTAGCACAACATCTATGATTTCTGGGCTTTGTTGTGGTTCTCCCCCCCCCCCTCCAAATGTTAGCATTAAAATTAAGATCTGTTCTAGCCCTCTGCCTGTAATAATTAACAATGTTGATTTACTTTAAAATCCTGAATGGTGTCGTTTCAAGGCATAGTAGAGCTACGATTTGTTATGAAGCAGCACATCTCTTTCGGAATGAAGGTGGGCGGATCTGCCGGGAAAAATATAATCATTTCCTCTTGGCTGTTTCTTTCTGAAGAGGCAGAATGTTGTTTGCTTTATCTTTGGCTTTAACTCCCAGCTCCATCTCACTTCCTAACACTTAGAAAACATTTAGACAAATAAGATGTGGTTCAAAATTCAACCACATCCTTCCTGCATTTCAGAACAAATGTTAATAAAACGATTTGGGGCAAGGGTTTTTTTTTTCCAGATATTCGTACATGCAGGTGACAGTTTTATAACACAAAATACAGTAAATGAGAGCATAAATCTGGACCCTCCCTTAAGTAAAAGTAGATATTCCTTGATATTAATTGTATCCCCCCCCCCAAGACTATCTTGTGTCTGTGAACTAAAAATTATTTGCCAGCTAATGGGGGAAAATATTAAAATTCCCTCCAGCATTCAAAAGAAGCAGTAGTGATAACAAATTGATCAATTTAAATTGTTAATATAGTAAATATGAAATATAACCAATATAAACCAAAGCTCTTGGGAAGTGGGGTGGTCATCCTCTGCATTTTTTAAAAAAGTGGGAAAGGGTCCTGAGAGAAGAAAGTTTAACAAACGCTCATTTAGATCATCCATAAAATGAGCAATACAATTTAATAATGCATCAGGTATAAACAACTACAACAAAACAAACAAAAATGCTTCAAATAACTGGAGATCTTTCTAATCAGTTTTAATAGCTTGTTCATTGTCACCTGATTATATTTACAACAGTGTAGTATGTGGTTTGGCTTTCATAGCAGGATTGAACCTCCTTATATAACCTGCTCAGAAAAGGTTCATTATAGATAAATGAAAAAAATAATACACCTCTAAATGGCATTTAGTGATTCAACATCCCCTGGAATATTATTAGCAATAATTCAAGAGTCATTTTCACAAATTGGCTCTAGAGCAGTGGTTCTCAACCTGTGAGTCGGGACCCCTTTGGGGGTCAAACGACCCTTTCACAGGGGTCATCTAAGACTATTGGAAAACACATTTTTGAAAAAATATGGAAAACATAAAATAATTTTATGGTTGGGGGTCACCACAACATGAGGAATTGTATTAAAATGGTCGTGGCATTAGGAAGGTTGAGACTCACTGCTCTAGAATATTTCGTTTGAAATGCAGCTAGCATTAATTTTTCTTGATAGCATATGTTGCTTTGATATTGAAGCAAACTGGTTTTGGTATATATAATACAGTTTATCATACCTAGGGGGCAAAGGCTTTCTTTCCCCGTGGGGCTTGGTAATTTACTTCGTACATTGTAGGAGACAGCCTTAGATTAAATTGTTTTCACTGTTTGATTAGAGCTGAATAATGGTTGTGACTATTTGTATTTCGTCTTCCATATATGCTAATTACATTTGCTGATAGGATTTAACACTTGATAGCTCCCTAATACAATAATCCGAAAGTTTCCCAGAAGGGTCAGACAAAAATGACAACATAGGAAATGTGCTGGGTATACAGCTTCCTCAGTCTGATGCTCTCCAGATTGGTAGAGATCCTGAATTTGCAGTTAGCTGAATGGTCTGAACATTTATAGTCCCATCATTTTTAAAGAGGCTGAGGAAGACAATTTAGTCTAATCTTAGGTGTTTGCTATATCGCTGCATTATTCACTTGGTTTTTGTTTTGTTTTTCTCATTAGTTGTGATCACAACAATAATTCATGAGATGATGTAATTTTTATAAAATGCATTTTTTACTCTGGTGGTCCACGAGAAAATTTTGATGGTCCGTAGAAAAATTATTTGCAGTTTTTATATTGCACTAAATCAGGGGTCCTCAAACTACGGCCACTGAGCTGAATATGTGCAGTAGTTGCTTGTGTTGCAGCAGAGAGTCTTCCCCTTCTGGGTCTTTTTGTGTGGGTCAGAGATGGGCAGAAATTCCAACTTGGGGTCTGCTTCAGCCTCCAAATGCGGGGCTTTGGGCGAAGGCTGGAGGGAAGTGCCACTGGTGGCAAAGAGCTGGAGGGTGTCGTTCCAGTGGGATTGCATTATGGCCTGGAACTGGCTGACCATCTCAACCCACTGAGTCTCCAGGCGCTGGCAACTAGCCTTGCACTCCTGCAGGTCTTTTCTCTGCTTGGAAAGCCTATGCTCATAGTCCTCAGTGAGGTGCTTCTGCTGAGCGTCCTTCTCTGTCAGATCCAATTTGAACTGAGCCAGCTGTTTTGCCAACTCTTTCTCACGGTGGCTGCTTCCTAAGGAGCCCGGGCAGGCGAGGAGTGGCAAGTAGAGCCAGGAGAGGCACCCCTCAATGTGACTGATATCGAGTTGGCCATGCCTGCCCAGTCACATGACCACCTTGCCACGCCCACCCTGTCATTAGGAAGATCATAGTAGTGTCTGCGGAATTTAAAATTAGGAATTTAGTGGTCCCTGAGGTTAGAAAGGTTGGTGACCCCTGAGCAAGACAGCATTTTCGGCCAGCGCAACCTCTCCAGATAAAGGAGAGATCGTGAGAACATCCATTTGTACTCCAGATAGTTGCTCCTTCTGAGGTCAACTATAGGAACTGAGGTTTTTGAGGTTGCCTCATGAAAAAAACAGTCGAGAGTCTAGGGTCTTGATGGCGAACCTATGGCACACGTGCCACAGATGGCACACGGAGCCATTTGTCGGGGCATGGGAGGTGTTGCCTTCTTTTGAGGCCATTTTTTTGTCCTCCAGAGGTTTCCTTGAAGCCTCCGGAGCGTGAAAAACTGGCCCTAAGGCAAACTGGAAGTTCGGGAATGTACTTCTGGTTTGCTCATAGGGTCGGTTTTAGCCTCCAGGAGCCTTCCCTGAAGTCTGTGGAGGGCAAAAAACGACCTTAAGAGCAACTCAGAAGTCACTTCCAGTTTGCTCGTAGGGCCAGTTTTAGCCCTCCAGAGTGTTCAGGGGTCTTCCAGAGGCTTCCCTGAATGCTGTGGAGGGTAAAAAATGACCCTACACTCCACTTTGCTTGTAGGGCCATTTTGTGCCCCCCGGAGCCTTCAGGGAAGCCTCCGGAAGGCCCCTGAAAGCTCTGGAGGATGAAAAATGGGTCTACGGACCAACCGTCACTTCCTGTTTGCTTGTAGGGTCATTTTTTGCCCTCTGCAGCCTTCAGGGAAGTCCCCTGAGGCTCCATAGGGCTAAAACCAGCCCTATGAGCAAACCAGAAGTCAGTACCTGAACTTCGGGTTTGTCCAAAGGGTGGTTTTTCGCGCTCCGGGGGCTTTATGGAAGCTCCTGAAGCCTCTGTGGGGGTGGGAGGGGTGCTTTTGCCCTCCACAGGGTCCTATAAAGCCTCTGGAGCCTAGGGAGGTCAAAAAAGCACGCCAAAGATGGGGGGAGCACTAGACGTGCATGCATGCACACTGGACATGCCCACATGCACACTTGGGTAATGCGCATAGCAGTATGGGTGTGGTATGCCCACACATGACCCCCCCTGCGCTCCCCCCACTTTTGACACACAAGCCAAAAAAGGTTCGCCATCCCTGATCTAGGGACTCCACCAAGCTCACAAGCACAATTTAGCCTTATGGACATAAAGTTCTGCCAAATGTAATTCTTAAATCACTTTTGAAAATTGCTTTTTAGCTACTTTCCGACTATTAATCTTTCAATTGACAAGCCTGATAACATGCATTGGGTGAGGTATCTTTAATCCTTAACAAAAAATATTCAAAAAAGTATAATAACATTAGAAAATGTTTTTGGAATTAGCTTGCAAAAGAGATTGGAATGTTGATTTTTGAAAGTTTTAAATAGACTAGGGTCCATATATATTTGAAATAAGATTTTGAAATTGATTGTGGGAATCCTTTCCTGTGGGATAAGGCCATTTTACATCCTTTAAAGAAAACATGATAGAATGAGAATTTGGACATTGGACTCTAGAGGGAGTTAGAGGCAACTAAGCACTATAATTAAAGGAGAACATTTAAATTTGACTTATTTGTACAGAATGAAGCAAAATAACACTGAGATGTTTGATATGTGAAATTATTTGCAAGCAATGGTTCCAGAAGTTAATCTTAGAAGTATCTGCCATTATAGATAAATGGCTTTTAAGACATGATGTGGAAGAGGAGCAAGTTTTGCCCGACAGGGCTGGGACTGATCTGAAAGTGGATTTGAACATGCCGGGCTGCAAGACTGACATGGAAAAAGATGCTTCCTTGGATATACAAATGAAACCAGCCGATGTCTTAATAACTGAAAGGAATGTACAAGTTGCAAACCATTAAGACTCTTTATAGTAGATCTACAAAAGAGATCTTTTAAAGGTCTGAAGGATTTAGTGAGGGAACAAAGAAAAAAATGAAAACAAGCTCCAGGATATTATTTGAAGGGATTAAGGATCCAAAATTTAAAGAAAGGAATATAAAGTGGATTTATTTGATCAAGATTAAAGCAGTTATATTGTGATTTCTGGCTTCCTTTAGTAGACTTTTGCTGATTAGGACTGAATGATGAGGTTATAAGAATCAGTTTATAGACAAAAATGAGATACAGGATGAAGAGATTTTTGGTTGTGTTTTAAGATAAGATCATAAGTTTAAAAAAATTGATAGCTATGACAGAAGAGGACTCATATATATTTCCCTTTGCTACATTTTTAATTCTATGTTTTGCACTATTTTTTTGTAGTTTCTACTAGTTTTATATGCCTATCTTTAATAAAAAAAATTTTTTTAAGGAAGTATGGTGTTAAGATAGGTGTATTTAGAATGGTTACGTGCTGTCCAGGGTGTTCTTTCTTTATAGCAATGTCACCATGGTATTGAATTTTTTTTTCAAGGATTGGTTCATCTTTAAACACTTTGTTTTTTAATACTAGGCAGGCTATCATGCTGTAGTTGTAGTGTAATCGCTATGAACCGAGATTAAATTTACAACAATTAGTGTAACATGGTTGAGTTGATAACTAATGGGACTTTACTCCCATCTAAGTATTAACCTAGAACAATCCTGCTTAAGTTTTTTTTTTCAAGATTAGCTAAGGTCAGCCAGGTGCTACCTGCTACTTAAAGCAAGTAAACCTTTTAGTTCTAGCAAATTCTAGCAATGTTTGGAGACCAAACACTAAATGCCAAATAGTTTCTTATAACTGAATGGAAAAAAAAGTCAAAAGATTTATACAATCTGAAGAGAATCCAGAATGGAAAGATAGCAAGTATTCTAGAAATATCAGGCTATGGTAACTCACTGCAGCCAAGATCTGTTCCATTGCGCACACCCCACCCCAACCTACAGTTCTGGCACCAGTACTATTTCAATGACTTGTGTTTAATCTCAGGCCCTGTGAGTCTGCCAGAGAGAGGTTGTCTCAAAGAAAAGTATCAGCACTGTGCATCCTCAAGCTGTGCCTTCTTTTATATTATGTTGCTGGGTCACTGATGTATTTTATATTTATACATTGTATGTTTATTGTTGTATCGTTGGGAGAGGTTATTTTTGTTTTTCATACTGTACACCCAGTCTGTTTGAGGTGGGTGGCCTTATAAATTTTGTTAATATATCCTTCAATATTTTTGTCAGCACAATATAGCTCTATTTGGATTTTGCACACAATAGGTTAAATCCAAAATTTAACAATAACAAGAGTTGCCAAGAATAAGGAAGTTTTGCATTTTTTATAATAAGCAAATCAGCAGGGAGGAACAAATGGTTTTATTATTAAATTTTATGTTTGCCCATTTCACTGCCAAGTGACTTTAGTCTCTAAACTAATTTTTCTTTCCTCCAAATTCAGTTATCCAGTACTTTTTTCAATAGCAAATTCAGATGGACCAAATGAACTCAGAACTTAAAAACTGTTTATTCCTTTTTGCCTATGTCCAAGCCTGTTTTTATTTTGTCTAGAATTGTTCCTTGACCTTATTGCCGATATCATTTTCTCTGTATAGAAAATCATTTTTCTGTCATTCATATTTTTGCAGCAGTTACTCTTACATATATTACATATATTTTTTCCATTTACCACTCTAGTAAGTATTCTTTTCCATGTTCCTCATTAGCGTAACTATGAACACTTATGTGGTAACAATTCTTTTCACTTTCTTTTAGATAGCTTTTACTTCCTGTTTCCATATGTCCGCTTAACATTCATGCTGTTCTCAGATTAATCTATTAATACTTCCTCAAATGGGAATAATGCTTACTTTTCATCCAGTCTTTCTGCTTTTACTCTCATTTAATTTAATTTAATTTAATTTAATTTTAATTCCAATTCCATATCCATATTCACTGAAGAGTCACTCCCGACTGTACTAAATAATGATTGTCAGGACTCTCCATCATTTTTATATCCTCTAATCCTAACAACCCGTTCTTACAAATAGTGAAAAAATCATGCTTTCCTTGTTTAAATATAAATAAACCATATTTGAAACAGATTTCTCTTTAAAAAGTCACCACTTTGATTCATGCTTGTTCCTGATTATGTTCAACTCCACATGATCAACTCATCTTCCTAGAGCTATATTGCATTCTTTTCTCTTATTTTCATGGACATACCACATATCTGCTTGTGTTTCATTTTATTGGTTAATGTATGTGCTTTACTATTTACTCCTTCCACTCCATGGGTGTCATAGATAGGCCCAGAGTTATTGATCTTTGTTGCCTGTCATGAATTTGATCAATAGATTTTCATCTACTCTTTATTAAGATTGAGAAGATGTAAGTCACAGTCATGCCACATTCAGCATTCCCTGCTATCAATGGAACAAAGATAAGCTTTGATTTAATCTTTCAGAGCACAGTGCGACTAGTTTCTTTTCAAATAAGAATATTCTGTTACAATATCCAAATACAATAACAAAGGCACTTGATTGAAATTATAAGATCTGCTAGCTATAATTGAGGTAGAAGGCAGCATTTTTTGTGTAGTAAGATTAATGAGATGTAGAACTATATTTAATTACTATAAATATGTTTATTATGGATTAGATTGAACTGTTCTTTCTCGTTACTGTTTATCTCAAGTATATGATTATGTTTGTGTACATGCGTATGCCCATAACATTCTTGGAGTTGGCAGAATTTCTTAGTGTGTTTTCAATTCTAAACTAGTTCTTTAATTGTTAATATGTACAATAAATTTTATCATTGTTCTAGGATAGTCATTTGACAGAGAAGTAGTGTAACATGGCTTACACTTCCAATGTTATAGAAAAAAACAGTATAGTAGTAGCAGGAGAATCTTCCAATTTTTCCCTCTGGAGTAAAACACCAGCCCTGGATGTCGGGAAGGATGGCATTTATTTCTGAATGAGAACTCGTTGGTCTAGTGGTTAAGGCAGCAGGCTAGAAACTGGGAGACTGTGAACTCTAGTCCTGCCCTAGGCATGAAAGCTGAATGACTTTGTGCTAGTCACAAACACTCTCTCAGCCCAATCCACCTTTTACAGAATTGTTGATTGTGGGGAAAACAGGAGGAAATAGAGTATTAGATATATGCACCATCTTGAGTTACTTGTAAAGTAATAAAGGCAGCAAAATATCTAATAAATAAATGAAAAGTGTGGTGACAACGTTAAGACTGATTCACCTATTCCCCAGTGTGGGAAGTTGCAATATAGTAAGATTATGGGGAAGGGCTTAATGATCCTTTCTTGGGAATGCCAGAAAGTCAACCAATGATATCCTGTATGCATGTGTGCAGGTCTGTGCTTTATTATAGTATAATGTCACTGCCACATGATCAAACAAGTCTCCCCCAAAAATTTTTGATTAAAGGGTTTTTCCTATTGGTATTGGGCCAAAATTGCAATATGTGCAGTAATCTGAAGTAAAATAATAAAAGACAAATACATCCCCCAATCTATTCTTCCTTTCTCTATTTGAAATGCCAACTGTTACCTTAAATAATCCTAATATTCCCCAGAGCAGAATACATACATATGCCTTTAATAAAATTAAAAGTTATTCTTTTTAATGCAGTGCATAAGACCAGCCTGAGGGGATTTACGAGTTAATATTGTAATGGAGTCATAAAATAAAAATGAAGGATAATTGGACAAGAGATCCAATATGATTTCAAGCACTAATGCTCCTAAAACATTAATAGACTGGGAAGGAGGAAGTTACCGGTAGATTGTTTCAAAATCCAGTGGTAGAGAGTTTGCATTTCTTTGTGTTTTGTTCTTAGTAGATTGAATTAGGATGCTCAGCAATATCTGGATGAGCACATGTTTTATATAAAACATGCTATAATATATTATATCATCCCTTTCTATAGTAATAGGGTTCACACAACAGACTAAGCCAGAATCTATATATGCAGACCAGCCTCTATGTTGCCATTGGGTTTTCCTGAAATGTTAATAGGCATATACTGTTCAGATTCTTAGTTCCAAATGCAGTCTTATCTGTCAGCATAAATAAGAAACATTAAATCAAACATCACCTTTCCTCCCTTGGAAGGGAGAATGCTACCTTGTACCATTGAGAGGTTACCACTGAGAGAGATAAGGAGTGCTGTGTAATTGAAATCATGTGTTGCTTATCAGTAGTGAAAGAGCCTGTCTATTCCTCTTTCCCATGTGAGAATTTCATAATGTGCCATAGGAGCACAAAAATCCTACAGGTTATATTGAAGCTGCTCATAAGTCAACTTCCTGATATAATATTATTAAGACTAGTAAAACAGGTTTGAAATGTGTATTATCATTATCCTGACTTCCTCTACAAAAGTTCAGCTAACCGATTGGATTATCCTGTTTTTCTTCAAAACAAAATAACAACATGGATATGATCAGATTGTCATCAAAGTTGAGCTCAACTGGAGGGAAACTTTATTCCCTGTTGAATAATTTGAGAGCAACTGCCCAAGGCAATTTTGTTAGCTTTATAGTCTTAAGATTTGAAATACTGGAAATTCAGACACTTATAGAATTGCTTATGTGTTTGCCTTTGGAATCGCTCCCCTCCACATTTACTTTAGTAGCTATAGAGTACTTGAGATATACATAGTAGATACTCGATGATTCAGATAAAATTCCATAGAAGTCCAGATTCCTGGAATTCTCGGTGTATCACCTTTTATATCAGCATGCTACAGCTTGGCTCTTTTATGGATGGGAGTGCTTAAACAAACTTTTAGTGGCTTGTGACTGTACCTAAATGGAAGATTTTTATTTGTTGCTTTGCAAACAATCCTAGACTGGGTTCACAGAATAATTTTAATTGTAATTACCTTGTTTATTGATAAACTGGTTTCAATTTTATTGTAGGGTAGCATAATCCCATCTATTTGTGATGGTAGCATGAGCCCATCTATTCACCATTGATAGTTCAAACCATAGGAACTCAGCCTTTTAAAAAAAAACAGTAAGAAAATATGGCTAACGATTCTGGCCAGTTTGAACTGTAACACCCAATCAGAGCTTGTTTTCCCCCCAGTCTGTTTTATCTTCGTCAAAAGATCAGAGGGGCTTCTGGAGACAAGAGCATTCTCATATCAGAATCTACAATCAATTTCCATATCTATTAGAAGTTAAAGAGCAGACATACCATATTTTCACTACTATAAGCCGCACTGAAAATCCTAAAATTTGATCAAAAACCGGCAGTGCAGCTTATAATCCGGTGCGCTTTATATATGAAAAAAGATCGAAAATCTCTCCCTCCCGATTTTACGCTCAAACTTGAAGCTCGCACACGTCCCTCGGGTCTCTCCCTTTCGATTTTATGCTCAAACTTGAAGCACGCACACGTCCCTCGGGTCTCTCCCTCCCGATTTTACGCTCAAACTTGAAGCTCGCAAGCGAATGACCACGCGCAGAAACGCACACGTCCCTCAGGTCTCTCCCTCTCGATTTTACGCTCAAACTTGAAGCTCGCACACGTCCCTCGGGTCTCTCCCTCTCGATTTTACGCTCAAACTTGAAGCTCACAAGCGAATGACCGCGTGCAGGCACGAACACGTCCCTCGGGTCTCTCCCTCTCGATTTTACACACAAACTTGAAGCTCGCAAGCGAATGACCGCGCGCAGGCACGCACACGTCCCTCGGGTCTCTCCCTCTCGATTTTACGCTCAAACTTGAAGCACGCACACGTCCCTCGGGTCTCTCCCTCCCGATTTTACGCTCAAACTTGAAGCTCGCAAGCGAATGACCGCGCACAGGCACGCACACGTCCCTCGGGTCTCTCCCTCTCGATTTTACGCTCAAACTTGAAGCACGCACACGTCCCTCGGGTCTCTCCCTCTCAATTTTACGCTCAAACGTGAAGCACGCACACGTCCCTCGGGTCTCTCCCTCCCGATTTTACGCTCAAACTTGAAGCTTGCAAGCGAATGACCGCGAGCAGGCACGCACACGTCCCTCCATAAAGCAATTACCTGCTCAACTTTAGTTCTCTTTGTGAAAGTTAGAATCCGCAGCTTGAACCCGAGAAACTATTAATCCTTCTCCCATTAAGGGCCCTAATCTTGCCTCTCTTCGCAAAGGAGGCGCCCTCGGTTACATCTCGAGCAATCCATGGTCTCTGCGCTGTTGCCCCGGACGGAAATGTCTTCTGTTGAGCATGCTTGGTAGCCTCTGAGGCTTTTGCCCGTATTCTGCCCTTACTCCAGCGAAAAGAAAGGAGCGAAATGCAGAGTCTGTTGAGTCCTTGAGAAGCTTTTCGAACAGGATGATAAGCATTAATATAATCCGGCTGCATTTAAATTGCAAATTGTAAAATCGGGAGGGAGAGACCCGAGGGACGTGTGCGTGCTTCAAGTTTGAGCGTAAAATCGGGAGGGAGAGACCTGAGGGACGTGTGCGTGCTTCAAGTTTGAGTGTAAAATCGAGAGGGAGAGACCCGAGGGACGTGTGCGTGCTTCAAGTTTGAGCGTAAAATCGAGAGGGAGAGACGCGAGGGACGTATGCGTGCTTCAAGTTTGAGCGTAAAATCAAGAGGGAGATTCAGATTCAGTTCGCGGGAGATATTTGGTGCGCTTCTTTGAAAATCTCCCTCCCAATTCTGCCCAACGCCTCCCCGACCTTACTGGACGAACGGTGCGGGGGGGTGTATCATGTAGTGCGGAGTGCGAGGAGTGGCAGATGTTGCGATTTCATTAGTAATTTTTTTGCGAAAGTTGCGCGCGGATGAATGTTGCAAAAAAAAGTGCGGCTTATAACCCGGTGCGCTTTATATATGAAAAAAGTTTGAAAAAATAACGTTAACTGATACTGCGGCTTATAACCCGGTGCGCCTTATGGTCGTGAAAATACGGTACTAAAATATATCAGATTGAGTCAGAAACAAATTACATATTACCTGTATTCCTATTTTCAGTAGTTACACCTTAGATGTATGCTTCTGAAAAAAATATGAATGAGAAGGCTTAGTATTTCATCTTTTGCACTGACTGAAGACTATTATTTTTTTCTTGAAGCTGAACAATAAAGTGAAACCTGTGCTAAAGCAATAGATATCTTTGTCATTCACAGAGGATTAGTGCTGATTGGGGGGGGTCATATGCAAGATAAGCTTAATTTAAGATAAGCAAGATAAGCCATATATTCAAATCACCTGATAACTATAAAAGTGAGAGCAAAGAAGCAAAACTTGTTTTCTGTCTTGCTGCATTTGCTACATTCCTTTAATAAGTTAATAGACAAGTGCATGTTCAGTAAACAAATGGCTAGTTTGAACTCTTATTCAAAGTCACTAATGGATAATAAAGTGAAAATACCCACACCCATATTTATTAGAAAACGTGTCATACAGCAACTGTCATTTCTTAAAAATAATACGGTGTTCATTGAGCGATAATGCATTATGACTACCGTATTTATTATGAAATGCACACTTCAGAAGCAATTTGTAGAATCTAGGAATATAATTCAAATATTTGTTTTAAAGTCCACAAAACTGTATTTCTTGGATAACAAAAGAGAGATTCACTGACTTGTTTGCACCTGACGGTAAATGAACATACAATTTTTTGATGCAATAATGTGAATGGCTCAGGCCATGCCCACTGCTGTAGTTTATCATATGACTAGCTGTGGATAACAGAGCTTGTTCCATAATGTGCACACATTTTCATTTGAAGACCACGATTTGGTATTCAGTGGCACCATTTAGTACAGTTAATTTAATAAATGGAAGTGGGCTGCAGGGGCAAGGATTTTTTTAAAAAAAAGAACAAATAATTAAATTAATGAATTAAATATGTAAATGCTTAATGTATTTGAGGAGTTCAAATTCACAGGGAACATATACTTTTGGGGGCAGTAACTTGTGCAACCCTACCCTGAGAGGAATAACGACTCTGTCAGCTAAAGAAACTTAGCGAACAATATCAACAGTTTGATATTCCTCTCTTTGTGAACACTGTCCCAGTTAGTTAGGAGTATTTATATAATTGGAAGCTGAGTCATATGGAAGGGAGTCACACCAAACAAGATAAGACATATATTCAAGCATCCAAAACCTTATAGAATTCAGATGTGGTTATTACTGGATTTTCTAGGTAATCCTAGAATATGTAGGATGGTGTATCTTGGTTTCTCCAGCTATTATTTGGTGATTGCTCAATCCACTGGGAAGGGCAGTGTAATAACACACAGCCTATTGTGCTACTTAAAGAATGTTTGTTTTAAATGCTAAGGTGTGATTATTTGTCTAGAAAAGAAGCTGCTCTTTCTATGAGGACAACATACTGATGATTCAGTTTTAGTCTTTTTTTTAATCTGTTTTTAAATGTGACTTGTTCACTCTGGACCGGCATCTCAATCTCATTATTGCTGAGTGTCTGTTTGAGCAGATTTTTTTCCTCCATTTTTTCAAACTGGAAGCAGAACTAGAAGAGGACAAGTTAGTGTTGCCTGAAGAAAGAGAAAGTTTGAGGGAAAACAGATTGTTGGATCAGAAGCATTCTCATTTGATCATTGTTTGCAAAAGAAATCTATCACATATGTTCAGTTGTCTTGGTTGGTAGAACTCTCTGTGTTCCATAAGGGAGCAATTAGTAACTTTATTGGATAGCTGGAAAAATCAAAGATCAAAAATCAAACATCACCTCCACCTTTTGGGAACAATTTCTGCCTCTACTTTAATTTAAAATTCATACATGATATTGGCTGCATTTCTGACTTACTTTCTAGAATATTATGGTTTTCCTGTTTTCCCCTCCAGAATGTCATGTGACATTCAAACCTTCATGTAGTGGTTTTTCTAAAGACATACTTTCTGTGGTATTGTTACATCACTCTTAGTTTTCTTTCCCAGGTATTTGAGCGTAACTTTCCTGGAGTTTATGTTTTGAAATTTCTAGTGACTTCCTAAAATTTTCCTGTTAATGTCTAGCAATCTACAGATGACAATGTTTTTCTCAGTTGGAGATTCTAGCATTGTTGCATCATTTATGTGGAACAGATGGCGAGCTTTTGAGTATGAATGATGAACAGCTAGGCCTGGCTTGGCTCCATCAATTGCAGTGGCCTCTGATCCCTGGAGCTGCAGAGTAACATGTAATTGGAACATTACAGCTACCAGAATCTTTCGAGAATCAAGCGGTTTATATCAGCTACTTGAAACACACATTTGCAAATTGTCATGTGTTTGAACAAATGTGTAATGTGGGCCTAAAGGGAAATTATTTTTGCATCCGACTAGACAACCCTATGACCCATTGGGACCTTCTTTGACAGAACGAAGTAATGCTGTTTGATGTGACCAGAATGAACATTACATTTTAAGCCGAACATATTTTTTTAACCCTGGTACTGGATGGTCGTGTGGTAATCTAAGAAGAGCGTATATCAAATAGAAAAATAATTGCAGTTGCAAAGGAACTTCAATAATAAGTATTTATTAAGTAACAAACGGAATGCTCAAGGGTGAGCAAAAAAGCAATGAGAGCAAGAAGTGACTTCTAACTTCCTGCAGGCTTCCCCATTGACTTGTGATTCCATCTTGTGAATGAAACCCAGGTTTTTATGTGTCCTTTAACTTAGTAGGTTTCAAGAGACCTTGATTCAAAAATTGTTGTGATATAATGCACTGTTTGAGGGTAATTTGAGGGTGCCAATAGACAAACAGATAAAGTTTTAGTATCACCATATTGTTATTGATATAAAGATTTCCTTATATCTGGTGCTCACCATTATCCTTTCTCCCATGAGATAGGATAATAAAGAATGATACAAATCCCCCAGGGAGCTGCTGTGGTTGAGAGTAGTCCTGAGTCTGGGAGTCCCTTGTCTTTTTCAAATACCTTCACCATTATGCCACACTGACGCAAAAGTGGAGTCTTTGCTTGGATTGTGTTCCAGACAATCAGTCTCAAATCTATCTCCATGTTATTTGCCACCTTCTTGTGCCTACCAGCTGCTGTAGTGGACATTATTTTAGAAAACTTTGCTTATTGCCATCTTTCTGGATAGCCCAGAACTAGATTCTTTAGTACAACAGGGATAGCAACATTAGATATTCTCCATATTTTGGTTCACACAACAAGGCAAAGATGTACCGTATTTTTCGAGCTATAAGACACGCCTAGCTTTTGGGGAGGAAAGCAAGAAAGAAAATCTGCCTCTGCATCCCAGCAATTTGCCTCCTTGCAGCAAGCAGCATGATCAGATTCAGCACAGCCTGGTTTAGCATGAGCAGCTAATTGGCAGTTGGATCTGCCTCCCAGAATACTGCCTATCCGCTATTCCGGGCAGCGGGGATCACCACTGCCACTTATCCCCATCACCTGGAACTGACCAAAAATGGGATGCACGGAAGCTGAAAACGGGGCTCACAGAGGCATCGAGAAGTGGCTGCGATCCCCGCAGCCTGGAACAGCTGATAGGCAGTATTCCGGGAGGCAGATCCAACCGCCAATCAGCTGTTCGTGCTAAATCATGTTGTGCTGAAGCTGACAAGACTGTTTTCTGCTTGCTGCAAATGAGGCAAATTGCTGGGAGGCAGGGTGGGGGGCCTTCAATATTTGCTCTATAAGATGCATAGATATTTCCTCCCAATTTGGGGTGGGGGGAGTGCGTCTTATACACCAAAAAATACAGTATATTTGAAAAAACAATGACCCTTGCATAAACGTCCAGCCACCCCTTCAGCTCTGCAGTCCCAGGATAGCTAACACTAAGTGCCAGTTCTACAATGAAAAAAAAAGTTCATATTTGATCTGTGAGACAATATCATTAATTAGGAATTTGCAGCCTAGATAAAATCAATTATTTACAGGATTTATTTGATGAGTTTCAGTATAAAAATGCACACCTAATAATTTATCCAGAAGCATTCTCAGTGGATTTGGCTCCATCTGGGCTTTGGGAATGTGTCCAGGCGGATGTCCTCTGTTATATCACTTATACTGTGTAATGTGAAGCTGAAACTAAAGCTGCTATTCCACCTGGTGCTAACTTTTGGACTTTAGGTAAATTTATCAAGATCATCAATTTTCTAGACATCCCAAAATTTAGCACCTAAATACTGCAACTGAAGATGTACACTTTTGGTAATAATTTATTCTAGGTTTTGGGTGACTTCCAGCTGTTGATCCTGTGCTCCTTCAAAATATCATTTAGAGCTATCCAGATACCTGGGTGTGGTTCAGTTTATTATCTTTCAAAATGCATGCTTGGCATTTTATTTCAGTCAAGTTGAAAGGCAAAGTGTTTGTTTAGAGCTTTGCAGAGTACAATCATCTTGTGGATCAAAAACTTTGCATCTTAAATTTTCTCATAGGCAAACTTTTTCCGATGTGATCCAGCTCATTTTCAGAATAAGCTCTTTGGAGGTTGAGAAAAAATATATATATCAGAATAAATATAACTTCTAAAAATTAAGCACTAACATGTTATGCTTTCTATTAATATTCCTATCACCATGATACTATTTACAGCTTCTAACAATAACATTTCAATTGAAATAACATTAGAATTTCCAACAGTAAGGTTAAACATTAATGTTTTTTTAATAATATTCTTAATAATGCCAACGGAATCCTAGGCTGCATTCACAGAGAACTAGAATCAAGAATCAAGATCACGTGAAGTGTTAATACCACTTTGTAATGGCTTGGTAATATTGCATCCAGTTTTGGTTGCTACAATATTAAAAAAGATGTTGAGAGTCTAGATAGAGTGCAGAGAAGAGCAAAAAAGATGATTAGGGGACTAGAAGCTAAAATGTATAAAGAAGAGTTGCTGGAATTGGGTATGTTTAGTTTTATGAAAAGATAGCAGTCTTCCAATATCTCAGGGGCTGCCACAAAGAAGAGGAGGCCAGCCTATTCTCCAAAGCACCTGAAAGCAGAACAAGAAGCAATGGATGGAAACTAATAAAGCAGAAAATTGACCTAGCACTAAGGAGAAACTTCTCACAATTTAGAACCATTAAACATTGGAACGTCTTGCCTCCAGAAGTTGTGGATGTTCCAAAACTGGAGGTTTTCAAGAAGAGATTGGACAATCATTTGTCTGAAATTGTAGAGTTTCCTGCTTGAGCATGGCATTGGACTAGAAGACCTCCAATGTCCCCCCCAACTCTGTTATTCTGTTACTCTTTCAAAAATTATAAAAATATTTAGAGTAAAATTTAATAAGGCCATTCCTATTTCAGGACATGCTGAAGTAAATAAACATGTATTTAGCTTGTTTTCTAAAATCCTGCAAATGCAAGCGCATTGCATCACTTCTTCAAACTGGGGCCCAACTGAACTGTCACACCTACACTAGGTGGGTTTTTACAGTAAGTACTCAACGGAACTCTGCTATTGGTTCATTGAGGACATGACTGGCGGCAACCCCCCAAAAAAGGTCTCTCTTCTTCTGAAATTGCCACATCTTGGCACCCGGCATTTCATTTTCCTGTGCTGCTTGGTAAATCAATGCAAGTGGAGAGAACTCTCGGGTGTAAACCCGGCCATCTCACTGTTCCATGGCAAGGCTAGAGTTTCAATAGGAGCAACGGTAATATATCCATCAAATCCTCAAAGCATTCAGTAACTGGTCTAGTTCCACAAATTTCAGGAGACAACCTTTCTTTAGTCTCCCACTCCTCTAAAGGGGAGGGGCAGTCAAGCCAAAATGTTCAAGGACATGATCCAGCCATTATCTCCCTACTTCGGTCATCATTTCATTGTCCTGCCGTTTAGGAAAAATAACCTCTAGATCAGTGTTTTGGCGAACCTTTTCACCACTGAGTGCTGAAATGGGAATGCGCACATGCGTCCGGGGAAGCACCAGAAACCAGAAGAGCAGCTCCCCAGCATGCACGCACCAGGAAGCTGATCTTCCAGTTTCCGACATGTGCATGTACCCCGATCACCTGGTCTTCTGGTTTCCCGCGCATGTGACAACCAGCTGGCTGGCGCCGGAACCGGGAAGAGCAACAGGCGATCCCACAGTTAACATAATCATGAAATCCTGAGATAGTCCATTTCCACGGTCTCCCAGAAACAAACTCCAAAGCTGCTTAATATTGAGGGATCTTTGGCGCTCTCTGAGCTTGGTTTTCTTGGAGACATTTCATTACCCAAAGTAGGTAAGATCATCAATGCTGATGTTACCTGATTTGGGTAATGAAGCATCTCCAAAGAAACCAAGTTCAGAGACCACCAAACCCCCCTTATTTAAATCCTGAGCTACAAATATTCTCCTTAATTCTTAATACTGCCATGAAGGTTGTTGGACAGTAAAACTGGTGGTACACCAAAAATCTTACCTGTTCTTCTAACCCAGCATAAAGAAAAGGTTCACACGTGTAAATTAAAAAATAAAAATAATTTCTCGCCAGTTTCCCAGTAAGAAAAATATAATTCATGCAGACGGCTGAATTCCCCCTCCCACTTTCAGCAGAGCTCAGTGATCTACCTTAATCCTATACGTACTGGCTGGGGAATTCTGAAAGTTGAAGTCCCCAAATCTTAAAATTGTCAAGTTTGGAGACTCCTGCTATAAAGCATACCTCATGGCCAATGATCTGGTTATAACTGGGACTGTCCATTTCTTCTGCCCACAATTCAGTGTCATAAGCCAACCCATGTTCTCAATGAGATCATTGATGTAAGGCATTCAGGAACAGTACCAGTGGACAAACTGGTAAAACTACATGGGTCTGTGCCAGAATGATGAGGTAACCCAGTTCTTAAGAGTTGCCCCAGATCCTGTATCTCCTGTTTCTGAAACATGTATACAAACCCCTTCTCCCATTTATCCTGGCACATTCTAATCCTTTCTTAAGAACCTTGAATCCTTTTCCTCAGGGTCAAGAGAAAGGGCCCTGCCCTCCCATTAGGACGCCCCTTCATTGGCAACCCCATTGCCACCCCATCTATCTTTGCAGGCCAGATGGAATTAAGAACGGCTGCTTGATTGATGAATCTCTGCTGCGTTTTCTCCAAATAAAGCAGGTAGAAGGCTGTTCTGACTGGTTTGTTAGGGCTGCAATTTGACAAGTCCAGAGGAAAACACAAATGAGGTGAATGTGTAAATGTGTGACAAATGTGTAAAGCATGTCACAACATTTCAGATGCTGTAACAAAGCAACATTTCACTTTTATTTTTGCCAAATGCACACATATGAGAAAGGTAGATTAGTTTTTTGTAACATGAAGAAGCAAGCTTTTATTTTCAAGAGTTCATTATATTTACAAATACATTTCTTTATGAATGTGAAGAGCTCTCTAAAACAAAATCGGGGATTCATGAATTCAAAAGTGCTGAGGAGAGTTTCTCGTTTAACTTTATACTTTGTTCTTTTCATTAGCTATGCCTACAGATAAAAATCAGTTTTGCTCAATATCATTCTACTTGGTTTTTATGGCAGGATGGTAATAGTGAGACTGTAATTATGGATACTGAGACTAACAGGTTAGTAAGACTAACAAGTCTTGAGTTCTAGTAAAAAGGGCTTTTGGAACATTTGAAAAGGAATGAGCATCTCATCCATATCTTCGGTTAATAACCTATTATCTACTTTTGGCCATTATATCTGATTTTGAATTTGTACCTCTGATTAACTTTCTTTCTGTAACTCTGCCTTTTTAACTGCTTGTATATAAGGCCTGTAAGGGCCAGCAAATAACACTATCTGGAATTGATTTGACAAAGCATTTGGGGAAAATAAGCAATAAGGACAATTTTGCCTTTTTCCCCACTAAAATTGTTTTTTCAAGCTATCATTTTAAAAAATAAAAAGCTTTTACGATTGAAAGGGGGTTGATTGACATATGAACTAGCCTAGTTATAATTAAATTATCCCCCCACCCAGTGCTTTCATTCACTTTGCTTAATTTCTGGTTTATTTGACAGAAGGCTCTCCTTGAGTAAAACAAAAGAATGAGATCATGTTTTTCTGCTGAAAGTGAGGAAGATAAATAAAGATCCCTTTCCTTATGTCCTTGAGGCTGAAATATGAAGCCCAGCAGATTTTAGGCAGAACTGTACTTGTAGAGTAAGCATCTTACTGTTGTCTGCAGTCTGTTGTCTCTCTCTTACTTTAAAAACTTTTAAAAAGAAAACTATCTGTCAGATAAGACACAAAAACTTCTGTTTTAATGAGTAGATTATATGAAATCTAATTGCGGCATCTGATTTAAGCAGTTGTTTCTGCTACTAGCAGATTTCCCCAAATCCCTATTATGTTATGAACTTACTATAAAGATCACAAGAGAAAAAAAATGTTAATTATGCTCTACTTGTGCATGACCATATGCCAATTAGACTAATAGTTGCTTTCTTTATTAGAGTAATCCAGGTTATGTCACTCAACATCCGCATAGCTTATTTGTATTATATCTGTAGGTCGACTTGATTCTGCTTACTAGATGTTCTCTTGTTGACCAGGCTAAACCAGCTCCCAGACTGATGTTCTTTAGATTACTGGTTTCCAGAACTAATGCCTCTAAAGCAGAGCTGGAACCAGTACAGATTACGTTCAGTCTAAGTGAGGTCAGCTCATTTGAAATAATAGCACCCATGTAACATTATCATGGATTATTTTCATACATGGAAAACTGTCATTAGCTGAGCTTCTTTAAGATTTAAAGAAAAACAATGAAACAAAAAAACACTGAATTAGTGTACTGTGAGAATCCAGCCAATAAAGATAATAACAGCATATATCTTCCAGTTAAAATACTGCTAGTTTTATTACTAGTTCTATTTGTCTGATGGGCCAAGAATGTTTGAATCTCTGGGAGTCTCAATTGGAAATATAATTTCAGTTTTCTTCAGTTCTGTGCACTGCAACTTTCTTTGCACTGATGGTGGTGTTGATTAATTGATGGATGATATGCCATCAAGTCATTTTATACTCTTAGCAACCATACAGGTAGATTTTCTCTAGGATAATCTACATGTAGACTTTGATTTACAGCCATTCATTTAGCAACTGATAGAATTTACAACAGTGCTGAAAAAAAGTGATTTATGAACTGTCCTTATGCTTATAACCATCATAGCATCTGCATGCTCATATGATCAAAATTCAGGCACTATACAACAGTTGCATGTCCCAGATCATGTGATCATTATTTGTGATCTTCCCAACCAGCTTCTGACAAGCAAAGAGAAAGTCAGATTTCTTTAACGATCACATGATTTGCTTAATTGCAGTGATTTACTTAATGACTGACAAAAGGTTATACAATTAGATGTGTCTCAATTAACCACCTTGCTTGGCTCCAAAATTCTGTTCTTCATTGTGGTTGTAAATTGAGGACTATCTGTATCCCTAACTTGCCCCACCCCAAATCTCCCAGTAATGCACTGACTACCATTGTAATTGAATACATGCACCTTGCTCCTGGTTATAGTCTTCCCTTTTCGTCCACCTTTCCCAGCATCAGAACCTTTTCCAAAGATCTGGGCCTTTGCATAATGTGTCTAAACTAGGATAATAGGAGCCATTTGTGCCTCGTTAGGTGTTCAATTTATTCATTACTCAGTTATAGAAAGTTTAGAGAAGTTATTACAGTCTGTGCTGTTCAGCACTTGGATCCCAAATATTCTGTAAAGGTAAAAGTTCCCCTGGCACATATGTGCTAGTCGTTCCTGACTCTAGGGGGCGGTGCTCATCTCTGTTTCAAAGCCAAAGAGCCAGCGCTGTCAGAAGACATCTCCGTGGTCATGTGGCCGGCATGACTCAACGGTGAAGGCGCACGAAACGCTGTTACCTTCCCACCAATTTTCCTATTTTTCTACTTGCATTTTTATATGCTTTCAAACTGCTAGGTTGGCAGAAGCTGAGGCAAGTAATGGGAGCTCACTCTGTTACACAGCGCTAGGGATTCGAACCACCAAACTGCCAACCTTTCTGATCAACAAGCTCAGCGTCTTAGCTACTAAGCCCCGCATCCCTAATACTCTGTATCTAACTATAAATCTAAGGAAATTTAACTTGTTTCAGTTCACCATGTAACAATTACATTACATTTAATTACAAATGAATTAAAAGCTCATTTGTAATTAATGTTAATTTGTATTGCAGCACTTAGGGGAAAGGTTGGACTCAGTGGCGTCAGTACAGACTTTTGATTTTATCAATGTCTCTGTATTCTTGGCTTTTACCCCATTGAAGAAGTCTACTTTAACTGCAATTTAGATGTCATTGGATCAGATTATACAGAAGGCAGTGAGTGCTTAATTCTGCAGAAAGTATCATCACGTTGGGAAAATATGCAGGGTTTGGAAAGAGGAAAATTTGATCCTTCTCTGGCACTTCTTCCCACTTTCACTTCAGCTAGATTTTCACTGCTACTTTCCACTTTCACTGGGGGGGGGGGAGCACCTTCCTTAGTATTGATGCCTATAAATCCCTACCTTGGATATTTCTTTTAGCTTTGTGCAAATGTATGGGCAGCAGACTTGAGGGTTGATGACAACAGTATCTACTTAATCTGTTGTTAAGCAACTACATTTGCTGGAGAGGGGAGAAATGTGCTTCAGCCTCCATTGATGTTCTTTAGGACTAACAGTGTTGCTGGTGAAACAATCGGGAGTTATTGATTGGGAAAGTTCTATAAAATAATATGGGCAAAGCTTTGCATGAGTTTTATATGAGTTAAATTGCACAATGCTGCTCAAACAATGAGCTCTTGGTCAGATGAGTGAAGTTATTTTGATATTTGGCTCCATCTTATAAGAAAGTTGGAAATCATGAGATTTTGAAGCATAGTGAAAATATGACTTTCTTTATTTTTTGGCTGTTTGGGGTGTGTTTCTCTGCCAAATCCAATTCTTCCATTGGAGAACTTGAGGAAAAGGAGAACTTGGATTGCAGTCAATATCTTTTAATTTTTGGTTGTTAACCCCATATAAAGCCCAAGTGCTGGGCTACAGTGAATCTGGGGCCTTATAAAGTAGAATGCTATTTTTGTGGTAGCCTATTATCTTTGGGGCACTGGAAGTTGTTGTGGTTTTATGTTTTTTCATTATTTTGGGAGCAGCAGGGAGCCATAGAAGTTTACTAATAAATAAATAAAAACATTATAAAGTACCATACAGATTTATCTTAATGCTACCCACCACCCCTCCTTGTCACCATACAATCATTACAATTGTTTTTATTTTTTAGGAAAGTTTATAAGAGCTGTTTGATATAAAGAACCATTCTTGGACTTCACTTTGGTCTTTAAATTGTCACTAGATGACAGTTCCTCATTTTATTTATTTTTGTAGATTCAGATGGGGCAGGGAGCTTGGGAAACACCAAGGCACATATTTACAGTCACGCTGGTAACCCTGCCCACATAGTTGGGGGTCCTAGCAACAGAAGATTCCCAAACCAGTTGGTCACAGTTTCTTCTTTTATGTGCACTGCAAAGAGAATAATACTTTGGCCCTTATGTATAATATATTGGGAGTCCTCCTGGATTCACAGCTAACTTTTGACCACCATCTCTCAGCTGTGACCAGGGGGGCATTTGCCCAGGTTCGCCTGGTGCGCCAGTTGCGGCCCTACCTGAATCGGGAGGCCCTCACAACAGTCACTCGAGCCCTTGTGATCTCTAGGCTAGAATACTGTAATGTGCTCTACATGGGGCTGCCCTTGAAGAGCATCCGAAGACTTCAGCTAGTCCAGAATGCGGCCGCGTGAGTGATCGTGGGCGCACCACGGTTCGCCCACATAACACCGATCCTCCGTGAGCTGCACTGGCTACCTGTTGGTCCCCGGGTGCACTTCAAGGTCTTACTCACCACCTATAAAGTGCTCCATGGTAGTGGATCTGGCTATTTGAGAGACCGCCTTCTGCCAATTACCTCCCTGCGCCCCATCAGATCGCATAGAGTTGGCCTCCTCCGTATTCCATCCGCCAGTCAGTGCCGACTGGCGACTACTCGGAGGAGAGCCTTCTCTGTTGCGGCTCCGACACTATGGAACAATCTCCCCGTGGAGATTCGTACCCTCACCACCGTCCAGGCCTTCCGTACAGCCCTCAAGAACTGGCTAACCCGTCAGGCCTGGGGATAATCTTATTTCGCCCCTCCCGAATGCTGAGTGAATGTTGAGTTTTATTGTCTAATTTACTTTGTGCACATTTCTTTTTTTGTATTGTCCTACACTCCCCTTCCTTTTTTGATTGTAAGCCGCCCTGAGTCCCCTCAGGGAAAAGGGCGGCCTATAAATAAACTACAAACCAAAACAAGCAAGAAGATCACCTTTTTGGATGGTTTTCTCCTACCTCCTTCCTTTTACTATCAGGTACTAAAAGTTCTTTTGAAAAAGACAGGACTAGGAAGTTCTATAGTGTTGGTAGCTTGGTGGTATTTTCTCAGAAGTGTCAGGTTTGAGCAAGAGATCTGAAAGTCCTGTTTTTAGTTCCTTTTATGTACTCTGCATTAGACAGACTATTACTCCAGCTGTTAATTTCAATTTTACACAAGCATTTTCTTTCGTTTAGCTTCCCTTTTATCACATACTGCCTGCACCATTTCCCATGGTTCCTACCCCTCATGAGCCTTGAGGGGAAACCAGCAGTTTTGTTTCAAGATGAGCTGTTTGCCAGGGACTAATTTCACCTAATAACAGCATACCTTATCTTCCATCAAGTACTTCCACAAAGTATCCCCTGCTATTAAATGCCAAGAGGTTCCATAGCAAGGCTCCCTTCATCCGAGATCTGGATGACCTCCAGATGTGAGTGTTCCCATCTCTGAGATATGCTATGGGAGGGGGGGGAGAGTAGCTGCACCTTGGAAAATACTGATGGGAGTAACCCTGGCAGGCAGAAACAGGCACTCCATTCCAAGGCTAGATTCAGCTCGTCCTCTTGCCCATATCAAAAGAGTTATGAGGGTCTGGCTCTACCAGGAAACCTGAGGGAGAAGCACTCCCCACCAGCCTGCTTAGCAAGGCAGACTGACCAGCAGAGATTTTCCCCTACAGACTCCCACAATGATATTTCAGCTAGTCCATTGGCCACACCAAGCTGTTTGACTGGCACAACAGCCTCCACAGCTGGCTAATTGAGTGACATGCTGGCCCTTTCAAAGACATGCCAATGTCCACAGGTAACCAGGTAACCCACCTTACTCCACTCAGCCCCTCAGCCCAGAAAAGGGGAATAAACCCAGAGAGTACATAACAAGCGGAGGAAGAGGAAGATGCATCACATAGATGAGGACATGGGAAGTGACATCTGGGAAACAACTACAGGTTATAAATAGGGTTGCTAATCAACTGCCAGGAGGACACGGCAAGTAGTCAACGCTGCTTGATCTCTGCCTGGAGCTCAACTTGGGTGCTCAACAGCAACATTTCTTTAGGACAGAGCTTGAAACCTAGCCAGGAACTTGGCAGCGACTTTGCTATGCGACTGTATTTACAAAAGGTGTAGCCACGCTGAGGCAGCATATCCAATGAGTGCAAAAATCTTCGGATGGAAACGAGGACTATCTGACACTTCAAGAACAGTAAGGATTGATCTCCAAAGGCTTGTTTATGTGGCTAAGCCAAGCCATAAGGACCAGGAGGAAAAAGTTAACCCTGCTCAGCCAAGGCAATAGCTTCACATTGGGGGAGTGTGAGTTTATAATAAAGTGCTGTGTAAAGTTTTAATCCAAGCTCTGGTGTAGTCTGTAGTCATTTACAAAACCCCAACTTGACATATATTTATTGGGTTTTTAGTTTATCACCAATTATCACAGTTTTAGGGCAGATGCAAGGCTGAGGTTCTGCTTTGCAGATGTTGGACTGTCTACAGTGAAGTTGGGTTCTAAGACCATTCATATTTTTAGCTGTTATGCCAGTTTTCCTGCTGTACAGCAATATCCCTAATGGGGCTGCTTGTCTCAATTACTGCACTTACAGTAGGGTCTTAAGGTACAGCAACTCTGGGAGATTTTAACTTGCTTTCATGTGGCATAGACTCTGGGGTGGCTCAGGAGGTTGTCACACTCTGTTTTTCTCTCAGGGCATTGGCAACATAATAGGAGGTTGAGGACATTAACCTCAGTCCAAGTCAGAACATTTTATGGTTGCTTTTCAATATGCTGGTGCTGCCTCTGCTTTCCCTTACATGGATGGAGTACCGATTTGCTCAGTCCACCCCAGGTGACCAATGCTCCCAGCGGGTTTCAGAGGGAGCCTTTGTTTTCCTGAGAATCTAGTAGGCAGTGTGACTTGAGGGCATAATTTCCAGCTGCAATGGATGGCCCTGCTGGGTGAGATGGATGGATGGATAGTCAGTTTGGTCTCGTCGTGGTTAAAAGCACCAGGCTAGAAAGCAAGAGACCATGAGTTCTAGCCCTGCCTTAGCCATGAAAGCCAACTAGGTGACTTTGGGCCAGTTATTCCCTCAGCTTAACCTGCTTCACAGGGTTGGTGTTGTGGGAAAAATAGGAGGAGGAAAGTGTGTTGCATATGATCATCACCTTAAGTTATTTCTAAAAAATAATAAAGGCAGGATACAAATAAATATTACTTTTTGTTTCTTTTTAGATATTGTATTTGGTTTTTTATCTGTTTCACCAAGAACATGTATTCGGAATAAGGAGACATTATTTTTCAGAATTAGTGTGAGAATATCAAGTTTTAAAATGTATTATAATATAATGTTCTTGTCTTTTTTCCCCCAGGGTTTTGACCCACCACATGAGAGTGATAATCGAACTATTTATATTGCAAATCGTTTTCCCCAGCATGGCCATTATGTTCCTCAGAAGTTTGCAGAAAACAGAATAATCTCCTCTAAGGTATGGGAAATTTTAACACCTATACATATGCTTTATAAAGTGCAATAGTTCAAGATAAATTTTAGTGAGATATATCAGCATTTTTTAAAAAGCAACTCTCAGATATGGATCTGAATAGGATTAGGGCATTTTATGAATCATACTGTTAAACTAGTTCATTTATATATCATTACAGAATTTGTTTTTGTGATGCATCAGTTCAAAAGCTTGCTTAACTAAAAAAAAATTCTAAAAACTGTCTCAGGTGAGTATATTTTTAGCCTTTATAAGCAACTTGCACAAAAGCAATGTGGTGATTTCCATTTTCAGTTCTAGGTGTGGTTTGACAGGGAAGGTTGCGAATTGCCGTCACATTGCATGCAAGATGCTGCAGCTGTCAAAGATGGCCCAGTTGCTAAGCACTTAGATTGTGATCATGTGACCACAGGATGGTGCAGTAATTATAATTTTGATGGCTAGTCCTAAGTCACTTTTTCTAAGGCTGTCATAACTTCAAACTGTCAATAAATGACCACTTGTACATTGAGGATTACTTTAACCTCCCCATTAATATAAACAAAGGTTATTTATTAATTTACATTGTTTAAACACCACCAGTTCCACAAAGACATTTAGCTGTTTATAAAATTGAGCATAACAATGTTAAAGCAATTAAAATTAGTAACACAAGTTCACAAATTAATCTCAATAAAGCTCAGCATTAGTGTTCACTGGTGTTTTCCCCTCTGGCGCTAGCAAACACCGGTGTTTTGAAAGGCCCAGAACACTGGCATTTGCTGTCATTTTTGCCAGATTGAAGTCTATTTCATTGAAGGATTTCCAGTAGCCAGTGTTCTTACAGTTGCTTTCCATGGTGTGGGCAAGGAGAGGGCTCAGGACTCCTAGGTCAGGGATCAGCAACCCGTGGCTCTAATGCCTCATGTGGCTCTTTCATCCCTCTGCTGCGGCTCCCTATTGCTCAAAATATGCATCACAACCGCCAATGTATGTTGCCAGCCGGCATGCGATTTTATTGAGCTTTTCGACCCCCAGTAGGCCAACCATGGATAAATCCAAAAAAAGAAAAGTTTCAGAAGAAAACAGAACGTTTAATTCAACTACATATGCGAGTTCTGTGGCCGCTCAGGAAATAGTCAGGCACGGGAAGGGTTTTGTGGCTCCCGGTGTTTTCTTTTCTGTGGGAAATGGGTCCAAGTGGCTTTTCGAGTGTTTAAGGTTGTCGACCCTGTCCTAGGTAAAGTGGGAGGCCCAGGCATTCTGTCTACCCCACCACATCTGGAAGGCCAGGGCTCTCCCTCTCTAGTACTCTGCTTAAGTACTCTAGTACTCAGAGCCAAGGTGGCGCAGTGGTTAAATGCAGCACTGCAGGCTACTGCTAGATCAGCAGGTCAGCGGTTCAAATCTCACCGGCTCAGGGTTGACTCAGCCTTCCATCCTTCCGAGGTGGGTAAAATGAGGACCCAGATTGTTGGGGGCAATATGCTGACTCTCTGTAAACCGCTTAGAGAGGCCTGAAAGGCCTATGAAGCGGTATATAAGTCTACTGCTATTGCTATTGCTATTGCTATTGCTATTAATGACCACAAATGGGGGTGTAGGTATTGCAGTTGTTCATTGAAGTGGTTGTGTGGCATCTCGCTTAACAACCACTTGGTTCAGCCAATATTTCATACCTCGTTGTGCTTGTAGTAGAGGAATACTCTTGAAGGCAATTGCAGTGCATTTAAGCTAAAGAACTCTACATAGACAATTCGCTTTATAGATAGTCCATGCATTTAATGTCTATTCAAAGTTACAATGGCAATGAAAAAAAGTGACTTATAACCATTTATGATTGTTACGGCATTCCCACAGTCATGCAATCAAATGTTGAGTGCTTTGCAACCAGCATGTATTTACAGGGGATGCAGCATTCTGGGGTTCTGGGATTGCCATTTGCAACCTTCCTAGGGAGTGTCTGACCAGCAAAGTCAATGGGGGAAGCCAAGTTCGGATAATGACTGCACAAGTCACTTAACTGCAGTGATCTACTTAACAACCATGGCAAAAATGGTCAAATGGGGTATGACTCTCTTAACAATGGCCCTGCTTAGCAATTTTGGACTCAATTGTGGTTGTAAATTGAGGATAACCTATATTAAAATCAAAATGAATCTCTTACATTGTAGAAAACCCAATATCAGATGTCAGGTAATTCTTCTTTATGAATACCAGTATTGTGTTGCAAATTTAACACACAAAGGTAAACATGGAACTTAATTGGCTGATATGAATGTTCTAAAAGAGAACTTGTAGAATTTTGAATGCAAAATACAGTTCTACAAAAATGATTGAAGTTGAAATTCAGTTTTTAAATGTAACTTTTTTTTTCTCTTGCAGTATACTGTGTGGAATTTCGTGCCCAAAAATTTATTTGAACAGTTTAGAAGAGTAGCCAATTTTTATTTTCTTATAATATTTTTGGTTCAGGTAAGTTGGATAATTTAACACTACTTAAACATGTGCAATTGAAATGAGGGATTTGATAAAAGATCCTGTTGAATATAACCAAACATAAACCTTAATTTTTCTGACTTTTGAAACAAATAGTGACTTACTCTCAGAGATAGAATTCATTTATGTCTAGTGATATCCGTACTGCCATTATCTGGACATGTTCATCCATGTTATTTTTGTGGTTTCATAAGGCATTAGCTGATGTGCTTCATAAGGTTTATTCCTAGTGACTAATATGTTTTCTTCACGCTAAAAGAGGGATGTTAAAAATGTTGATTCAGTTTAGCTATTATACATAATATATTTTTAAAGCTGGTTTCCTGTAAATTGGCATTTCATCTGATTGCGTACCCTCTCTTAATCCGTCCCACATATGATTACAAATTAAGCAAAGATAGGAGTAAAATATTAGTTAGCTTCAATTTTTCAAAGCAAATGCATGGGGATATGAATTAGCAATATTGTCAAAATCCTGAGCTAAAGTCACTAGTAAAGATCTTTCCTAATTTGATATTTAATCTCAGAGAGTGAATTCCAGGAGGAATTTAAGCATCAGAGCTATATTTCTATTTATTAACCGGTCCGATGGGTGGTTATTTGCTTCCTCCATCTTTCCTGGAACCTGGTCAGTACTATAATCAGAAATTTAGCTATTGTTTGGGCCTTGTGCTATTGAGATTATATTGATTTTTGCTGTTGTCCATCACAAGATGGTAGCAGATATTTAAAATATTGTAATTATATATTTATGTATATGTATGTGCATACACACACACACACACACACACACGAGATCACTAAGAGTCCACAATACCTTAATGACACATAATCAATCAATACATTGTAACAGCAGGTGGGACACATAGAGTTGACCCATGGACTTGATTGTTGTCCAAAGCTAACAGGATGGAAAAGAGATTTATTTATACCCTGTCGAAAGAACAGGCTCTCAAAAAATCCCCCTAGAAATATGAAATTATGAACTTCATGAGGAAATCTATCTTAAATCTCTCTGCATATGACAAGATTGCAGTTCTCAACTTCTAAATGTGGTGCAAAACCTTGTTCTGAGGAATGGACTGAACAATGTATTCTTCAGATGTGTTTTCTGTATGCTGTATATCCTGTGTACTTATTACACCAACCACTGTAGTATTTAATTCCATTTATGTATTACATTTTATATCTTTTGCAAATGCTGCCTCAGGCCTAAATTGCAATGAAATCCATGTTGTGGCTGTTGCAATAAAACTGTTAAAAATCACCTGACTGTCACCTACTGCATGCTTTTTTCCCCTTTCATTATTCAATGTTCCCGTACATACGATAATGAAATCAGAAAATAGATGTTACTCATTTTTGCTTAGTCTTTCTTCTCTATTTACACTTACGTATTTCACAAGTTGTGATAAAAACCTCAATGGAAAGGATTCTAAATTTAGCAGAAAAAAGTTCTACGGTTTTAAGCAGTGTTTAAATGTTAACTGTTAAGTACCAAGCTCAATTAATCAGTAAGGCTTGTATATATTTTAGCTTGTTTTTTTTTCTTCTTTACATCCAGCTTCATCACTATTTTGGCTGAACTCTTTACATTTCCGCTCTGAAATAAATTCAGAAAAGCAGTTTCATTTGCAACATTTACTATGTGAATAAAAGAAGTATCAATAGTGATATAATGGTCATATGAGACATTTATCCATGAAATGGTTTAGAATTTCTATATTTCACTATACCTCTCTTTCAATGAAATCAGAGTGGAATTATTTGTACTATTGTTTTTAGAATAGAAGCATTTCTCAAATATTTAAGAAACAAAGAACAACCTACTAATAGCTGTGCAGCCTTTATAGTCAATATTTCATAAATCACCCAACTTTCAAAGGATAATTAATAGGTTACCTTATTCAGAAATGAAGATCTGTTGCCCTTTAACAACTTCAAGTACTCCTCTTTGCTTCCAACACAATTTGCTATGCTTTCTATCATAATTCCTCTTTCTGTTGACAAATAGCGTTTCTTTAATGTGTCACCTGTATACATATTCTGTGGATTATCTTATACAATTCACAGCATTGATTGATTATGTGCCATTAGGTCAATGCCCTTTCTCAGCAGTCACATGGACAAATGTTCTCCATGACAAACTATCCCTAACCTGGTATTTTAGGTCTTCCAACAGAGCACCTCTTGCCACTGTAACTGAGTCCATCCACTTCGGTATTCTTCTTCCTCTCTTCTACCTTTTCCAGCATTATAGTCTTCTTCACAATACTTGTTCAGAGTATGATCATTTGAGCCTGTGGTGTCTTGAGTGAGAACTCTGGGTTGATTTATTTGATGATCGATTTGCTTCCTTGGTTATTACAAGCTACTCTCAAAATATTTTTCCAACATCGGTGTTCAAACTTACACTTCCATAGAATGTTACAGGAAATTACATTGCCTACAGAATTTTGATTTTTTTTCTATCACAATTCTGCCACATCTCAGCACCTTAAGATTGCTCATGCTTGAAATACAATGCTTGCATCCCCTTCAAAATCCCTATCCTGTTTATACTGAGAAGGAAAACCTCATCACTTCTGAGATTTCAAAGGTCCCTCAAGACCTGATTATGTCAGCAGCCCTTGGGACCCCAAGGAACGGGTGAACTCATGAGGTGGCTCTGTTCTTATTGACATCCCTCTATTATTTTCTTTTTCTGTTTTAGTTTTCTTTTTAAGGTTTTTTTTTTAAATAATTTTTAAATTAGTATAATGTTTTGAGATAATGACTGTTTTATACATCTATTGTTATTGCTGTTGTATAATTTTAAATTGTTGTTTGTTTTATTTATTTTATTTTTTTTGTATCCCTTCCCTTTTTTTATTGTGAGCCGCCCTGAGTCCCTCGGGAATAGGGCGGCATACAAACCCAATAAAATCCAAATCCAAATACTCTTATTGGACTGTTGTATATCACTCAGAATCATTTTCTGTAAGATAGACTGCCATATAAATTTGATTGATTGACTGATTGGTGATACTGGCCTTTAGAGCTGCTGCCTAATAGAATACGTTACACACACACACACACACACACACACACACACACACACCCTTAGGATTGGTCCATATGCAAGAGATCTGTGTTTTGTCACAGTGCACACAATCTTCTTCCATTTCTACTTTGAGTGGAATGCTGTGTTCACACTGTGTGTTTAACCAAGATCTTGCAGCTGAACTTCTACCACATGCTATCTTGCAACAATTCTTAGCACAGTCTGTATTTTTCATTATTGACAACACATTGGTGTGGTTGCCAACAAGAATCTTTTAATTTGGCAGGTATATATACAAGGGAAATTTTTGCCAAGTTCATTTTCAGTTTTAGGCCATTTTAAAATCGGTGAGAATCTGGCTGCTTTCCAAATGCCATTAAAGTCCTTTATAGGTAGTCCTTGACTTATGACTGGTTTCTTAGCAACCGTTGAAGTTATAACCAGCCCCCCAAAAAGGTACTTATGACCAATTTCAAAGTTCCATTTGACGCACGCACGCACACACACACACACAGAGATGTCATGTGACTGCATTTTGGGTACCAGGCAACCAGCCCCCATTTAGGACGGTTTGCAGTGTCACATGCTCGTGATTTATATTTATTGCCAGATTATCCAATTTCCAGCTAAGATGGGTTCACTTAACTGTTTAAAAAATGATAACATTGGGCACAGTCGGGTGGTGATGACCCACTTAAACGAACGGCATGACTTACAGCCATAATTCTGAGGTCAGGTATGATCATAAGTTAAGGACTCCCTCTGTGCAATCAGCAACAGGCTTCGTCACATCACAAGGCAGCCCGTACACATTCTGGTTACTGAACCTCACAAGGATCTCCCAGCAGGAAAAAGCAGCTTGAGTACCGAAAATAAATGGTTAATGCTGTACTCTGTTACAACATACAGTATAAATAAATAACATCAAAAGTCTATCCACTAACATCTGATTGGCTTTGGTAATTTTTGGAAGCTACAAACCATTTCCAAAGAGTAATAAAATATTGTAGTATATACTGTGTGCAGTGTTACAGTAGCAACCACAAACCACTATTTACAGTTTTCTGAATATAACATACAAATGCAAACATAGACTTTCCAAAATTTGACTCGTATGCATATTCTTTCTGTCTGTTTTCTCTTCCAGCTTATGATAGATACTCCTACTAGTCCAATTACTAGTGGATTGCCATTGTTTTTTGTTATAACTGTGACAGCCATAAAGCAGGTAAGAAAATGTGCCCTTTTATTTTTGTTGCTTAGCACAGACATATACATTATGTTCGATACAGAACTGCAATTAAAAGTGGGCCATCAGTGTTAGTTGACAATCTGCTAATGTGTTTAGCGATATCAGCACATATCAGAAGCCAAGCCAACGAAGGCAAGGCATGGTTCCAAAACACTAAGTACTAAAACACTAAAAGGGACCTTAATTTGAGAATGTGTTTTTAGTGGGATCTTTTTGTACAGAACAATGTCTGATGCTACCGTTCTGCATTTTAAACATGAATAGTTATACATTAATGAAGAATCATATGGATTTTGGGTGGATCTTTTCACCTTTTTGGTCCAACTGTGTTATGAAGAAAGTAACTATATTGAATTCTACAGTATAGTGCAATATTAATGCAATATCAGCGGTTTTAATTCAATAGTATAGAATGTGAAGGATTGAGTTTGAGTTTATTGGTCTTGAGTTGAGGATGTCTGTTTTTGTTTTATTTTTATTGTTTTCTTATGTATATTGTACACTGAAGATGGCATTTAATTTCATTGTACGAGGTGCAATGACAATAAAGTAAAGTAACTTGAATTATTTTATCCCTAAAGATACCTTGTACCTTAAATCATTGCTATTCCATTTTCCTTGCATTGAAATGTAACGGTATTCTGGAAGGGTTTGAGCATCAATTGAAATAAGAAAATACATTTTGCTGTTAGGAGACAAAACACAAAACATGTTTTTGCCTGGGATTGCTTTTATATGTTTTCATGATCCAGTAAAGCCTTCCGTGGATAATAATGACACATAATAGTTGTGGAGGTTGGTATCTCAGTTTGTATTATGAATACCATTTTTTCTGCTATCTCAAAGGAATGAGATCTTGCAAAGGAGTCGTCTAAAAATTGATTTACATAATGAGAGATGCTGCAATTGTTTCTAGAGATTCCTCACAGTATTTGGGCTCCTGGAAGTTGATGGGTCCTGATTTTCTCACAGTGCTTCCATAATACCTGTGGATAGAACATATTTATTCACTTATTTATTTAAAGAACATTTCAACAATTCAAAACTAATCTGCATAATACACTGAAGCAGCACAGGCCGGCTCTTACTTATTATATAACCTTCACTGTCTGCTTTAAATGAAATTATCTTTATCCAGCATTCAGTTTTACCTCTCATTCTTTATAGCTGATGAAATTCTGTTTTGTTACTTTTGTCAGTACTGTGTCCTATATAAACATAACATTCTACAAACATGACCTTGGGAGGGACCGATAAGTAGAGGAAAATGCTAAATCCAGTCTAAACATCTGGCTGACCAACCATAATTTATATGTTGAGTGGCAGACATCTGTTCGAATTCTAAAGGCTCGGAGCCCTTTAGTTCTTCATTTTCTATTACTTAGCCTGCTAGCAAGAACTGGTGGGACCACAAAATAGACAAAGTAATTGAAAATGAAGAAGCCAAAGTGCTCTGTGACATAAGGATTCAAGCATCTGCCACACAATGCCCCAGACTTAACAACTGTTGATGAGAAAGATAAAAAAAAACTCTGGTGAGTTAACGTTACAAAGCCTGAAGGCAGCAGAATAGAAGAGAAAGATCTGGAGAAAAATCATAAAATATAAAAATATGTGAACAGAAACCATGGCAAAAGAAAGCAAAGGTAGTACCAATGTAATATGTGCCCTGGGTACAATTTCAAAGTATCTGGACCATCGCTTGAATACCATCAACACTGACAAAAATCACTATCAGTCAATTGCAAAAAGCAACTTTACATGGAACAGCTTATATCCTGTAACAGTACCTTTTCACATCATCAAACATCATCTGCCTGCCTCATTGGGAAAGACTTAATAGGTGAACAAAAATGTCATATTCAGTCTAAATATCTGGCTGACTATGCAATCAATCAATCATACATTTAATAAATGTATATGCCTCCCAACTCTCAACTGAGTAGGAACAATCATGCAATTGCATTTTTTCCCTCATTTCTCATGACTTTTCTTGAGGTATGCATGCAAGTTTTCTCAGGCAACCTTTATCTATTTTGGAAACCTCTCTGTAACATAACTCCGATCAGACAGAACAATTGCCTTTAGCACACTTGCTTAAATTTATCACTCTTACTATACATGTCTATACAAAATAGACATATAGGTTGTCGTTTCCCTCATTTAAAGTAGCACGAATATCATGTTAGAAGCCGACTGTCTGGCTTGGCTCCATCTCCCCCAACCTGATCCCTTCCAAATTTTTGGAGCTGACAAAAGTTGTAGTTTCAATCAGTATGGCCCATTAAGGAACATTGAGTCTTTAGTCCAGAGTTTTTCAAGGGCAAGCGGTTGGGGAAAATGAACCATATAGATTCCATTTTTTTTTCAGCCCTAGTTTGATCCTCTGATAAAATTTGAGATAGCAGCCAAGCAGCAGGCAAGATATATTAGTGACTTCCTTTGATCTTTTCAGGGTTATGAAGATTGGCTACGACACAAAGCAGACAATGAAGTGAATGGAGCTCCAGTGTATGTTGTTCGTAGTGGTGGCCTTGTAAAAACAAGATCAAAGAACATTCGGGTATGTGCCTTGCATAAAACGAGGGTCTGCCTTCTGTAATTGTGGGTTTGAAACAAAACAGTTATGGCTTTGTATTCAGTTTTAGGAAAATTTAATTAGACTGAATAACACCGTGATGCCAAACCTATGGTACATATGCCACAAGTGGCACACAGAGCCTTCCCTGTGGGCACACCAGCTGTCACTCCAGCCCAGCGCAGCTCCACCGCGCATGCAGCTCCCGGCAGCCAACTGGTTTTCGGGTCTCTGCTATGCATCCGTGGGGGTGGGACGCATGTGGGGGCCACGTGTGTGCATGCACGTGGGGTGGGGCACATGTGCGGGGGCACTTGCATTGCATTTTGGGGCTTTGCACACATTGTGTGCATGTGCATGCTTCCCCGTTTTGGGCCTGGAAGACCTTCTGCACCAACCTGAAAGACAAAAATGGGCAGAGGGGGTGCATGTGCAAGGGACCACATGCATGGGGGCTGGCCACATGTGCATGTGGCACGCACATTGTATTTTGGGGTTGCGCACGTGCGCTTTGGGCACTGGGCACCAAAAAGGTTAGCCATCACTTTAATAACGTTTCGTTGGACTATTTTAATCCAGTAATTTTGCAAATCAGTTTTTCCATGCTTCCTCCTGTCTCCCCAGGTAGGAGATATTGTGAGAGTAGCCAAAGATGAAACTTTCCCTGCTGATCTCGTACTTCTCTCCTCTGATAGAGAACATGGCTGTTGCTATGTTACAACTGCAAGTTTGGATGGAGAAACTAATCTTAAGGTCTGCGTCCATACTGTTAAAATTGATTCATTTTTTTTACTTTTTGAAATTGTGGCTGGGGTATTTTGATATGTTTATGTAAAAAAGAGTGTTACATTTTGTTTTAATTTTGTTGGGTTCATATCAAAGCTTTTGGGGGGGGGGGTTAATAGCCAAAGGCCATGTTGTTATGGCTGTATTCATTTTTATGAATTTAAGGAAAAATATTAGCGTGAGTTTCTTAGGCACAGTTAATATGATTAATTGGAATGTGCTGTGTAGCTCTGATTATAAAGAAGTGAGTAGCAAATGTAAACAAAAAGGATACAAATTTGCTAGAAAGCTCTTTAAGGACAAATACTTTCTGTTTTCTATCTTATTTTCCTCTAGATTGCCCAATTTTTGTCTTATTTTGTCGGCTGCTATAATAAGACAGTAATGTGTACAAAATGTTTCAAATTTAAAATATTTGAGCTTGAAATACCTGTTTCTATTTAAGTAAAATGTTAAGTTCAACATAGGACGTTATAGTTTAAGATATTTTGAATCTGAAAGGTTTTTATACCAGTCCAAAATAGCCAGCAGTAGGAGCTTTCTTTTTTCCTTTTCTGCTAAAGCCATTCATGCTTCCTTTCTTTATTTGTCTTGGCATTTAATGCTCATTAATTCTTTCTAGGTGACCAAATCCCCACCTCAATATATTTTTTTCTCATTGGTTATTTACTTTCACCTATTTATTTCTTGTATCAGACCATATACTACCCACAATCTTTTTTTACTCGCATTTGTATATCTTAATATTTCTCCTAACGATTTCCCCCCTTTTAATAAACATTCTACAAGCGCCATCCAATTTATGATCTGAGGTTTTCCCCCCTACTATTTGTCAAGTGCTGATCATCATGTGAAAGGAGTCTTACATTCCTTAGGATGAACAAAGAACCCTCGCACATCATTTTGTCAGGATTGAAATTTATGAACACCACACCAGATGGAAGAAATGTATCATTTTCCTATTGACAGATGATCAGTTTACCAAATTGTGGCTTGTTTTTACTCAACATTTTCTATAATACTGACAACTTACTGGCAAATTAGGAATACAGTTTTAAGAGCTCACAAGGGATTTGGGGGCCTTTGAGGTTTTGGGCCTTGGGGATCTGTGGAATACATTAACCAAGAGTTGTCAAATCATTGCTTTTTTTGCCTTTTTTTTTTTTTTAGACACACATTGCAGTCCCAGAAACTGCTGTGTTGCAGTCAGTTGCCAATCTCGACAAACTTGTAGCTGTTATTGAATGCCAGCAACCAGAAGCAGATCTTTACAGGTTTCTGTTTTTTATTACTGTCCTTTTTTAAAAAAAGAATTTGGAAAAAGAAGTGATGGCTATTAAAAATTAGGCCGAAACTGCTCTTGGAAATTCTTGTGATGGAGTCATGAACTTAAATACCTTATGTGCCTTAGAGAAAACAAGGGCATGACTTACTGGGAATGCTCTATTAATTTCATTTGGGAGCTTCCCTGAGTTTGGAAATTCTCCCAATGTTAAAGCATTCAGTCCCCACTTCCTAGTTAAAAAAAACAGGATGAAGCATTTGATTCTCTGTCATCCTAACACTGAGAGTTCAGCCAACAGCTCTTCAAGACAATGCAGATTTGCTATAGAAAGCTGTAACAGGTAGTCTTCGACTTACAACCTTTCACTTTGTGACCGTTCGAAGATACAATGACACTGAAAAAAGTGACTTAGGTCCATATTTCAAACTTACAATCATTGCAGCATCCTCACAATTACGTGATCAAAATTTGGATGCCCAGATTTATGACAGTTGACGCGTCCCAGGATCATGTTGATCACCTTTTGCGATCCTTTGACAAGCCAATTCAATGGGGAAGCCAGTTTCACTTAACAACTGTGTTACTAATTTAACAGCTGCAATGATTTGCTTAACACTAGCAAAAAAGGTCACAAAATCAGGCAGAATTCACTTAACAATTGTCTTGCTTAGCAACAGAAACTTTGGGTACAATCGAGAGACTACCTGTATTATTTTATATTTTATATCTAAACATAAGGAAAGGTCCTATGTTAAATTGTTGTATTGAAATGGAAGAAAGTTAAAAGAATGTGGCTTTGAATTTAGCTAACCAGGAAGCCTCCACCTGTGGTTTGTTTAGCACTTATGTCTGAACTGGGATTTCTGATTATTGCTTCCTGGTTTGTTCTTGGCTTCAGATTCCTGGCTTTGTTGATCATGGCATGCCAGGAATTGGGCTTACCATTACATGCAAACCAGGTCAGTTTCTTTAACTCATCTCCTACGCTGTTAATGGTCAGGATTTAATAGCATTTTGAAAAATTAATGTGTCCTTGCATTTATTTATTTTTGAATCCTAACACATTCAAATTGTTTTGTAGATTTGTTGGGCGTATAACCATAAGTCATCAAATTGAGGAAATAGTACGGTAAGCCAAATGCCTTTACTTTTGGTGAATGTGATTTGTGATCAATTCTATATCCAGGCAATCCAATGAATGAAATAAAATAAAATGCATTTGTAAGCATCAGGCACAGGGAAGATTAAGCACACTGACCAGATGTTCCTACACTACTTTTGTGATCCTTCTGCTTCCTTGTGTTTTTGTTGCCCTGTTCTGTTAATCTAGGTTGTTGGGTTTTTTGCTAGAATGCTTTTAAAGAACTACTTCTGCCTAAATAATAAGTTGTAGTGGAAATATCTTAAACTGTGAGGAGTACAAGCTATTGCAAGCTATTGTAATTTATGGTTACAAGCTATTATTCCTTCCTGGTTTGGGTGATGCTGTGAACTGCCAGTTACTAGTTTGACCAATTTGGACTAATTCATACAGCAAGTTGTTGTTGTTGTTGTTATATCAAAATAACAGTAAAAACTAGTTTTCTTTATAATAGTACATTCTGGATTGGTATAGACCAGTCCAGGCTTATGTACCTGTTACACGTGATATTTCTTCTAATAATTACATAAACATTTTAAGCCACAATAGATGAATGGTGCCCAACAGGTTTGTCTTAAAATTGAACATTCGGTCAGCATGGCAGACAATTTTATTTGATTCAGGGTCTTTTCTCATTGACCCTCGTGACCCTTTGTAAACATCTCTATAAATACCATAAGAATTAATCTGGTCAGAGGGTTCTAGTCGTTGTAGAAAACCTTAAGGGAAATAGGTGGAGTTGAAATTATCACAGAGAACAACAAAGCAGTTCATAAATCAAGTATCTTCTCTGTAAAGGGGAATTCAAGTATCGCTTGCTTGTGGGATGAGGGAGTTGTACTTACGTGGCATATTCAGATGAATCCAGAACTCCTTGGAGAAGGAGTTGTGGTGAAAAACAGCCAAGCAAGCAGTAGCTAAGCAACATGAATAACAATATCAAATGTCCTGAAACACTAAAGGGATTTTTGAACTACGTGTAAAATGTTTAACTTTGATTGTTGTTGTTTAGTTTCATTCTTAAATAGCACAACAGAATTTTTTTTTTTTTTAAAGAAACCTTGGCAGCCTTACTGGACTGAAAAAAAGGACTTGTATAGCATCTGTTGTGTCTTATGACCTGGTGATGCCTCCATGAAGTTCACAAATAGAATGAGATGGTCATTACATGACACACTGTTCACGGTGTCTCTAGACCAGTGTTTTTCAACCACTGTGCCGCGGCACACTAGTGTGCCGTGACATAGTGTAAGGTGTGCCGTGGGAAAAACACCTGCCTATAGTCAATATAGGCACAGAGTTAAATTTTTTTAACATTTTCTAATGGTGGTGTGCCTCGTGATTTTTTTCATGAAAAAAGTGTGCCTTTGCACAAAAAAGGTTGAAAAACATTGCTCTAGACTATACATGTAGATTAATTAAGTGTCATTGACACCATTCTACGAATTTATTTCTTCCTTTTTAGGAAGTTGCCTACTGATAGGCCCAATAAAATTGCTACATTCTAGGGAATTGAGGGGTAGAGCAGAGCTGGGGAACTATGGCTCCTTTATGACTTGTGGACTCCCAATTCCCAGCATTCCTTAGCCAGCATGGCTGTTTCAAACTGCCCTGCTCAGTGTGTGTGTGTGTGCGCGCGCGCCTTCAAGTCAGTTTTTGATGCCTGATGATTTGCCTGGACTAGTCCCTGCAGTTTTCTTGGCCAGACTTTCAGAAGCGGTTTGCCATTGCCTTCTTCCCAGGGCTGAGAAACAGGGACTGGCTCACTTTAACCAACAATGTGAACAAACAATGATCTTCCTTTTGCAGACCACTGGGACCCGAAAGTCTTCTACTTCGTGGAGCAAGGTTGAAAAACACTAAAGAAATTTTTGGTATGTGACATACAGGTTTCACTAACTTGGTGTTAATATTTCTTGAATGGATGAAATTGCATAGCATCCTTTTAGAGTTAGCTATCCCTGCCATATCATCCAAGTTAGGATATTTTTCCTAATTAAGTGGAAGAGTGTCATGTTGATTGTAATAACTTTCACCTAGAAATACAGTTAGTCTTCAACTTGCAACAGTATCCATTCAAAATTACAACAGCATTGAAAAAAGTGACTTATGACCGTTTTAACACTTACGATCATTGAAGCATCGCCATCATCACATGATCAAAATTTAAACACTTGGCAACTGACTCATATTTATGACGGTTGCAGTGACCCAGGGTCACATGATCCCCTATTGCGACCTTTTGACAAGCTGTCAATGGGGAAGCCAGACTCACTTAACAACTGCAATGATTCACTTAACAAATGTGGCAAGAAAAGTTGTAAAATGAGGTAAAACTCACTTAACAAATATCTCAGCAACATAAAATGTGGGCTCAGTTGTGGTCATAAGTGATAGACTAGCTGTAGTTGATTCTGGTGCAACCAGAAAAACCTGATTCTATGTCCTTCATTCACCATTTTAACTCCTATTGGTGCTTTCAATCCCAGACCACTTAAGCTTTCTGCTGTAAAAAAATTTATCTGTTGCCTCCAAGTCCACTTTATTTGGTTCGTTCCAGTTTTAAAATCTGAAAATAAAACCTCATCTATGTATATAAAAATGGCTGTCTGTGTGTATGTTCCAGCATAACTCTGGAATGCCAATTTCAACTAAACCTGATACACAGATGACTTAATTTCTGGAAAAAAATACTGTGGGGATAAGACACCCCTAACACCCCTTGGGGTGTCTGTTCTGTTAAGATACAACCTGTTGTGCCTTCAAATGGCTTCTACTGTACAGCATAGTGCAGTTGCCATGGTAATGGCGTAACAGTATTCTACAAGGGGGCTCCCTCTGGTAAGGGGGAAAATCCAACATTAGAAATTACGTTTGGTCTGGACATTTTGCCCCTATAAATAAATGCCCGGGCAACGCCAGGCTATCAACTAGTCACTTTAAAAAATCACAGCATGAATTTTTTAAAAGAACTGTCACTGCAATCATAGAGTGGATTTGGAAACCCAACAGTGACCAGCCAGAAATTGAAGGAAGCCATCTGTGTCTGGCTCCTCGAAAGAAAGGGAAGTGAACAAGCCTCAGGTATTAACACAGTCTTGCTGCCATGCTGAATGTTCTTTTACTTTTTTATAGGTGTTGCTGTGTATACAGGAATGGAGTCAAAGATGGCATTGAATTATAAGAGCAAATCACAGAAACGATCAGCAGTAGAGAAGTACGTGGTTGGCAGTATTTTGGTCCATTAAAGATTAATGTATTAACTAAAACTGTAAAACGAGTAATTCAGAGTAAGGGTAGCATAGGATACAAGGGAACAGTTCAGATATTTATTATGGTCATAGACTAGCAGGGTGGAATACAAACAATAATTTTAAAAGCTAAACTAAACAATACAAAATATACTGTTAAAAACAAAGGAATATGTTTTAAAAAAATTTTTGAACATCTCTGTGCTTGAACCATTTGCTAAGTATTTATTATCAGGCTAATAAAGGTTCACATGTTCTAGTTTAGCAAAATTAATATTTGCTTTTGGAATATTCAAACATATTGAATGTGGACTTTGTTCTTCAAGATAACTTGGAAATAAATCAGCAGGTGATATGGGATGTAGTCAAATTAAACCCCCTTCTGATAGAGTTTTTTGAGAAATAATTTGATAGGCTATCAGCATGTGACAAAGCAGATCCCTGGTGATACTCAATCCATTCTGCATATCGGTTTGCCCTTGAATGTTTTATTTTGCTTCACTTCTTCTTATTTTTTAGTTTTAATTGTTTTATTAGCATAATATATAAAAATTCCATTTCAATCGAGCAGTGTGTTGTCTGGGTACAATTATTTTTAGGCAATCATAATCAGAGTGTTTACAATAACATGTATCACAATAAAGTTAATACTGTAGTGACAATAATATTTTGTTTGTCCATTTTAACAAATTACCATTTTACCGGTAACATTTATCCTTTTTATGTCCATTTCTTTCTAACTCCTGTTGTTATTGTCTAGCCATCCATGTCTTAGTTTCTTCTTTATCTTTGATAGTAAGTGTTAGTCTATCCATTTTTGCACATTCTAATATTTTCTTAATTATATCCGTTGGAATCTCATCACACTACTTTGCTTCACTTCTAATGAAGTGGTAATTTGAGCTCAGTGGAAAAGGGATGAGACAGATATATAGCAAATAAGAACCCTGTTCCGGGTTAAACTTTTTTGTTCACAAACAGTAACTACTTTTGGAAGAAACATAACTGGTTTGGTAGTCCTTAAATGACAAAAAGATAATCCTTGACTTACGACCAAGCGTTCAGCATGTTTCAAAGTTACAACATACCCCAAAGTACCTTTTCCCCAAATCTTGTCCTACCATTTCTTGAAACAAGAAACTTCTCGTGATTTTCCATCTTCTGCCTTTAATAGAGAAGAACTTTTTTTTCTTCTGTTTGCAACCATGGGATTAGACAGAAAAAGCAGAACTGGTGGTTTTCAAGAAAAGATGGGACAACCATCGGTCCAGGATAGTAGGAGGACTCCTACACCAGGAAGTGGTTTGAACTAGATCACCTCTAATGTCATCTCCAGCCATATGATTGTACAAAACATTTCCTTTTTGGATCTCTACCCTCCCCTATACGCTAAGTTCAAATTGGCTGAATAAAACCCAAAGATTTTAGAATTATTGTTGCTGTAGTTTTTTGAAGTAATGTGCAAATATCTTTGAATTGTCCAGAGCTCCCTTTGTCTTCAATGCTCATCTATTTTCCCCCCATAGGACAATTTTAATTCAGTGTCATTTAGGTATTAAATTGTCTCTCACTTTTGCCCTCCAGGTCTATGAATTCTTTTTTGATTATCTACCTAATAATCCTCCTTTGTGAAGCTGTCATAAGTACAATACTGAAGTATGCCTGGCAGTCTGAAGAGAAGTGGAATGAACCTTGGTATAACCAACAAACTGATCGTGAAAGAAACAGCAGTAAGGTAAAATGTAAATGATATGCTTGATTTAGGTGTTTTCCCTCATTTTGATAGCATAATGTGAAAGTTTCAATTTGAGTAATAAAAATAACTAAAGGGAAACAAGAATTAGCTTTTAATTATTGATATATGTGACTAACTCATCTACTTAAAGGGATGTTGTTTAAAAAAACCTCATCCTTAGAAGTTGTTTCTTACGTTCTCGTGCCAATCAAGAAGAAGAAATAAAACTTCTATGCAAAGAAAACCCATCTTTATATATTAACTGGCAGTATAGGAGAAAGTATATTTCTTCACATGTCACATTAGGTCAAACTGAGGTTAGATTTAGTATGTTATTTGAATCCAGGCTCGGACTGAAACTACAATGAAGGCCTCCGTTTCTTCCTTCAGCTATAACACCATTTGCCAATGGAATGAGTGGTTTTTATATACAGGTAGTCCTCGACTTACGGCCACATTGACCCCAAAAGTTGTGTTGCTAAGTGAGACATTTAACAAGTGAGTTTGCCTCATTTTATGACCTTCCTTGTCACACTTGTTAAGTGTCACTGCACTTGTTCAGTTAGTTACATGGTTGTTAAGTGAATCTGACTTCCCCATTGACTTTGCTTGTCAGAACATTATAAAAGGTGATCAAATGACCCCAGGACACTGCAACCATCAGTTGCCAAGTGTCTGAATTTTGATTACTTGATCATGGGGATATTGCTATGGTCATAAGTGTGAAAAACAGTCTTTTTTCAGGGCCATTATAACTTTGAAAGGTCACTAAATGAACCATTGTAAATCAAGGACTACCTGTGGTAATTTGAGCTCAGTGGAAAAGGGATGAGACAGAAATATAGCAAATAAGAATCTTGTTAAACTTATTTGATCACAAACAATAAAGTAACTACTTTTGGAAGAAACATAACTTTGGTTTGGTAGACCTTAGATGACAAAAAGATAGTCCTTGACTTACGACCAAGCGTTAATCATGTTCCAAAGTTACAACATACCCCAAAGTACATACGATCTGGATTTGAAATGTTGGTAGCCATCTCTTCCCCCATAATCACATGATTGCATTTTGGGTATTGGGCAAACCAGCCCACATTTATGACAGTTTGTAGTATCCCAAAGATACATGATTGTGATTTACAGTCTTTGCCATAACCAGCGTTTACTTCCAGTTTAACAACTGTGGCATTTGCGTAATGACTTGATTTGTTTAACAACCATTGTGACTTAATTGCCACCAAAAGTCATAAATCCGGTCAGTCACAGGATGACCTACTTAATGACCAGCACAACAATTTTTGGCTCAATTATATTTGTAAATCAAGGACTACCTGTGGTTAGGCTATTACAAACTATGCCCTCACTATATCAATATCAGTGTTCTACATCATTGTATTTTGGTGGTATCTGCTATAATCTTGTTCTCAAATGCTTTCTGTCTTATTTTTTTTAAGTTTAATAATACTGTTTCCTTTCTTCTTTTAGATCTTGAGGTTCATTTCAGATTTTCTTGCTTTCCTGGTACTTTACAACTTCATTATACCCATTTCACTTTATGTGACTGTGGAGATGCAGAAATTTCTTGGGTCTTTTTTTATTGTTTGGGACCTTGATCTCTATCATGAAGAAACAAATGAAAAAGCTCAAGTAAATACATCAGACCTGAATGAAGAACTGGGACAGGTATAAAATAATTCAAAGTAGTTTTTGAAACAAGAGGAACTAGATTTGATTTAATTAATTAAAAGTGATTAAATTCATACTTGTTCTTTTACACAGTTAATATTCCCAATGTATTTTATTTTATTTTATTTTTATTTTTATCACAAGAGACCATCCAGACAGAAATCCAATATTTTTACTGTTGCCTTTGTTACATTTGTGTTGTATTTGTGCTGATAAATAAATAAAGGGAGACTAGTATAGATCTATTTCAAGCTATTTAGCTCTCATCAGCTAACCATACCCTTACTGGGATTCGAACCTGTAGCATATATATATATGTAGCCCAGGTTCGAATCCCAGTAAGGGTATGGTTAGCTGATGAGAGCTAAATAGCTTGAAATATAGATAGATAGATAGATAGATAGATAGATAGATAGATAGATAGATAGATAGATAGATAGATAGACAGACAGACCACATTCAGAGATTTTAAATGAGCTTTGCTGCCCTGGAGGGTACATTGTGTAATTATTAGAAACGATCATTTAATACTTATTTTCCATGTATATATAAATAAACTCATTACACCTATTTCAGATGAGCACCATAAATGTGCACAAGTCTGAACTGAGTGCAGCATCCAGAATGTGCAGACTGTATGAATGTCCCACTAGTGCAGGGGTGTCAAACTCGATTACATTGAGGGCTGCATCAGGGTTGTGTTTGACCTTGGGGAGCCTGCAGTGGCCATGGCCAGCTTGACCTCACTCATGTCAGGGGTCCCTGTGGTAGCTCAAACCTGCCAGTGAAAATGGGCTCCCGAGCTCTGTTTTCAGCTGCAGCAGCCTGCAACCCTCTGCCACCATTTTTGCTGGCAGAGTACCACGGGCCATCCTTCGTTGTTTCCAGGGCACCCCCACGGGCCAGATCCAAGCACCCCATTTGCTGAACCCAGCCCTCGGGCTTTGAGTTTGACACCCCTGCACTAGTGGGTATGAAGGAGATTTGCTGCCTTTTTAAAATTAAATTTCTTTCACTGACGTAACTTCTCAACTTACTGTAGGTGGAGTATGTATTTACAGATAAAACTGGCACACTGACAGAAAATGTGATGCAGTTTCGGGAATGTTCCATTAATGGTCTCAAATACCAAGAAATCAATTGCAGATTAGTTCCCGAGGGATTGATAGAAGACTTTCCAGATGGAGTACAGCCCAGTCTTGTAAGTTCTTTCTAAAATTAATTTCTTGAAATTAATTTTGAGCTTCCTATACTCTAAAGTTGAGATCCTTCTTGAAGCTCTTTTTATGAGTGTTTTTCAAAAGTAACTTCTAAAAGTTCCAATGTACAAAATTCCTTTTATTTCTGGCTGCAAGATCTGTTAATATTTAGGTTTCTAAGAAAAATTAGTACATTATCTGCAAAGAGATCAGTTGCATTATGCTCCATTTTTGTGTGTGTTAATGTTCTTATTTTTCCTAATATTCTGTGCTAATTGAGCGAGAGCATCAGTGTTTGGAATCCTATATTTAAAATTGATCCATTGATCCTTATTAGTGCTTCAGTATAATGTATCAATTATCCAAAGGAACTACTTTCAATACCCATCTCCAACATTATTTTTAAAAAATCGGTTTTTATTCTGTCAGATTCAGAATGTAATGGCAGCAGTGCTAATGCAGATTTAGAACAGTTAGTGTAATTCATTACTAATACTCTTCTAACTGAAGCCTCTATATTTCGAGGGAAAGAAATTCAGAATGATCTTGACATAGGAGAACTATTTAATCTTTTGACCAGCAGGTGGGAGAATTATGTACACTGTTTTAAGATGCACAAAATAAAGGCAGGATATGAATTTAATAATTTTTTTAAGAATACAAATTTTATCTTGCCTGGCTGTATCTAATACCTTTTAACGGAATTAAAATTAAACATATTCAAAATTTAAACTTATTACATAAAAACGCCTATGGCTGGGAAGATTATGTGTGATTGGGTACTCTTAATTCTGTCTCTTGGATTATAAAATGAAGAAGAAATAAGTTTGACAAACTAGACTTCATACATATGTAATATCTATATGTACAATAACATGTTCATTATATAAAGCTCATGTTTAGATTCTGCATGAAATAAGACAAAACACCTGGTAGATAGTCTATATACAAATACCATATTTTTCGGAGTATAAGACGTACCTTTTTCCCTCAAAAAAGAGGCTGAAAATCTGGGTGCGTCTTATACACTGAATACAGCATTTTTTGCCTCCTAAAACCCCACCCTCTTCACCAAAATGGCCGTGCATAGCTTGTAGGAGGCTTTCAGAGAGCTCCTGAGGGCTGGGGAGGGCACAAATGAGCATAAAACAGCCCATTTTTTGCTCAGTTTTGCCCCAGCCGCCAGGAGCACTCTATAAGCTTCCTAATGCCCTTTTGTTGGGAAAAAAATGGGGCCGTTTTCGTGAAAAATGGGCCCTTTTTGGGAGATTTGCAGAGTGCAAAAACTTTTTTTTTACATTTGCCTCTTCAAAACCTTGCTGCGTTTTATATTCCAGTGTGTCTTATACTCCAGTGCGTCTTATATTCCGAAAAATACGGTAGTTCTTGACTTATCAGCAAAGTTACAACAGACTCTAAAAAAGGAATTTACAAATTGAATTTGAAGTTTCACCATCCACCTTTCCCTCCTCCCTCATTATCAAATGACCACATTTGGGACATTTAGTAAGCAACCCACATTTATAGCCATTTCCAACATCCCACAGTTTACAATAAGGATGTGGTGGCTCAGTGGCTAAGAAGTTGAGCTTTTCGATCAGAAAGGTCCACAGAGACGCCTTCAGACAGCGCTGGCTTTGAAATTGAGATGAGCAGCAACCCCTAGAGTCGGGAAGCACATATGTTTGAGGGAAATCTTTACCTTTTACAGTTTACAATGTTTTTCCAGAAACTGGCATTTATTTACCAAATTCCCTATAGCGAAGAGTGAGCTCACTTTACAACCGTTACATTTGCTTTACAGATATCACCTTTGCTTAACGACTGTAACACACACACACACACACACACAGGCTTGTAAAATCAGACACAGTAATGTAATGACCTGCTTTATGACCATCACAACTTATGACTGAAGTTGCGGTCTCATTTACCTTTATAAGTTGAGGGCTATCTGTAGACTTTTAATTGTTAATAAAAAAATAACTATTTTAATAAACTTGTAGATAGGACCATTCGTGAAATATGTAAAATCCTTGTCCAGAGATTTCATATAAAACACTGCAAGACCTTGTTCAGTCTTTGGACAGTATTGTGTGTTGTTGTTGTTTTCTCTTAACTAAAAATCAAGAATTGTTTTTTATGCTGTCCAAAGGACTGAACAGTCCTCCAGCTACGATAGGTCAGATGTTCACTATGGAAATACACGGGCTTACATTCTTGTGACTAAACATAATTCGTAGACATCTACTTCATAGGAGAAAGATAAAATTAATAAATCAGATTCATCGCAGTGTTTTTTCTTTAATTTTTTTTTAACAGACACACGAGGAAGAACTCTTCCTGAAAGCTCTTTGTCTCTGTCATACAGTGCAGATTAATAATGACCAAACTGATGGCATTTGTGACAGCCCGTGGCGTAGCAATGGCATACCCTCTGAATTGGAGTACTACGCCTCGTCCCCAGATGAAAAAGCTTTAGTTGAAGCTGCTCGCAGGTAAGGATTGTAAGGCCAGGCTCTGCATGGCCTTATAAATGGAGAAGTCTTTGTCTGGAGTCCAGTTGGGGCAGCAAGCAAGGAGAAGTCCAAGAGCTGTGAGCCTTTCTTTAACTCTTACCAGATGTGCTCTTGTATGACTTTGGGAATAACAGGGAGGAGGGTGTTGTATTGGTGTTTGTAACATGAATGCCATGATTGGTTAGCAAAGTAAAAGCCATAATACCAAACTGATTATCTCTGGGCCTTCTGCTACAGTTACCCTGCCTCACTCTTCCAGTTAATATATTCAGCTGACGAGTCTCAACTGAACTGCAGCCAAAGTATTGCAGAATTGCAGGCTCTTGAGAATCAGACATCACTGTCAGCCAATGAGCTGGGTCTGTCCCTCGGCCACTTTATGAATCGGCATTCTCCATATCCCTCTGACTTGCACCTTCTCCTTTAGATCCACCATGGTCATCCCGGTGTAATCTCTTATAATGTCCAGCCAGCAGATGCTAGGTTGGCCCTTTCTCCTTTTTCCACTGATCACTCCCGGTGTGATTTACTGATTGAGAATCATTGATTGACATGATTGAGAATCAGAAGGGATATAGAAATGTCAAACTGAGAATGCCATTTAGGCCATACAGTCCCTGCTTAGTGTAGAAATTCAAATAAGGGATCCACAGCAGATACCTACACAGTATACATCAACAATTCCTTGAGAGAAAGACCCCCCCCCAAAATTGCGCATACTGTTTTTGTCATGCTTCAGGAGGCTTCTGAGGCCGCCTGAAACCTTGCAAGAAGGCTCCACCTACTATTCTCCAATGCTTCAGAAGGCCTTTAGAAAAATTCTGATACTTTCCAAAACATCACAAGGATGGTGCCTGTAATTTGGAGAACAGAGTGTGTGGCCTCGGGAAGAAGACCTTCCTATGGAAGGCTCGTGATGGCGAACCTATGGCATGCGTGCCACAGGTGTCATACAGCGCCCTCTCTGGGCACACAAGCTGTTGCCCTAGTTTAGCTCCATTGGACATGAGCGTGAGCCTCCCACCAGCCATCTGGTCGTTGGGTCTCTGCTGCCCATGCGCAGGGGTGGGGTGTGCATGGGGCACACTTGTATGTGTGGGGCTGTGCATACACTTTGCATTTTGTAGGTTTGGGCACAAGCGCATGCTTTGGTCATTTGGTCCAGAAAAAGTTAGCCATCACTGGCCTAGGGCCTCCAGTACTTGCCTTGTATAGGGACAGGCCTTAGTGTGCCTTGTCAGTGGCGGGAAGAAGATGGTGAACATAGCTTGCTGCCATAGCAAGATTTGCAGAGCGCAGGGGATTTTGCATTGCAGCACTGGTGCACTCTTGTTCCTTCTCCTAACGTAACTAAATCTATATGGAATACCTTTTAATTCTTGTTCTTCAATCTAACTGCATAGAGATTAGCAAAAATAGATTGGAGTCTAGGTGTCAGTTTTGAAATGTGTTTAATTTTTGATTAAATCCACTGGCTTTAATACAGCTTATTACAGTTAAGTTCAAACATCCTTAAGCAGGAGTCTATTATGAATCCTAAAAGCACATTCATGAAACAATTATTCTTTCTAAAAGTATTTAAAAGCTGTGCATGGATAATGGTTAGCAACGTTACTTTTCTAAGACATTGTTTTTAATTTCCATAAGGCTGTCTCCTTCTTTCACTTTCTTTTGAATTTTAGGGTTGGTGTTGTGTTTACTGGGGCAAATGCAGAAAGCATGGAGCTTAAAAGCTGTGGAAAGCCAGAAAGGTAAAACAACAAAGAACATGTGTTTCCCTTTTTTTTAAAATGTCAAAATTCAGTGGGGTAAGAGTGAAAAACCTATGGTCCTAGAGAGAGCAATAGCACTTAGACTTATATACCACTTCACAGGGCTTTAAAGCCCTGTCTAAGGGGTTTACAGTCAGCATATGGCCACCAAAAATCTGGGTCCTCATTTTACCCACCTCGGAAGGATGGAAGGCTGAATGCAACTCCCATCAAAGTGGATTAACAAGATCCTAATTTCTGAATCTTAACTTATTTTGATCTTTCATCAGAATATTTTATCTCATTCCCCCTGTGTAGAAAAAAAGCAATGTCAAAGGAAATAATAACTAAGGAACTTTTTTTTTTTCAGTAGAGCATTTCTTCAGATCTAGGGATCACCAGTTAGTTAGTTGTTGGGGTTAAGAAAAACACAGTTCCAACTGAAGGAAGCTATTCTAGCCCTTCCTCGAAATATGATCATCATATATATGAGATGTTTTTATTGCTATTATTATTAGATTTATTTCTTCTATAATGCTGTCTTCGAGTATTGCTACATTCACTATCCAGACATTTTTGTCTTTCTTATCGGCAGTGATTAAGTCTGGGTGCTTTGTGGCAGGTGCTTGTCTGTTTGAATTCTAAAGTCCCAGGGTGCTTTAGCTTCTTCACTTCCGATGACTTTCTCTATTTTATGGTCCCACCAGTTTTTGCTTGCAGGCAAAGGATATTTCTTGCAGATCTTCCAATGTGCCATTGTTGCTACTTTGTTGCGCTGTTGTTTGAGATCAGTCTGTGTGATCCTCTTGCAACAGCTGACCCAAGTTGCCCACTGTTTCTTTGGCTTCTTTGCAGAGGCAGGGGACTTCTCAGCTTGCATTTGTTCTTAAGGCTTGGCCTTTATGTTCTGTGCAAAAGGCCTGGCTTATCCCCCAAGCATTGGGAAAAGGCTAGATAATCGCACATTTTTAATTTTGAGTGGGAACCACCCAGAATTGGTTGAAAGATGGGTGGCTACATAAATGTTTTAAATAAATAAAATAAATCATCATCAATAATCATATTTGATTATTATGATTATTCTCCTGTTGTAATAGTTTTGCAAAGTACAATAGTTTTGTATTCTTTTTAAAATATAAAGGTTATTAAAAGTTTTGAAAGTAAACATAAAAGCTAAAACAAATTAATAAACAAAAAGTGAAAGACAAAAATTCAGAAACAAAAGATAAAAATAAATTTAAAAAGTGCTTCCAATGCTGCATTTTTCTTTGCAGAAAATATTAAAAGTATGAATAAAAAGTTATGTCTTACTTTGATTATAAAAAAGCTTGCTTGTCTATTCCCTATTTTTACTAATTAAACCACAAGTCATAAGTGCATTTTTTCTTTTTGATACAGAAAGTCTATAAAGGATTTCTAGTCAACCATAAATGTAGATATTGTTTTTTCTCTAATAAAAAAAATCAATGTAGCCATTTTTGCAAGTGCCATCATCATTACCATCTATTTACTCTATTGTGAGTAGTGTTTGAACTTCTGCACTTTTGGACATGTAGTCATCTCGCTGCAGTTGTTGTATATAAAAGCAAAGTTCCATGGCTTTTCGGTTGCACATTGGTCTTTAACGTCTTCTGAATTAGTGCATTGATTTGTATCCAAAATTGTTTGGTTTTTTACCCATCTACCATACATGATGTCCCTTCATGATCTTCACATTTAACAGAATAACAAGAGTTGGTAGGGACCTTGGAGGTCTCCTAGTCCAACCCCCCCCTCCCCCTGCTCAGGAAAACCCCTGCTCAGGAAACCTGCTGTCCCACTGCTCAGGAAACCCTATGTACCATTTCAGACAAATAGTTGTCCAATCTCTTTAAAACTTTCAGTGTTCGAGCATTCACAACTTCACAAGTTATTCCATTTCCAGGATAGATTTGAAATAAAGATCCCCCCTGGTCCTCATAAATAAATTATTGCAAGATTATTTTCAGTCTTTCAGCTAAAATCATTGTAATCAACTTACAATCATTAGTTAATACTGACATTGGTCTGTAGTTTGTTGCTAAAGTCAAATCTTATCCCTCTTTAGGCATTAATATTATATTACCTTCTTTCTGACTCGATATTTTTATCCCTGTAAAATAGGGTCCACTGTGCTGTGTAGAGATGGTAAACATTCATCCTCAACACACTTACAATGCAGCCCTAAATAACCCATCTGGTCCAAGCATCTTTCTTGATTTACTCTTTTAGTAGCTTCTTAACATTGTATCTTCCATCAATTTGCCCTTAGAATAATGGTATTATTCCTCCTAAGCTACAAACCTGAAACTCCTCTCCTTAAGTGTCACTTGAACAGTTAATGATATGTCAGCTTTAAACCCCACTTGCCATGAGCATTTTGTTTTCCTAAGTACAGGTTGTGTTCAGTTACATTGAAGAAATAGAAGTCTACTTAAAATGGATCCTTATAAGTAAGCCACTTAGTGAAACGAGAAAATCAAATAAACGGCAAATGGGTTTGGGGAAATGGTACATTCTGGAGTACCTTCACCTTGGTTCCTTCCTTTTTTCTCTCCCTACATCAATTACAGAAATGTCTATAATCAGCCACTCGGTTGAGAGGAGTCCTCTTCTCTTCTCCAGGCCCTGCATGCCCATCAAGTATAACCTGCGTGTGCAATTGCAGGCATGCAGTTTTCATAATCTTCTGCATTTCACAAGTATGGCCTTCATTTCCCAAACCCAGACTAAACATGAGCATCTTCTCTTTTAAAGGTACAAATTACTACATGTACTGGAGTTTGATGCCAATCGTAGGAGAATGAGTGTGATCGTAGAAAGTCCGTCGGGTAAGATTTTAAAAAATGTGATGTTTTTGATGTTACGTCTCCTCCGACCCCCTAAAGCCAGTTCTATAAAAGGAACATTAATAGCCTTTGAGAAGCGCTACTAATTTGCACTTTTTGTTTTCTTGGATAGGTGAAAAACTCTTATTTACCAAAGGAGCAGAATCTGTTATTCTTCCTTCCAGTAAAAATGGTGAGGTAGAAAAAACAAGACTCCATGTGGATGAATTTGCATTGGTATGTTAAGAGCACTGCTTTCAAACTTAGTAGTAGATAATGGTAGAAGTGCTGCTAAATCAGGGGTGGGGAACTAGGACCCCTGTATGACCTGTGGACTTCAACTGCCAGAACTAGTTTAGTTTATAAAAAAAGGCTGTGTGTGTGTGTGTGTGTGTGTGTGTGTGTGTGTGTATGTTCCAGCATAACTCTGGAGCACCTCAAGCAATTTCAACCAAACATGGTACACAGATGACTTACGCTCTGGAAACAAATACTGGGAGGGTAAGACACCCCCCCCCCAAGGTGTGTGTCTGTCTCTCTGTGTGTGTTCCAGAATAACTCTGGAACTCCTGGGCAATTAAGGAGAGCGAGTGCAATGTCCTAGAGTGGCAATTGTTTGTGATGTTATGGGAAGGGAAGAGAGAACTTGGGCCGTTAAGGAGAGCAAGTGTGGCGTCCTAGAGTTGCAATTGTTTGTGATATCAGTTCCTTCACAGCTTCCTCTAGAAAGCCAGCCGTGACATTTGCTCTCCAGTGGACCAATGGGGAAGCGCCTGATGGACTTGGGGCAAAGTGCCAGAATCGTAGACAGGGTGGGAAAGAGGAGGGAGAAAGAAGGGAGAGGGCAGGGATGATGGGCATGGGAGTAGGGGGAAGAAAGGCCCCTGTCAGACAAACGGCTCCCTGTCAGAGAAACACTTTGACGTCTATAAATACCTGGGCAACGCTGGGTTATCAGCTAGTAATATATAATATTTCAGGTCCATTAAGTGTTTGGTCCATTAAGTACGTGTTGGGCATCACTAGGGAATTTTATTCAGAGTGCATTGGCTTGAGATCCTGGGATAGCTACCTGATGTTGACGCCATTTATGGATTTTGTTTATAAAGCTGGGGCTGATGGGAGTGTCTGATTTTACCACAGGCTTTCCCATCAGCCCCAGCTTTGATGTTCAGAGATTATAGGAATTGTAGTCAGAACATCTTGAGAGAGAATGGTATTTGGAAAACTAAACCATTTCAGCTTCTTCGGACCATGTGCCTTGCTCTACTTCCCTCTCTTCCTCCTCCTCCTCCCCATATCCAGTTGCCTCTGATTTAAGTGTCACCCTTTTCTCCCAGAGAGAAGAATGTCTTTATTGCCTTCCAAGATTAGCATCGTTTGGCAGACTGCAAACCTCACTTGTCCTTGAACTTTGGTCTATTATGCTTGGCTTCATCCTCTTCCATTAATGGGAGTAAAAGTGAAGATGCCTTGTCAAAAAAGGCACTTTTTGGGAGACCTAAACTGTCAGGGCTTTCATTTAATGAAGAGGCGCACTTCATCAGTAAGCAAACCTTTTCATCAGTGTCTTATCTAAATAACCACTCTCTGTTCTTTTCACAGAAAGGGTTAAGGACTCTTTGTGTAGCTTACAGAAAGTTCACAGAGGAGGAGTATAAAGAAGTGGAGCGACGTCTTTTTGAAGCAAAAACTGCCTTGCAGCAACGAGAAGAACGGTTGGCAGAGGCATATAATTTTATTGAAAAAGACTTGGAGTTACTTGGAGCTACAGGAGTTGAAGACAAGTACATACTTCCTGTTTATTTGGGAAGAGAAATTCTGGCACAGGCAGAATAGCTTGATGCTCGTTCATCTCTCCATAAATAGCATTGTGTGATATGTATGATTTTTCCCCCCATCAGCATAGAGAGGGAAAAGGGCAATGGGATTCACAGCACCCAGCCTTGTGTGAACAAGTACAGATAGCTCTCGACTTAACAACCATTTGTTTAATGACCATTAAAGTTATTACAACACTGAAAAAAGGGATTTGTTACCATTTTTCACACTTGACAATTGCAGCATCCCCACAATCACATGTCAGAAGGTTGCAAAAGATGATCACGTGATCCTGGGACACAGCGACCATTATAAATACGTGCTAGTTGCCAAGAGTCTGAATTTTGATCATGTAAACATGGGGATGCTGCAGTGGTCGTAAGAGCGAGTCACTTTTTTCAATGCCATTATAACTTTGAACAGTCACTCAATGAACTGTTGTAAGTTGAGCACTACCTATAGTCATCTTTGAATAAATTTTGTTAGTCCGAAATGACCCTATTAGAGTCTTTCTGATTTTGGACTAACAGATTACCCGCAGCTATGCTGCAGGGTCTAAGCAGAGACATTGTGATCCTGACGAATCAGTTCTGATATTGTTCACCATTGCAATTTGCTTACTTGTAGGCTGCAAGACAAAGTCCAGGAAACCATAGAAGCTCTTCGGTTGGCAGGGATCAAAGTGTGGGTGCTCACTGGAGACAAGCACGAAACAGCAGTAAGCGTTAGCTTATCCTGCGGACACTTCCACAGAACCATGAACATCCTGGAACTAGTGCAGCACAAATCAGACAGTACGTGTGCGGAGCAATTGAGACAGCTCGCCAAGAGGTAAAACCTTTGTACATTTCTGAACCGATGTCGACAGCAACCGATGGGGAACCGAGGTTTCTAAAATAGTGCTTCTTAAATGTGGTCCAAGATCCCCTGAGGGCCCCCCGAGATACTGTCAGGGGTGCTCAGAATCAAAGTTATTTGCCAGCCTATGTTTAGAAATAATACAATATTAAAACCCTATCAAGCAGCTGTGAGAAATGGCAGCAGCAGTGAATGCATCAATTTTAATTTTTAATATGGCAGACATTGATAAATGTAACCCATAATATGAAAAGCTCTTTTGGGGTCCTCTATAACTTTTTATGTTTTTCAAAATACTCCAAAGTAACCAGTACAGTTCTAGCATACAAGTCCTGAGAGAGAGAGAAAACAGTTAAGAAACACTGTTCTAAAAGATTCTGACATTTGTTTTTAAATAGACATCTGATTTTAAGCTAGAAAAACTTTGTTTGGAACAACAAATAAGTTGTGTCGTCATTACCAGCAATACTCTAGTCTCAAAATAGCCCTATTTTGAACTCAGAGCACTAGAACTCTAGAATGGTTAAAAACAACACGAGGGACACTTTACATCAGCTCAGAATAACTAAAATAGCATATTTCCAACTTGGAATGTTTTTTTTCACATTACTAGCACAGAACTTTCCAATATGAAAATAGAACAATCTATATTACGTCATCATCTTTGCTACAAAATGAGCATATAATATGCTAATGAGCCTGCTGCCTAGCAGGTGGGAAGGGTTCCTAGTTCAGCCTGTTCTCATTGTCTGCAGTTGATCATAAAGCATTTGATGTGTCTGACTGGTGTCCTTCATGAAACAACGATGGATTTGTTTGTCCTGTTTTTTCCCCCCTTCCTTTGTTAGAATAAAGGATGACTACGTAATCCAGCACGGGCTGGTGGTGGATGGGACCAGCCTCTCCCTTGCCCTCAGGCAGCACGAGAAACTCTTCATGGAGGTCTGCCGAAATTGCTCTGCTGTGCTGTGCTGTCGCATGGCACCCCTGCAAAAAGCAAAGGTGAGTTATTGGGAGCTCATGAAGGTTGAGCATCAGCCGTATTCGGCTACTGTAACCTGCCACAGCCTCTCTCGGCCTTCCTGCTTCAAACCGAATTTAGAAGGAATCGAGCATTCAGTCTAATAACACCCCCCCTCCCCACCTGTCTACAAAATAGGCAGGCAATAGGGATTGCTATTGACGGTCTTGCTGTGTGATTGGCCTGCGTTCTTAGGTGTACAAGTAGTTTTCAACTTTGAACAGTTTGGTGACGGTTCAAAGTCACAATGGCACTGAAAAAAAGTGGCTTATGACTGTTTTTCACAACCCCATGTGACATGGTCACGTGATTAAGTATCAGACCCTTTGGCAGCTGACTCTCATTGATGAAGGTTGTAATGTCCTGGGGTGATGTGAACACCTTTTGTGAAATTCTGATAAGCAAAGTCCGTGGGGAAGCCAGATTCACTTAACAACCATGTTACTAACTTAACAGCTGCAGTGATTCTCTTAACAACTGTGGCAAGAAGGGTCGTAAAATGGGGCAAAACTCACTGAACAACTGTCTCACTTAGCAACACCACTTTTGGGTTCCATTCTCATCATAAGCCGAGGACTACCTGGACCCAAAGTACACCAACATTTCCCAGCTGGTCAGCTTCAAAAGTCTTGATATTGCAATTCCTTTTATCAGTATGTACTATTTATTACTGCAGTAAGCTTTGATTATTTGCTTTGGGCCCTGCATTTGATTCCATATATTGAGCAAACAAGAAATGCTGGGAATTATATTTAAGCAGAGGGGCAGAAGCTCCCTACCTCTGATACAGAGAATGTGTGTTCCTTTTTCTCTAAAATAGCTTTCATAAGATTTTTAAGAGACGAAGTCAATTAAACTATTTCTGAAACTTTAGTTATATGCCATACTTGCTGTGAGAAAAAAAAATTCTAGATGTATTTTGATTTATACTATTGAATATTAGATCAGGAGATCCTAAGCCTAGATCAAAGCCAATGTTCCATCAATCAGTTTTCAGAGGAAGTAAATTATTGATTTGTTGGAAGCACATAGAATTGATACAGCTCCATGAAAGATAGTCTTAATCTCTGAATTTTATTTTCTATCCATTAGAAAAGGTCTTGGTTAAAAGCTTGAATTTTAAGCATTGCCCTCTCAAGTTTGTGGAGAAACATTAGTATCTCAAACCACTGGTTCCAAATAATGTCATTTTTTTTTATAGAGAATTCTGTCTTTCCTTTACAGGTTGTACGGCTGCTGAAAACATCTCCAGAGAAGCCTATCACATTAGCTATCGGTGATGGAGCTAATGATGTGAGCATGATACAAGAAGCTCATGTTGGCATAGGTAATATTTAGGTGATGGTCAAAGTCTTACCGTATTTAAACTTTGTTAATTGGGATGTCAGACCTGGCAGCCATCTTTTACATTTGGGCCTTCAGGCCTGCCACATTTTCTACTGTGGGAAAATGGGAGGGGAGATTATATGGAGTGTGGGTGATATATAGTCTAAATGACATTCTTTCTCAGAAAGTCAAGGCCACCTTGCCTTGCAGCTGCGATGAGATGACTGGGAGGCATCTCCAGTTGGGACAGTGTTTCATTGGACCATGTGATGGACATGTGGGTGCTGGGCAGAGAATTGAACTTTTTTGGGGGTGGGGAAACCCTGGAAACTTTCAGATTCAGGTTTTCCCAGATATGCCAATATGACACAACTCTAATGAAATGAAACTTTTGAGGAAATTCAAGCCTCGGAGTCTTCTTTCATTGGGACCCTGACATGGGATTTATAATGGGCATCATCTCCATAGATAAAAAAGTAATAAAGTAGATTCTATGTACACATATATACAACCTTTTCTCTTTCTGTTGTGGAATAAAAGATGTGCTCTTATCTGGTCAGGCCTCCTTTAAATCTGCAAACAGCACACTTAAGGACTGAATCTTCCATTATTGTTGCATTTGTTGTTTCACTTTGACTCACATGTGTCCTCATGCTTAGGAAGACAAGTTAATTTTGTTACTTTTGCTTTTTACCCAAATTGCAGGTATCATGGGCAAAGAAGGCAGACAAGCTGTAAGAAACAGTGACTATGCAATAGCAAGATTTAAATTCCTCTCCAAGTTACTTTTTGTCCATGGCCACCTTTATTATATTAGGATAGCAACCCTTGTACAGTACTTTTTTTACAAGGTAAGTGTCTGTAGCATATAATTGGGGATTCTTTTAGCTCAGATGTTTTCCTTTTAAATAGTGGGTTTCCCTCCAAAAGTGGGGTAGTACATAAACTCTGATACTCAATTATCATTACAATTAAGCTTGGAACTGGTAAGGTTTAGTAGGGTGATACTAAGAGATATTGTAGAAACTGATTCTGAAGATAGTCCTTGACTTGCAACAGTTCACTTGGTGACTGTTCTAAGTTACAACAGCAGTGAAAAAAGTGACTTTTGACCGTTTTTCAGAGTTATGACCTTTGCAGCCTCTCCATGATCATGTGATCAAAATTCAGCTTCTTGCCAACTGGTTCAGCATCCTGGGGTCATGTGATCCTCTTTTGCAATCTTCCGACAAGCAAAGTCAATGCGGAGACCAGATTCATTTAATCACCAGGTTACTAAATTATCAACTGCAGTGATTCACTTAGCAGCTTGGGCAAGAAATGTTGTTAAATGGGGAAAAACTCATTTAACAAGTGTGTCTCAATTAACAACAGAGATTCTGGGCTCAATTGTGGTCGTAGGTCGAAGACTATCTGCACTTCTATCTCATTGTTGACACTAGCATTTCCCCAAATTTTATCTCAAGCGCCAGTGTAACAGTGACAATATGTTAAGCATGATAAGACGCTATAGGGGTAGCCCACAGGTTCTATGTGCCTCCTTATGCAGGAATGCACGCCCAAATGTCTCCATCCTTTTTGTTGCCCCCACCCTCCCTTCTGATTCCCTTAATTTCATTCAGTGTAGGCTGACACAAACAAAACAATCCAACTGGAATTCTGCACCTAAAATTTCACCCCATCTGTCCTGGTGGCTGGTAGAGAGCTAAGAAAAAAGAAAACACGGGTAATCCTCGGCATACAACAGTGTCCATTCAAAGTTACAACAGCCCTGAAAAAAGTGAATTTATGACTATTTTTCACAGTTGCAACTTTTGCAGCATCCCCGTGATCATGTGATCAAAATTCAGGTCCTTGGCAAGTTCATACTTACGACCGTTGCTGTGTCCCCAAGGTCGTGTGATCCCCTTTTGTGACCTTTGACAAGCAAAATCAATGGGGAAGCCAGATGCACCTAACAACTAGGGTTGTAAAATGGGGCAAAACTCATTCAACAAATGTCTCACGCAACAACATAAATTTTGGGCTCAATTGTAGTCGCAAGTTGAGGACTACCTGTATGTTATAATGTTCTACAAAAAGATTTTTTAAAGCAAATCATGAACATAAGAGATTTGGTCTCTAGGGCAAAATAACCTATGAATGTAGTCACATAGACACCTAGTCCTCAACTTAGGACTCCCAATGGGGACTAGAATTTTTGTTGCTAGCAGGGCAGTGGTTAAACACATTGTGCCCAATTATACAACTTTTTTGCCATGGGGTTGCTAAACGAATCACTACGGGTGTTAAGTGAAACATCTGGGTCATTAAGTGAATCTGGCTACCCCCCACTGTCTTTTCTGGTCAGAAACTGTGGGAAGGTTCCAAACAGCAATCATATGACACCAGGATGCTGCAATGGTCATAAGTGTGAGGTCCAGTCATAAGTCACTTTTTAATGCCAATGGAACTTTGAACGGTTGCTAAATGAATGGCTATAAGTCAAGGACTGCCTGTAAGGTTTTTTTCCCTGATGATATTCAGTAGGAACTTCCATCATCATCTGCTAACTTGCTGCTAATTTCTTCACTTCCAAGCCAAAACATACCTGTAGTAAAACTATTTCTTGTTAAGCTTTTAATCATGGTTGCAGTGTCTAGATTATAAAAAGGTTGTGATCTAAAGGCAAAGTGGGATGAGAGCATTCCGACTACGTATCAGGAAAGAGTTCGTGCTTCCTGTTTCAAACAAGGCGTTATGGAGTTTCTAAATCTCAAGTGGATTAGAGTGATGGCATTAGGGAAGACTGCTTCATTGCGATATTGATGGGACCCAAATGCCTTGTGGGAGTACTTCCTCTCCACCACTTCCTTCAATCATCATTGTCGTTCAGTGATCCCATAATCCCTTGTGGGGTGGAGTCTGGACAACTGAATGGACTTAGCAGAGTGTGTTAATGGCCGGATGGCCTTCCCTGTCGCCAATGTGGAGTTTTGTTCAGCAGATATATTCTCAGTGCGTCCAGAGAAAGAAATATCTGCCTCTATCTAGGATCAAACTCACAGCCTCCTTATTGTGAGGCAAGAGCTCCACCTCTAGGCCACCGCACCATTTCCTTCAATGAGTACTTTAATTCCAGCCAGTGATATCATTATCCATCTGGATGATGAATCTCAGTAGACAAGATTTTTTTTTAACTTCTTTTGATATTCAAGATAGGTTTGGAGGGGTGTGATAGAATTTGGTGTTTTATGTGTCTCACTGGTTGCATTGCATCTTGTTTTCCAGAATGTGTGTTTTATTACGCCACAGTTTTTATATCAATTCTTCTGCTTATTTTCACAACAAGTGAGTAGTCAATTTTTTTTTATTCTTCTCCTCTTTTCTGCCTTCACATTCTGATTTGTAGGCAGCCACCAAGAAGCAAGCACTATATTAGAGCTAAAATCGAATACCTTTTACAACAGCTAGATGATGTTTCATTAGCATCTGTTTCTCCATCCCTATATATTTCCTTTAAATTTTCTGTCTGTAAAAATGTATCCAAGAGCAATCCCATTTCTTGTGAGGGAACCATTTTATTGTTAGGCAAAATAAAAATTGAAAGTTGTGTTAAAGAGTTCCATGCGGAATGAGGGTTTAGTCAAAGTAATATTTATCTTTGGATAGTGCTGATTAGTTCTGCTAATTCTTTTTCTATACTAGAAAGCGAAAAGCACTTTTAAAAAATGGATTTTATTTTATATCTGGGAGACAAGCGACAGTTATAGCCAGATCAAGAAGGGATTTTCTTATTAATCAGATTTAGCTCATTTAAATGTATTCTGTTTTAAATTTAAGATTTAAATTTAAGATGTGCTGTATTGTAACTCAGATTATCCGTAGCCAGTAATGTTTGTCCTTTCTTGCATTTCTGAAATGAATTGCTCTTACTCTATGAGTTCCAGCAAATTCTAATTTATCTTAATACATGTATCTATAAATAACCTAGTAAAGACTATGGGTAATCCTGATTGGCCCCATTTAAGAATGATTAGTAACAGAGTCTTATCACAAGCTGATTTTCCTACCTCCAAATTCAGTATTTTAAGTATTATTCTAAACAGGCAATAACATGAAATTAAAAATGGGTTGACTGGAAAGAAGCTGGGTGCCACTTAAACAGAAAGGGTTTCTGTCTAAAGTGAAGAATAAGATGATAGCAAACGCCCACCCCACCCCTCCTGCCTTTCCTTCTAAGCTGCTCCAGTTCTTAACTTTTCTTTTACATGGATCGTGGGATGGTCTGCATTGAATTTGGTGATAAACCGCTTTCTGTTTCAATAAGGAAAAAAACAAACCCATGGGCCTTTTCTTGACCACACAGCATCTATCGTCTAAAATCAACATTTCTCAACTGGGCAGCTTTAAGAGGTGGGGACTTCATTTCCCAGCATTCCTCAGCTAGCAATGCTGGGAGTTGAAGTCCCCACACCTTAAAAGTTGCCCAGGTTGAGAAACCCGGACCTAAAGTGACTATTAGCTTTGTCCAATGTTAAAGCCTTTTCTCCTCCTCGATACGGACACACACAGCATTTTCCAGATGTTCTTTTTTATATACCTTTTTTATATACCTTTCTTTGGATGCTGCACCAAAGAACTTCTGTTAACCCATACTTAACTAGAAGTAAGTGCAACATTTTCTGTTCTTGCAAGACTTCTCTACAATGATACGTACGTACGTACGTACGTACGTACGTACGTACATACATACATACATACATACATACATACACATATATATATATATATATATATATATATATATATATATATATTTAGAAAGAGTGTTAAAACCATTTGTGTTGAGAGGAAGAAGTACGGTATGGAAGGGGTTTGTAATAATTCTTTACAGTTGTACAGCTTCAGGTCACAGAAGCTTGCTTTATTGCATTCCTTCTTTGTTAATGTTAATATAATACAACAGACATTTAGATTGAGGTGATTGTGTTGTTGTTGTTGACTTTTCTGTATATGGGTTTTAAAACAATCACCAATTCTCCACCTTTCTCACCTTTCAGACTCTGTATGACAGCGTGTACCTGACTTTGTACAACATTTGTTTCACTTCCCTGCCAGTCCTCATGTATAGTCTTTTTGAACAGCATGTGCATCCTCATGTATTGCACAGCAAGCCAACTCTCTACCGGTAAGCATGGTCTTTTCAGGAGAGAATTTTGCTTGGTTAAGAAATGAGTTGTACGGCTCCTTCTACTCAAAAACCATTTGTCAGAGACCCAAAGGGTGCTGGGTTTTAAAGTCCTAGGTTAGGTTGTTTGTAGAAACAGCTAATACTCATTTGAAATATTAGGGGAATCCCTATGCTGTTAGGCACATATTCTTTATATCTTAAGATTTAATGTAGTCAGTTCTGCCATCTTCAGTTAAAGAGTTAGTTTGTTTGCTTGTCTGTTTATTGAATTTATTTGCCTTCTTCCCCATTTCGTAGTAAAACGACTATGGGTAGTTTCCAGAATTAAAACAGTAAAATCTATTCCCTGCAAGGAATATAAATCCTTCCATTTCCCACCATCCAGTCAGAGCTGAAGAAGCTTCTTGGATGAGAAGCGAAACATCTTCAAAGCAAAACCAGAAAGTCCAGGTTGCCTCTTGAAAAAGCACCTTTGGGACATCCATGACCTGGATGACTGAGAATCTCCATAAACATTCTAGTTAGTGTAATCCTAACATGTCTTAAAAGAATAAAAGTAGAAATTCCAATCAAGATAAAACAGAGTGAAGGGAGGGAAGAGGATGCAAAGGGAGGGGGTGGAGGTGGGATTGCCCCTTAATTCAACCTCCAGTGTGATGCTCCCCCATTAGGGCTCCAAGCCATCTGGTAGAGCCAAGTCTTCAGGCTGCTGCAGAAGCATAGAAGAGGCAGTCTTATCTCAGGAGGCAAGATGTTCCAAAAAGTTTCTGGAAGCAAGCCAGAAATTGCTCTGGCTGTGATATGGATAACCCTGACAAGCCTATTGTGGCCCACCAGCAGTCAGCGGAGCTGGCGGCAGATTCGGACAGTGAGGAGGTTGGGGAGGAACATGGGCCAGTCCTGGAGCCTGGGGAAGGCTCTGATGAGGGCTCTGCGTCAGAGATAGAGCGAGGGCCAGGGCCGTCTGACAGTTATCAGCTGCCTTCGGAGTCAAAGATCAGTGAGGCAGACAAACAGTTGGAGCCTGTTCCTAGTGTGCGCATGTGCATAGTTGCCAGACAAAGGGAACAACTAAGGAACAAGGGTCAACTTGGGAGTAAGACCACAGGTGGATGGTGACTTGCCCCTCCCATAGGGAATAAAAGAGGAGCAAAAGGGGAGTGGAGTTTGCAGGAGACAATTAGTTCATTCCTGCATTCTTGACAAGTATTGCGGCGTCTGAAAGATATCGGCATGGCCACTCTCCAAGCCTGATAAAGATCGGTAATTGTGAACTATCTTGAAAGACTGCTGGAGAGGCATTCATGTAAATTAAATAAAAAGGGTTTATTGGGACGTGGACTCGGCTTCGTGCTGCTGGGGAAGCCTAGGTCAGAACAAAGCCAGAGAAGAAGACACTATGCTAAGGATCAGAATATAGAAAGCAGGGGATGTTCAAAATGTGGCTCTTAGCATAATTTTGTATGCCCTTTGCAAGCAGTTAGCCTAACCCTCTGAGGAAAGATGCCTGTAGAGATTCTTAGTCATCCAAGTCATAGTTGTCTCAAAGGTGCTTTTTCAAAAAGCAATTGGACTGTTTTTTTCCTTGAGGAAGAAGAAAATGTTTTGTTTCTCATGCAAAATCTTCATCAGTTGTGATGGGGGGGTGAGGAGTGGCGCTGCACCCACTGCCTCTAAATAGCATGCCGCCTCTGATTGATTTGAGTACAGAAGGATCCCTGAAGTCTAAACCCTCTTCTCTTTATTGTGGTGTCGAAATGCAGCCATTATGTGCCTACACTTGAATTGTAGGTTTTATTTCTATTTAGTCTTATTTATTAGATTTATGTGTTGCCCATCTCATTTAGAGGTGACTGATAAACATTGGTAAATAACGCTATGTGATTAATTTGAGATCCCCCTCCTATTCCTCCTGAAAGAGTCTAAATGATAAAGAGATTTCTGATTTCAATTACACCATTTTTTATTATTAAAATTATATATCTGTTTATACGAATTTGTTCAGAAATGTGGCCATACTTTGGTCATTTATAAGCTGGCTCATTGACTAAAGATTGTAATTGGGTGGGATAGGGAAAGCAAATAGGGAGTTAGCATCATCCTTTTTCCCAAAACATATTAGTCTTTAGTACCAAGTGGCCATGAAACATCTCAAGGTTTTGAAGAGCATTTATTGCAATTTCCCAGAATATGTAAAAAGGTATAGATTAATTTTAGGAGTGTTCCTGAAATATTAAAGATGATCTTGTACACTGATGTCATCATGTATCAAAGTAATTTTTGTTCCTTTGAAAAATAGCTGCCAGAGCATTATATCTTTTTTTTCTATCTCTTTCTACAGAGACATTAGTAAAAATGCCCACTTGGGCTTTAAGCCTTTCCTCTACTGGACCTTTTTGGGATTTTTTCATGCATTTGCTTTCTTCTTTGGCTCCTATCTTCTGATGGGAAAAGATACTTCATTGTTAGGGAATGGCCAGGTAAAGTAGAATGCTAACCTATTATGAAAACTGTATTGTGGAATATGCAATGTTGTGCTATGTAAACTGAATCATTATAAAACATATATCAGGCGAAAGTGTCTGTGCTTTCTTAACATAGCCATTGAGATACAAATCTCCTTGAAAAAGAACGAAACTTTCATTGCCTGGAGTCCTGTAAATAATATGTGGTACCTCACTCAATAGTAGTAATTGTGAGAGGGATCTTGGAGTCCTAGTGGACAACCATTTAAATATGAGCCAGCTGTGTGCAGCAGCTGCCAAAAAAGCCAACACGGTTGGCAAACAGAGGGATAGAATCAAGATCATATGAAGTGTTAATACCACTTTATAATGCCTTGGTAAGGCCACACTTGGAATACTGCATCCAGTTTTGGTCGCCACGATACCAAAAAGATGTTGAGACTCTGGAAAGAGTGCAGAGAACAGCCACAAAGATGATTAGGGGACTGGGGGCAAAAACATATGAAGAACGGTTGCAGGAACTGGGTATGTCTAGTTTAATGAAAAGAAGGACTAGGGGAGACATGATAACAGTGTTCCAATATCTCAGGAGATGCCACAAAGAAGAGGGAGTCAAGCTATTCTCCAAAGCATCTGAGGGTAGGACAAGAAGCAATGGGTGGAAACTAATCAAGGAGAGAAGCAACTTAGAACTAAGGAGCAGTTTCCTGACAGTTAGAACAATTAATCAGTGGAACAGCTTGTCTCCAGAAGTTGTAAATGCTCCAACACTGGAAATTTTTAATTGGGTAACCATTTGTCTGAAATCGTACTGTAGGGTTTCCTGCCTAAGCAGGGGGGTTGGACTAGAAGACCTTCCAACTCTGTTATTCTGTTTCTGAATAAGCATCTTTGAAAATGAACAGAGCTGAGCAAAAAGCTCTTTCCCAGATTTCCCTCAACTGCCTTATTTGTTTCCATTACACAACTATCTACCATACCTTGGGTGAACTTGGTTTCTGAATCATTCTGTGGGCTTGTCAGGAATCTGGGATAGCCTAACCACTGTCTGCTATTTTTAGCTGGAATACAAAACTACACCGGGGTGAATTCTTAATTTCAGTATAGCTGGCATGCAGGAAGAAAGAATCCATGTGAATTCTGAGAGGTTGATTTAGCTTTGCACTGTAATAGCTATACACTACAATTTTTCACCTTTAGTTTCCTTCTAACCTGCCCCTTTTTTTCATGCTGTGCATGTCGCCAGGTATTCAAACCTAAGAGGCAAATGGTAAGATTTTATGTTGTAGGATAAAAGACATGCAGATGCTAAATGCAGTACCTTTGTAATCGTATTCAAGAATGCATCGCTCATTCTCCTTGAACACATTAAAAGAAACTGATTGGAAAAGCTTTCCCATCCTTCTCATTCTATGTGGACAACTAGTTGTGTTCAAGGAAAGGCTCTTGTGCATTAGTGAAATGTTGCCAAGTTACATGCTTTTTTGTCTTCGGTCTCCCCACCCCCTGCCTTTCTACAAACACAATCCTTAACGCAAACTGTAGGCGGTTTGGGGTGTTTACCAAAATCCTCTTCTTTTCCATCTCTAACAGACTCCATGGCAAAAACCTACTAATTAATAGTAATTGCTTTCTGCCAGCTTAAAGAAAGCTGTTAGTAGACAAACCATCTTTAGGTGAAGGGGACTTGCACCAAGCCCAGATTTTTCTCAGGATTTTCAGTCACCTGATTACAGATAGCAAGTATGTACATGGTGGCTCAGTGGCTAATACACTGAGCTTGTCAATCAGAAAGATTGGCAGTTTGACAGTTCAAATCCCTAGTGCCACATAATGGAGTGAGGTCCCGTTACTTCTGTCAACCTAGCAATTTGAAAGCATGTAAAAATGCAAATAGGAAAATAGGAACCACCTTTGGTGGGAAGGTAACAGCATTCCGCGAGCTTTCGGCATTTAATCATGCCGGCCACATGACCATGGAGAACATCTTTGGACAGTGCTGGCTCCTCGGCTCTGAAACGGAGATGAGCACCGTCCCCTAGAGTTGGGAACGACTAGCACATATGTGCAAGGGGAGCCTTTACCTTGCAGATAGCAATCCAAGAAAAGGAGAATTAAAAATCATGCTGTTAGTAGGTACAAAATGAGAAGACAGCACTGCAATTGATTATGGAATTTGCTTCTTCCTTAAGCGGTGGGCTGTGCTCTTTTGCAGGGAATCTTGGATGACCTCCCTGTTGAGCTGTGTACCAAATTCCCTTTTCCGCTTTGGAATAATTTCAGTTTTAAAATGTCTTCTTTTGAATGTAGTGGAATAAGTGAATGTGATACAGTCAGAGGATGATGCTCTTTGCTCCACAACCATACTTAGGCTAGATTTTTTTCTGTACGAATTTATATTTACCAAGTTAAGGCTTCCTATGGCATTGCAACACAAACAAGCAGATGAACTGCGTTTTAATAACCTATTAATTAGAAATAGCTCATGAATTGAAAAAAATATTTAACGCAATCTAGCTCTTTCAAAAAATAAGCGCACAAGTCTAGATTTTTCATGAGACAGGTAAAAGAAATATCATATTTTTGCGAGTGAGAGAAAACTGGATAACCGGTACTCTAAAATTAGGTTCAAAATAATCCTGATTCTTTAGAGACGAGAGCTGAAAAATTATATAGTAAACTAACAAGGACATAACGGTGGTGTTGCCTCTTAAGTATCTTCCATCTAATTAAATTTCTTGTTTTCCTTTTTAGATGTTTGGAAATTGGACCTTTGGTACTCTGGTCTTCACAGTTATGGTTATAACAGTTACAATGAAGGTACTGCAATGCATTTGTGATTTTGCTTTTTAAGCTCTTTTTAATTGTCTTTAATAGTCTGAGATGAGTGCTGACGTGATTTGACTATATTTAACTGGAAGAATTAATTTAAAATAATATTGAAGCCCATCGGTTTTGTTTGTGTTGGGATTTTTCTAACAGAAAACTCCCAATGTCAGTGAGCTTGTATTCTTCCACTGGAAAAAGTAACCACTCTTACAAATTCAGTTTTCTCAGGCCAAATTATTTATTCAAGTGATGTCAAAAGATGTATCTTTGTCCTTAAACCCAGTTATAAAGAACTCCTCAGTTGGGGAAAAAAAACATAGGCTCAAGAAAATCCATAAGTTAATATAAGGGGAATTCTTTGATACCTGAAAAGTTGCCTTATTATTGTTGTTGTTGTTGTTGATCACACAATCAACATTTTTATTGTTTTAATACTTTTTGCTGTTTTTATTGCTTTCAAATGTTTTAATTGTAATATGTGTTTTGAATTGTGAGCCACAAAGAGTCATTTGCTGAGGTGGGCAGTTATAGAAATCAAATAAATAAAAAAACCAGCCAGATGTTTATCCTGAATTTTGCATTTTTAGCCACCTACTAAGTCCTTCCCAAGGATAGAATCAGCTATATCCTGCCATGAATATTTGATCAAGAACTGGCCTTTTTTTCAGTTCACCAATCAACTATAGAGAAGGAGCCATTCACCAATGTTGGTGCAGAACCAATATGTTAGAGGTTTTAGAATCAAAGATGGTGCACAACTTGGATTTAGAATACTTAGTTCCCAATAAAACATGAGAGCCAATTTGGTGGAGCAATTAAATCATCAGGATGGATTCCAGGAGATGGGCTGTGAGTTCTAGTTATTAGGCACCAAGCCAGCTGTGTAATCTAAGGGCAATCTTTCTTTCTCAGCCCTGGGAAGCAGTGAATGGCAAACGGGTGGGATCCTACCGGTTTAACAATCAGTTCGCTGAGCACATGCTTCGCAGCACATGCACAGTTTACAGAGAAATCACCTTCCTCATTCCACCTTCTAGAGGAAAACAGCTGAGGCATTGCAATCCATTCTGCCGGGCCTATCAGCTGGACTTCAGAAAAGCCAATATAGATGAGTATAGCGCAGGGGCGGGCGGGCCCAGCTGAAAGTCGGAGCAAACTGATTCACTCCCAGCCAGTAGTCGGAGCTACCAGTTCCCCTGAACTGGTCCAAACTGGTAGAATCCCATCTCTGGTGGCAAACCACTGCTAAAATCTTACCCAGAAAACTGTGAAACTTGTTCAGACAGTTGCCAGCAGTCAACACTGACTTAAAGGTGTGCACGCGCGCACACACAAACAAACAAACAAATAAACAAACAAACTTGCAATGTTTTCACAGGCTTTAACTTTGTAATTACCTGTTTATTAAGAGATACATTTTTTTTCTTTTTCTTTCTTTCTTTCTTTGTGCTTAGATGGCAATAGAGACTCACTTTTGGACTTGGATAAATCATTTTGTTACTTGGGGGTCCATTGGGTTTTACTTCATCTTTTCCTTATTCTATGGCGGGATAATCTGGTAAGTAATTAACCATGTTTTGACCTGTAAGCAGGCTGTGACCAGTGGTGCATGTATGTATACAAAAACAGAACTTGCATTGCTGCATTTCTCTGAGCAGCTAAACCAACAATCTGGCACACAAGATGAAAAAAATAGAATTAAAAATAGAAATACTGTCATATTATCCGTCTGTCCATTATCCATTTAAGTGGGGCTTTGTTGTTCTATAATGTCCCTTCTTTGTTGCCCAAATCTGATTTTTTTTTAATTCTACTAAACTAGAATTTGACATAGTATCAGAGATGGATGGTCACGCCAATCAGTGCTATTTTTTACACAGGCAAACTACTGTCTATAAAGAGGGAACAAACCCCAATCTTACTAGCATTGATGATGTTACCTAGTTGGGTAATGAAACATCTACAAGCAAACAACCAGAAGTCAGAACGTACCAAGCACCTGAGAATGCAACCCTCATTTACATATGTATTTTCTTTTGGGAGGAAAGGCAGGAAATAAATTTAAGGAACAAATAAATAATTGAATATTTCAGTGTCCCATTTTTCAAATATATGGAATCAAAAAAAAAATCTGCCACATTAATTTTTAGAGAAAAGGATAAAAAGCTGATAGGGCTTAACTGCACGTTGACATGGCCTTTCAAAATGCAAGCTACAATTATCGATTTACGTGGGGACAATATTAACAATAAGAACGTACAGTATTTGGAATGTACTTCTGTTCATTTTTTACTTTAGATCCTCAAATCAAAAGGTTTGCCTCATTTGTTTCTAAATCACAGTCGGCCTTTTAAACTTCAAAAGAATTGGAGCTACATTCATTGATTACTTAGGGATGCAAAGTTACGTCTCTTGAGGTCAAAAAGTCATATGCCACTGCTTCCATCAGAGAAAGTTGACCGCTGATTATTACTATTATTATTATCACTATCTGTAGATCTTAAGTTTCCTCATTATCTCCCTTCAATGTTCTAAAGCAGGAGTCTCCAAACTTGGCGACTTTAAGACTTGTAGAGCAAAGCTGGCTGAGGAACTCTGGGGGTTGAAGTCCACAAGTCTTAAAGTCGCCAAGGTTGGAAACCCCTGTTCTAAAGAGACCTGTCTGCACAGTTTCATATGACCAGTTGAATATTTGCTGCAATGAACCTGCCCAGATTTTGAGATCCGTGTTACAAGAGATATTCTCTAGGCCCAAAGCCATGAGGCTGGTGGATACTAGGGACAGGGCTTTCTCTATTATGGATTTTGTATTTTTGGAATTCATTCCCTGGGAGATAGCAAGTAGTCCTCGACTTAACGGCCACAGTTGAGCCAGAATTTCCATTGCTAAGCCAGACAGTTCTTAAGTGAGTTTTGCCCCATTTTACGACCTTTGTTGCCCCAGTGGTTAAGTGAACCATTGCTGTTGTTGAGTTAGTAACACAGCAGTAAAATGAACCCAGCTTCCCCATTGACTTTGCTTGCTGGAAGATCCCAAAACATGACCAAGTGACCCTGAGACACAGCAACGGTCATAAATATATGAAGCAGTTGCCAAGTGTCTGGATTTTGATCACCTGACCATGGGGATCACCTGATGTAAAAAACAATCACAAGTCACTTTGTTAAATTCCATTGTAACAATCACTAAATTAATGGTTGCAAGTTGAGGACACCCCTACTTATGATTTCCTCCTTTTTCAATCCTTAATATTTCCTACTGTTCTTAAGAGTATTCATCTAAATCGGGCACCCCCAACCCCCGGGCCGCAGCCCACCACTGGGGTGTGGCCTATTCAGAAACCGGGCCAGGCAAGAGGCAGACCAGCGCATGCACACAGCTCCACTGACACAAGCAGCAGGCCAACGTTCGCACACAGCTCCAATGACACAAGTGGCTGGCTGGCACACCTGCGTGCGCACACCAGCTCACCACATCCACAGCCCTGCTCCCCTCTGTCCCCCTTCCCAGCCAGGCCACCGAGCCACATAGGTTGGGGACCACTGACCTAAATGTTTACCCTTGCTGCTGGTTAATTTCCATTTTCTTGTCTCCTTTATCCTTCCAGGCCGTTTTTGCACACCCAAGACTTGTACTTCGTATTTGTTCAGTTGCTGTCCAGCGGCTCTGCTTGGTTTGCCATAATCATCATAGTTGTCACTTGCTTATCCCTTGACGTCGTGAAAAAAGTGTTGTACAGACACCTGCAGCCCACAAGTACAGAAAAAATCCAGGTAACTTTTGCTTATAAATGCTTTGATTAACATTTAAGTTATTGGGAAGATTACATTTTTGAGCCTTTCTCTGGATCTTCGTTGCTATTTTGCCTGCAATTCTTAATTTACTGTGAACCTATGGTGAGTATTCTTTTTTTTTTAATCTACTTTCTGGCTTTTAAAATGTATTTTTTTTCTTGTTTTCCTCTTGGTCATATTGCAATGTAATGAAAGTATTAATAAGGCTAACAGAATAAGGTTTCTAAAAATCCTTAACTGAGACATGGTGAGATATTAAATATCCAATGATTCAGTTGTGAACTAGTTTCATTCTTGCCAGCTCAATTCCTTCTTATTAGTGATGAGTAAATATTGACTTAGTAATGATTTAGTAATACATGTAATTATTGTTATCAAACCACCTTGAAATTTGAGGTAGCTATTTTCCCCCAAGTTACATAGATTTCTTACATGGAGAATATTTAAAATTTAATATTGCACAACCTAGGATAGACTTCCCCAACCTAGACTCCCAGCAGATGGATTACCATATTTTTCACACTATAAGACGCACCAGACCATAAGACGCACATTAGCTTTAGAGGAGGAAAACCAGAAAAAAAATCTGCCTCCCAGCATCCATCCGGTAGTGTCCTTGCAGCAAACAGCCTGGTCAGCTTCAGCATGTTATCACAGCCACAGCACATGGCTCATCAGGGCTCCACTCCGTTGCGCCCACCACCAGTCAACTGAGCTGAGGTGCTGCTGCTACTGGGGAGCACTGGAGCCTTCGCTGCCAGTAACTGATTGATGGTTGGATCGGCCTCCCAGAATACCACCGATCAGCTATTCTAGGCTGTGGGAATCGCCGCCACCTTTTACCGTCGCCTAGAACAGCTGATCGGCGGTATTCCAGGAGGCCGATCCAACTGCCAATCAGCTGCTTGTCAGCGAAGGCGCCAGTGTTCCTCAGTGGTGGCGAACGGCAGCAGAAGTGACAGGCAGCAGTGGCGAATGCCGCGGCCATACCAACACCCCTCCCCCCATCGCAATATTCACTCTATAAGACAAACAGACATTTCCACCCACTTTGGGGGGGATGTGTCTTATAGTGTGAAAAATACGGTAATTATAATTCCCCAAATTCCCAGCTGGCTGTGTAATTCCAGAAAAAGTCAACATATCTGGAGGACACATACCAGATCAGCTACCATTCCCAACATTTCTTTGCCTTTGGCAATTGCCTAGAAAAGGGGCCAGTAAACATTTGGAAACCCAGCAGGTAAAAATACTGTGAGGAATGGCGGGATGAATAAATGTATTTTGAAAGAGATCAGATCCTGCTGACCGTAGATTCTTTTTTAAACTTTGGAGAACGGAGAGTATCTTAAAAATCTGCTCTGTAGTTCTGCTTTCCTGTATTTGAATTTATCGTATGATCATTTATTGGTCATCTCTGGTTTGGAGAAAAATGCTTTTCCACAGTCTTGTTGAGCTGCACTGTAGTGCATTTTCTGGGAGGTGTTGCAGGAGAGCTGATGTCCATTTGGTTTTTGTTCTAGAATAATTTCCAATACAGTAGAATGTGGCATTTCTGAAGTGAGAAATGTCAACTTTCTCTGTGGTTCACTTCAGAGAATAATCTTTGCAATGCATCCTACAGGTTTTTAGCTACGTTTCATGAAAGCAAGGTATCCCTCATCAGTTGGCCACTTAATGAAAAATTACCCCTGTACATTGTTCTTACATGCTTGTTAGAACCATATGCTTACTTACAAGCTGCTAAAATTATGGTAATATTGACGATCACATAGTTAGACATGCAGTAATCATAAATTCATTCAGCAGAATAGATATGCTAGATCAGGGGGTCCCCAAACTTGACAACTTTAAGACTTGTGGTCTTCAACTGCCAGAATTCCTCAGTCATCCATGTTGGCTGGGGAATTCTGGGAGTTGAAGTCCACAAGTCTTTTAAAGTTACCAAGTTTGCAGATCCCTGCGCTAGATCATTCTTCCTTTTTTCACATAGCTAATGTGTGAAAGTAAAGTGCCTCCTCTTATTTTTTAAATGGCATTGGATTTTTCCTTTGAAATCCATTTATTAGGAGAGCCTGTGCAATATGTTGAATGTACTTGGGTCTGTGCAGGATGCTATCAGCTGGTCTTGAGACTTCCTAGCAAAATTAGGTTGTTGCTGTACCCAGTATTACTCCCACAAACAATTGACATGGTGTGTGCTTTGTTTATTTTGACCAAAACCACAGAGGCTTATATTAAGCAGAGAGTTACAAAGAGACAAATGAACACAAATCAAAGGCCAAGGTTAGATTACCTGCTCGTTTATTGCCTGTTCCTATTTTTAAATGTGTTATTTAAATAACATGGCAGTCTTAAACTCTGTTTAAAATTTCCTTCCCAATTGACCCTGCGCAATTAATACCTTTAAAAGAAATCAGGTTTCTGTAACATTGAACAGCCTTCCCCAACAAAAATGAAATTAATACCCCGTTTCCTTGAAAATAAAACCTCCCCGGATAATAAGCCCTCCCCAAAAATATTGCAACACAGCAGCAGCCATGAAGTGACCACACCTGCCACCTCCTGCACCTGAAAAATAATAAGACCTTCCTGAAAATAAGGCCAAGCATTTATTTCCCGGGGGGGGGGGGTGTCAAATGAAAATAAGTCCCTGTCTTATTTTCGGGGAAATACAGGTAGATGAGTGGGGAGGGAGCTCAGTGTGAACACATCCAGAGGGTGCCAGATTGAACATCAATGTTAATGGGATAACAGTATTGCTTTAGAGAGATGGTGTCAAACTCACAGCATCATGTCATCACGTGACATATCGTGACTCCCCCCCCCCTTTCACTAAACGGGGGTGGACATGACCAGCACATGATGCATCTGGCCTAAAGACTGCAAGTTTGATATCCCTTTTAGAGAATGGGACCCATAATGACATCCTTAATCTCTTGAAAGCATGGATCTGAACAGAGCACTTGCACTTAGAGATAAAAGCAAGACTGATTTTCCTGTGTTTTTTTTCCAGGAAGGTCTTTCTGTATGCTTGTAAGCATTTTATTTTCTCCGTCCTCTCTCTGATTGTGCAACTCATTAACTTGTCCACGTGACAGGACTGGATCATGTTGGAAAGTTAATCAAATGCATGTGCAATAGTGAAATAAATTGATTAATCTGAAAGCTTCTGTCTTCTTACTTGACCGAAGAGGTATAGGTTTCTAAATGTTGCTGAACTAGAATGTCCTCCTCCATTGATCACTCGAGGCAGGGCTGTTGCGAGTTGTACTTCAGCAAAATCTGGAATCCATGTTCTCCATTCATATCTTATTTGACAGGTGTTTGCTGTACTGAAATCAATCCCTGCTTCTAGTTACACTGAATCAAAACTATATAATTGTATGCAGCCTCTGAGTATAACTTCATTTTTAAGGAGAAAGAAATGGACACTTGTTATTTAAGACTAACTGTTCTGCTACTTTAAGCAGAAATGTTTTACTATATATATTTTATACTCCTGCTCAACAGACCGCTTCTACTTTTTATTCACCTTTATTGGAATTGTATTTTTAAATTATAAAAACTCTCTTTATAGTAAAGTTATCCAAAGAGGATAAGAATGAAAAGAGCAGTTTTGATAATAAAGGGCTAGTTGAAATGAAAAATCCATGTGGAAAAAAATGCTACATTGTTTGTAGTAGAGAAAGTGATCCAAGAAAAATCCAGGCCCATATAACTGTTCTGACTGGTATCTTGAGAAAAAGCTAGGTCGAAATCTTTCTTTTTGACATACTACCTTAAACACTTCTTGCAAAATGATTTCAGTACATATACACTAGGCTAGAACCTGCTTGTGGTCTCAAGCAGAATAGGATAGATACAAGCATCTTACCATTTCATACTGGTAAGCGTCCTTAACCAGGTCAGTATCAAAACCTTCAGCTGCATTTATTTAAGTAATCCTCAGCTTACAACCACAATTGGACCCAAAATATCTGTTGCTGAGTGAGATGGTTGTTAAGTGAGTTTTGCACCACTTTACGTCTTTCTTGCCACAGTTGCTAAGTGAATCATTGCAGTTAAGTTTGTTGTTAAGTGAATCTGACTTCCCCGTTGACTGCTTGTCAGAAAGTCACAAAAAGTGATCACATGATCCCAGGAAACAGCAACTGTCAGACACTTATTGCCAAGCATCTGAATTTTGATCATGTGACTGGGGAAGCTGCCGTGGTCATAAATGTGAAATAAGTCACTTTTTTCACTTTTTGCTGTTTTAACTCCAGATGATCACTAAATGAGCTATTGCAAGTCGAGAACTACTTGTACAACCTTCTAAAAGGGCAGGGTGTGATGGCGGAGTAACTCTATTGTGTGAAGTCAGCTGATTTAATTATTAACCACCTTAAATATCTTACATGTACCCAGCTAATTATTGCTATTCTCAAGATATGATGAGAAGTTTCTCTGCTCATAGTTCAGATCATTAAAGGTGATAATACACAGTTCCTATTGAGTAAGCTTGTTATATCGATCTTCAAATTATCTTTATGTACCGTATTTTTTGGAGTATAAGGCGCACCTTTTTCCCTCAAAAAGAGGGTGAAAATCTGGGTGCGTCTTAAACACTGAATACAGCATCTTTGGCCTACCGAAACCCTGCCCTCTTTGCAAAAATGGACCTGCAGAAAGTTTGGGAGGCTTGCAAAGTGCTCCTGAAAGCTGGGGAGGCCAATTTTTGCTTGTTTTTGCCCCACTCCCACCCAGCCCCCAGGAGCACTCTACAAGTCTCCCAAAGCTCTGCATGCCCTTTTTGCACCCCCAAAAAAACGAGGCGTGCAAAGGGTTTGGGAGGCTTGAAGGGTGCAAAAACATTTTTTTTTAATTTACCTCTTCAAAATCATGGTGCGTCTTATATTCCAAAAAATACAGTAATTAACTTGACCTTCATGGTGGGCTAGGAGTCTGGCTTTTTTAAAGTCTATTACTTGATTTAGAAAGCCATGACATTTCTTGTGGAAATTGATACTGAAAACCTGAGTGGGGATGAAATGTACCGTTCAAAAGGTAGTTATAGTCCTTTTAAAAATGAGCTATATCTAAATGCCTAATTTTTAACTTTAATGCCAGAGAAACAGTTGACTGCCTAATTAAATTGCATTCAAACAGCAAATCTGTGATCATATGATTATATACTACTACTTCATCTGGAGGGAACAAGATTGGAAAAAAACAAGTTTAGAATCATGTAGTCACGTAAAGATAAAGGTTTTTTTTTTAAGTGTTTAAACAATTACAAGATTTGGTTTGTTTATTTTGCTAAGAAATCCCAATTAAATGGAAGTCCAATTCTACCGACATAAAAGCTGTGTTTTCAAGACAACCTTCTACAGAGATAAATGTATTTGTATTGTAAATACAACCATTGTTTTGAACTCTGATCACACAAATATTTAAGAAGCTCTTGAAAATTTATTTGCATTCAGCATCTATTTTGAATTTGTACTTAATTCTGAGGATGTTCCTGAAGGCCTGTTTTGTTTACTGTGTGATATTTGCTTTTTTTTCAACCTAATTGGAAGTGGAAATGCAGTTTTGATTTGACTTTACTGTTTTGTATCTTTCCGCTGTCATCTTCTATGCCAGTATGCAGTTCATAGAAGGGGGAAAAATATCTCTTAAGGAAAATCTCAGTAAGAAATCCCCCTTTTTCCCTTTTTTTAAATAAGATGTGGTTTGTCTGTTCATCACAACTCCTGTCTCTAAATGCAACAGCAGCTTTAAAATACGGCAGCTAAGACTGAATGACATAGCTCAGGGATCTCCAACCTTGGCAACTTTAAGACTTGTGGACTTTAACTCCCAGAATTCCTCAGCCAGCTTTGCTCTGGGAGTTGAAGTCCACAAGTCTTAAAGTTGGTAAAGTTGGAGACCCCTGACATAGATGGTTTTTAGAAAATGGCCTGCTTATACTAAGTCTCCTATGTGTAAGGAACACTGGTTTGCAACACCAACAACAAAAATTAAAAGGAATCGTAACCAGGAAGTGAATTTAGCACAAATTCCCCTTAAACAATGCAGATGGGTATAAATTAGGGGTGAAATTCAGCAGGTTCTGACAGGTTCTGGAGAACTAGTAGCGGAACCTTTGAGTAGTTTGGAGAACCAGCAAATACCACCTCTGGCTGACCTCAAAGTGGGGGTGGGAATGGAGATTTTGCAATATCCTTCCCCTGCCATGCCCCCCAAGCCATGCCCATAGAACCGGTAGTAAAAAAAAAAGTGTGAATTTCACCACTGGTATAAATACTGCCTGTATTAAACTGTGAACCGAAATTCTTCTTGGCATCTATCAGGTTGTTGCCCGCCTTTAATCCTTCAGAAACCAGTGTCTCTGCACATACCTGCTTTGCAAATGAAAGTTGTACCTTTTTGAGAACTTTGTCCTGTGCCTGTCTTTTTTGAACAATGTGACTACTTCTCACTGATCTGTGTGTTCCATCCCTTCTTTGTCCACTTGTAGATGTACTCCAGCAGAGTTGCTTTAAGTGACGAATGCATCGCACTACAGCCTTTGTCCAGGGCAACGAGTCAGCTGAGCAAAATTAGGTAGAGTAGGAGGGGCAGTTCTCCATCCAATTTTATGCATGATGAAGGTCAGCTAACCAGCACTTAAGAGAAGGGGAAAGGCATGTTGGACTCTAGTGTGAACTAAGAGGGCAGTCACAGCTGCACAAGTTGGTACCTTTCTGACTTCCCCTTAGCTTTGCTACGTATGTATGTTCGCAGGCCAAATATAGCATGTGTTTCATTTCTCCCCTAATACTTCGTGGGAGGGAGGGGCAAAGGGAAAATTGCAAGCATGATGATTGGGTGCAGAATCCCGGTCTACCCCATGATGAAGATAACATTTTAAAAAACCAAGCAAGCAAGCATGGTCTAACCGCTTCTGCCTAACTCAACCATCCACGATGTTAACGGTGCATGTGGCATGCACTGTCAAATAGGAACAGCTGCGGCAAGAGCCTGCCCTTTGTAGATCATTGTGCCTTTTGCTAACTAAATTCTTTCTCCTCTTACTCTTGGTGTAACTTTATGTTTATGTTTAATACATCTAACTGTATTGTGGATATTGTCTACTTAACAAGACAGTTGATGGAAAGGGAATGGGCTGGGTGAGGACTTTTGCAGTTGAAACCCATAGCTGATTCATTGGGTCAGGAGATTAAATTGCCCAGAGATGGGATGCTAGAGGCTAAGCATTCCATCTCTGGGCAATTAAGATTGAGCTGTGGTGGGGCAGTGGTTAGAAGGCCCTATTGCAAGCTAATCTTGCTGACTGCCAGCCTGACCGGCTCAAGGTTGACCCAGCCTTCCACCCTTCCAAGGTGGGTAAAATGAAGACCCAGATCTTGGGGGGAAATTGGGGAAAATATGTTGACTCTGTAAACTACTTAGAAAGAGCTGTAAAGCACTGTGAAGTGGTATATAAGTCTTAGTGCTATTGCTAAGTATAGGAGTAATTTGCGCCAGTATGAAGACCGTAAGATATACTTTGTTTTCAGTTTTCAGATTTATCTAGATTTGTTTATCAGTGTACGGTGTAAACCAAGTTTTCCCAATCAGGGAAAGATCCAGTTATGTGAACTTCAACTTCCAGAATTTTCATCTGTGACTGTGAGTCTGGAAGTTGAAGTGTGTCTATCTTGCAGGAGCCCAAGTTAGGGAGAGATAATACAAAAGGTTGTGCCCCCTAAGACTGACATTGAGCATGGTCCAGTTTCCTTTAACCAACCAAAATTTACTCAGTCCCTCTGCATGTGTGTCTCAACTTGTCTCATCCCCTCTTTCCTTCCATCAGCACCAAATGATGGTTTAACCATGGTAACTGCTCTAGAAGAAATAACAAAATGATGATGATTCTGTGCATCAGAAGACGACTCGGTGAATAAGGAGCATTAAGACATCCAGAATTAATTTGTCCCTCCAAATTTGGCCAATTTATTGCTGGCAAGATAAAAGCCTTAAAGGGATGTGCAGTGGGATTCATGGAGTCATCATACCTTTTACATCAGTCTTTTTCCAGCATTAATCCTCTTATCTAGGTTGAAGGCCAATGGAAACTAATAAATACTGGCAATGATTTTGTCATTAGAAACACAAAATGAGAGAGCCAAATATATTAAATAGTAGAGGTTAAGCATCTGCATTTTGACACGCAAGATGTTTGGTCCTGAACTAATTCAAAGCACTAAAAAAACATCTCTGGTTTCTAACGTTTGAATGTTATTCATCTAAATGGGAAAGTCAATAATAACGTGGAATCAAAAACACAGAACACAGAACAAATAATTGAGGCTCACTGCAGTGTTTATTAGAGGCTCACTGCAGTGTTTATAGGAGAGGGTCTCTTCCAAAAGAATAGTGGGAGGCATCCCTGAAGACAAAGAGATGCACTCATTCATACATTTCAGAAAGGAGGTAGAAAGGGATGCAGGTAGACAAATGCATGGTGATGTCAACATACGTATTAATAATCAATAGATCTCAGATTATCTCCTGCTCTTCTACTGTTACTATCTTCAAGAAGAGAATGATTGCCTTAAAAACATGACAGTGGCTTGCCAATAATAGCAACAATGGTACATCTGCAATATCTGGAATATCTGCAAGAAATATCATTTGCCTACAAGGAATAACAGAGTTGGAAGGGATCTTGGAGATCTTCTAATCTAGTCCAACCCCCTGCTCAAGCAGGAGGCCCTATACCATTTCAGACAAATGATTGTCCAATCTCTTCTTAAAAACCTCCAGTGTTGAAGCACCCACAACCTCTGGGGGCAAGTCTTTCCACTGATTAATTGCTCTTAACTATCAGGAAGTACTGGTGAGAACACAAAATAGTCAAAACAATGGAAAGTAAAGATGTTAAAAGTGTTCTGTGACTTAAGAATTCAAAAAGACAAGCACCTGTCACATAACACCCAGATTTAATAATTGTTGATAAGAAAGACAAAAAAGTTTGGATAGTGGACGTAGCCGTACCTGGAGATAGTAGAATAAAAGAGAAAGAACTGAAGGTCACAAAATACAAAGACCTACAAACAGAAGTAAAACAACTGTGACAAAAGAAAGCAAATATACCCTCAGAAGTAATAGGCCCCTTGGGTACAATCCCAAAACATCTGGAGCAACCCTTGAAGACCATCGGCATTGACAAAATACCCGCTGGTCAATAGCAAAAAGCAACTTTACTTGGAACAGCTTACATTCTTGTGACAATACCTTTAAAACCATAGAACAACAATATCTGTTTATCTCGGATCCTTGGGAAGGACTCTATTGGAGGATCAAAATGCCAAATTTAGTCTAAACATGTGACTGACCAACCAGTCAGAAGGAGGAGGAAGAAAGGAACAGCTATTTAGTGCTTTACTAACAAATAGTCTAAATTTATTTATTTAGAGTTTCCATAATTAATAAATTATGGCATTTCCCAAGATAGTAATGAATTTCCATATCACATTATCAAACCATAGAGCTAGAAGGGACCTCATAGGTTTTCCAGTCCAAATTCATTTTGACATTCCCTAATAAATTGTCCATTTTCCATTACTTTTAAGGGCTGTGCAAGATGCAGTTTGTCTGCTGTGATATTAACGAAATAAAAACCTAAGATTAATCATAGATTGGTTCATTCATAGTTAACAGGCCCTTGAGATTTAAAGGGTGTTTTCTGTTAATAATTCTGGAATTGTGGTCTTTATTAACACAAATATTTTTGAATAACAAGAGTAAAGATAAAAGTTACATTTGCTGAGGATGTTTGGAGTTCAAATCAATACCTCATAATTGTCAATCTTTCCCCAAGTGTCTTGATAAGTAGGAGATTAAAATGTTGAGGGAGTGCTTTCAAAGGTGATGTAGGCTTTCTAATAAACATCCCTAGGTCTCCTTTTTTTGTCTTGTACAACTTTATAAATTTTACCCTTTGCTATCTCTGCCAAAAATCCAGTTCCACTTGAATCTATATATACTGTTTTCATTCGACAACACTTGTGATTTTGAGAAACACACTAGAGAAAATGCCAAATTTCTGTTCTTGGTTACAGCAGTGTATCTGGACCATTTGATCATTTGTGGACTTCAGCTTCTACGACAGGGGTCTCCAAAGTTGGCCACTTTAAGACTTGTGGACCTCAACTCCCAGAATTCCCCAGTCCACAAGTCTTAAAGTGGCCAACTTTGGAGACCCCTGCCCTAGAGTTTCCTAGCCAATATGCTGACACGAGAATCCCTGGAATTGAAGGCCACATATTTTCAAGTTGCCAAGGTTGAGAAATGCTGGATTACTGGATAAGTTCCCCTCTGCTTAAGTTTCTGATTCTCAGAGAGCCATTTCACAAAGCCTAGGTCATTTGTTGTTTATGAAAGACTGTGAGTTCGAAGGTGGTAAGTACTGTTTTGCACCTTTGGTTATATTGGATTTTCAAGTTTGTTTTTCCCCTCGCAAGCCTAGAATCAGGCCTCCATCAAAGGGTTTCCGATTTTAAAGGACTAGAGGCACACAGATATTCCTTGGGGAATATTTAAGGTAAACATGCCATTATTGACATAGGAATGACTTCCTTGATTGTCTGCCTTGAATTTAAGGGGTAAATTGGACAGGAACCAGGCACACAAGAATCCAGAGCAATAATAAACCAAGATGGACCTTTAGTTGGGAAGCCAAGCTTAGAGATAAAGTAGAGGTTGGAGATTGTATGTGAACTGCATATTGAAGCTCTTTTTAGGAGGCATGCATATGCAATCAAGCAGGCTTTATTTTATGGATTTGGATTTTATATTCCATCAAAAGGATTTATTTCTTTGGTTGCATTACCAGGAGCCTGTTCATTTTTATCAGTTTCTGACCAAGATCTGTTGTCCTCAGTATCTCATTGACTCAGGCCAAATGTATGCTGAGTGTAGAATTGGACTGGCCTATTAGATGAACTTCATTTGCCCCCATCAATGGAAAACAGTTGGCTTTTGGCAGCAACATTTTTAGTATGTTGTTTAAAACCAACGGTAGTTGCTTTAAACCCCCCTCTCTCCCCCCTAAAATCCTTCTGAATTTGTGGGAGTGCCCAGGAATAGAAATGGAACCAGTTTAACTTCCACTCCCAGTCTTAAACTGTTGCTGGGGAGGAAAAAAAATCATCTTACCCCTTCTGGTAAGGTCATTCTCCAGCTAGCAAAGAAAAGAATGTGCCCCCTCCTTAAAGCGGGAGATATTCGCAGGACAAGAAGTGTATCCATGACTTTTCTGCTAAATCTCTGCAATTCTACAAAGTGCAAAATTCTGAATTAGCTCCAGCAGCTGTGTCTAATCTGCCTTGGATTTTCTTGGGTGGTAAGACTGGGAAGAGACTGGCTGGTCCTTTTGATACAGCTGGGCCACTGGCTGCCCATCGTAAATTTTAAAAAAATCAGAAGCCATCCTTTTAATACCCTGTTTCCTCGAAAATAAGACCTCCCTGGATAATAATCCCCATCGGGCTTTTGAGTGCATGTGCTAAAATAAGCCCTCCCCCGAAAATAACCCCACCACTAAAATATTTAAACTCATGCATAGCCAGTCCCTGCCATTTCCTGGGAGGGAAGGGGGGCACATGCCCCACACACCCCACATACCCCACATGCACCTGCCATCTATGAGGAACAGCCTCGCAGAGGCCACAAATCCTAGCTACCACGCCCCTTCTCTTAGTGGCGGCCGCAAAAAGAGCGGGAGGCCCAGAGACACTAGGGCTGACTGAACTAGAAACAGAGACAGAACTTCTGGCCCTCTCTGGATCAGCTCCTCCATGGTCCACATGGTGATCCATGGGGCCACGAGGTTAAGGGACCTCCTGCACCTCAAAAATAATAAGTCCTCCCCAAAAATAAGGCCAAGCACTTATTTCAGGGGTGAAAAAATAAAAGCCTGTCTTATTTTCAGGGAAACAGTAGTTTTCAGTTGTGGGAAATACACAAGACCATGATTACAAACTAGTCAAGTTCTAGATTCTCCACTGCTTGGGGTTTATTCTATGTTTTATTCCAAGCACTCAGTCTTAGTTCCTGAGGCAATGCAAAATGCGACAAGCAGACATTTCCCTCCTGTTGCTGTGCTAAACTCTGTCTTGACAAAACCCGCTAAAGTCAAACATCCTTGTAATCTATAAAATGCTTATTCTAATATTGGCACTTCAACTCTACATGTATGTATGTTAACATCCATGTTGCTATACTAAGAAAATTACCCAGCTGAGCTTTTTCTTAATCCCCCAAAAGAAGATAGGAAATTCTCTTTCAAGATTTTTTTCCCATCTTCCGATGAACAGAGGAAGAAGACTCAAATAGGACAGGATACTATTGCCTTCAAAAAATTGATCCATGACAGTACCTGTTCTCCATGTCCTTTGGCATGGTTGAAACTTTGTAGAGGTATTTTGATTGATGTCAGAGAACTTGATTGCCATCAGTAGTCATATCAACCTCCTGCATATCAACTTAAAAAAAAAAAAAAAACTTGGGCAGTCCAGAACTTTTGGGACCAAAGAGCTGAAACCTGCATTACGTTGATGTTTTAACCTTCCAGTTTGGTGAGGAAGCTGTTATTTGCAAGCCAGGTGCCATCAATGCGGTCCTTGTTTTGTGTCAGGCTGTAATAATATGTAATGCTATCATCTGTGGGTTGGAACAGGAGACAGAATTTTCCTCCAATTTGCTGCTTCCTGAAAATGATTTCCAAGCCAGGTGTGCATTTCAGGAAAGGGCTGGATAATAAACCTTTACCGGAAGTCCTCAGGGCAATCGTGAATGTTACCGTGGGAAGGTTTTGGGACTCTCGGGCATAGATGGAGGTGGAGAAGGATGGGCATATACTGGGTGTAATGGAGCAATTTGTAATTGCTTGTTTGTGAGTCAAGGATCCAGTTTATGTCTTCTGTTGGCAAGACACGTGTAAAAGCACAGAATCTGTTTGCGTTTTGTTTTGCTTTTGGTGGGGGATGATAACTTTATTCAAAACTGGGATAGAGGGTAATTGGGTCAAAGAGTTTAAAGAGCTACAGATTTACCAGCATCTGTCTTTTCCTCAAATTCCATTCATGGTTAGCTGCAAGTCAATATTTGAAAGTGAGAATCATCTGGTCTTTTTCGTTTGTTTGTTTGTTTATTCTTCTACAATGTCTGTGGGTCCAAAGCTGGATTTTCCAGCTTTAAATCTGACCAGATGAGAAATTGTCCCATTTCTGCTAATATTTACAACAGAACTCTAGCAATTGATTGTTAGTCAACCTTTTAAATTCAATCCCTAATGAAACAGGCAAATATTTTCATTTGAGAAAAGGGAATTTTCCAAGTATTTCTGAGCAGTATGATACAGTGATATTTCTGACATGGATTTTAAAACTAATTTCTAATTTAGCTATGTAAATAATTGCTGCCTCTTGTTGTTAGTGCCTCACCAACTTCTTATTTTTAAATCTTCAGTGTCTTTTTTCCTAATAACCAGTTTCACATTAATTTTAAGTCATTCTGATGATGAGGCACCTTTTTTCAATTTCAGCTGAATATCCTGCTTTTCCTTAATGACATTGATTCTTGTCTCAGATAAATAAACTGTTTTGTTTTGCTTTGTTCTCTGTTTAGAGTTCTTACGGCCATTTTGTGCAAGCCGAAAATTATTTCCAACTCCTTTAACAGCTGCTGTCAGGTTATTTAGTCACCACTTTCCTCTTATCTTTGATTGTATACCCCAGGCCATTTTATTTGGCAGGAAAAAAAAGTAGGTATGAATAGAGAGAAAAATAGATAGTGGCCCAGAGGTGAAGACTCTCGCCTCCCACTCAGAAGGCTGAATGTTTCATCCTGGGCAACGGCAGATGTTTCTTTCTCAAGGCACAAAGAGAAAATATCTGCTGCAGACTCCGCATAGGTGTCAGGAAGGGCATCTGGCCAGTAAATGCTCAGCTCCATACAGTTGCCCCAACCCCACTCCACAGTAAGGGATTAAAAGGGTCGTAGAAAGAAAAGAGAGAGAGAGAGAGAAATAGATATGAATAGATTTCAGCTTCTTTTCTATCAGAATTTTTGTCCGTTGACTTCCCTTGGAGTCAGCCAAACTTTGCAAATAGGTTTCTGGGTGCTAGTTGTGGATGAGTGTAATCACAGTGGTAGAGATTGTGAGTCAGGCAATTAACAGACTGGAACCTAGTTCTCACATCTACTGGCCTTCAAGTGTCAAATAGGCAAATGAACCGTTAACTACTATCCTGTAATTCTCAGAATATTTATAGAATTAAACTTCTATACCCAGAAAGCGCATGCAAGCTAAATCGGAACTGCATCTGTGCTTCTAAAGTGTCTGTAACTGTACTAGCAAAAAGCTGAAGATCCTGGTGAGGGTTTGCTAATTTCTTTCCTGCTTGGTTTCCCTGTTTTTTTCTCTCTCTCTCTCTTCCCCACAGCTTACTAAGACAGGTCCAGGTGTCAACTGCCTGGAGTCCATGTGTTGCTTCTCCGATGGGGAGCCAGCCTGCGCATCTTTTAGAAGAATGCTGGAGCGAGTAATGGGACGATGCAGCCCCACCCGAGTCAACAGGTGTGGAATTTCTCTGAAATGCCTTTGCTGCAGACAGTTCTCCTATAAACTGGAACACGATGAGCCGACAGCTATAGATGTCTAGTTTCCTAGACAGGAAACCACCTCTCCTAGGTTCAGTCTGGGATCTTCAGAGAAGATCCAAGTTTGTGCTTTGAATGTGGGGGAATGAGAGATCGTTGCGTTATAACTGGTTGTTGTTGAAAAACTGGTTGAATTTTGTTTTTGTTTTTTAATGACGCTGTCTATTCTCTGATCCTGCAACTGCTATTGTGCCTTTTAGTGGCTTTGGCGTTATACGCTGTCTCAGGCGAGCGCTTCCCTGTAGTTTCCCATCACCGGCCAGTGATTCACAAGCGTGTTTTTTTTCTTGCCCTGAGCTCCCTGTGTGCATCATTTTTGCCTTTGTACTTAACATGCACATTTCTGTATAGTTTCTCCCCTTCCCTTGTATGTCTTTTTTCCCCCCTGAAAGTCAGACCAACGTCCTCGTTTCCCTTCCCCTTTAGCTGCTTCGCCTTTTGAAATCAGAAGGCTTGAGCGGTGTTTGATCACCATGTGTCTCCCCTTCTAGACATGCAGCCAAGCTTTCTTTTAGCTCCAAGGTTTGCGTTCTGTCCCCTGAAATTTTCACTTCGGGGGGGTGAGGAAAGTTTAGTAGCTTTCCTCTTATTTCTTGTTCGCCAACTGTGTGAAAGTCAGTTACTTTTAACAATACGAAACAAAGCTCGCATCTGAGTAAAAACATTATAATCTAAAGCCATCCCAAATTATGATTAAAAGTAGACCTTTTTTTTAAACTAACATGAAGCCATTCAGAAATAAATGCTGAGCCTATTTATTTTTTCGCTAATTTGTACAGGTCTGTTTTTTTTTTAATTTTGAAAAGATCCTCAACAGGAAGATCAATGAGAACCAATTCTTAATTTACAGAAGGTTGTATCTTAAAAAGTACAGGTGAAAACTCTACGGATATATAGAAAAAGAAGGTTAGGAAATCAGTTTTTGCCCCGTGTTTCTATACCCTTGTTTAAATGCCAGGTTACAATTGTTTTCTTCTTTCCTCGGTGATATAAGCATCAGCTGAGAGAATGTTGTTCAATCTTGGTCACGGTTAAACAACAGCTTGAGTTGAGATAAGATGAGATCAAGCAAATTATTAGGGTGAGATTCCCAGAAGGCATGGATGTCCTGCAGTCCTCTTTGGATTGCAAAGAAAAGGAGGATACTGCTTTCAAAAGGATCAGGTGAAACATCTGAAGATCTTACAGATGGCCATACAAGTTGGGAGTACGGCTACCAGGTCTCTGGGGAAAAAGCCGGACAACAGTTGGATGGCATAAGGAATTAGTTTTCTATATTTGTTTGCTGCTATCTATTGGTCAGCTGGATATTTGCAGTCCTCATTTAAGGATGCAGTAGCTTTTTACTAGTGGCTACTTATTTTTTTTAAAAAAGTTGGAAAACGTACTGTGGTCACTTCTGAATTGTAATTCTCAGTGCTCAGCTTTCTGATTAATTTTCTTTTCTTATTGATTTTCTTTTCTAAAAAAAAAAACCCAATATCCTCAAGTGTGTTAATCCCTCTGCAGCTTCGTTTTTAAGTTTTTACTAAAGTGATTATTTTTTCCTTCATAAAATGGAAACTGTTACAAGGCGGATTTCAAAAAAAAAAATAGCAACCTGTCCCTCTTTGTAAAGAAAGAAGGCAAGATGTACAAAATAAAATATTTCCTAGACATTTTTAAAACAGGAGCAGTATCTGATTGATCTAACATTAACCTTTTCTCCCCTGGGGATAATGATTTCTGATGATAAAAGTACATTTGCACCTCTTGGATATTCTCTACCATTAGAATGCCCACCTGCCATTATTACTATGCTTGGACAATGCATGGCATGAGGTCTTGTCAGTGGCAGGGCTGCCTGGCAGGAGGGTATACAGTGGTCTCTCTGTAATTCACCACGCAGAGATACTGTGAACTCCTTCCTCTGCAAGTTTCAGGATTTCTTCAACCCAGAGGCATACATGTTGCACGCCAAACACAGAGCTTTGATCAAACCATCATGGTTGCTGTCTTTACTTTTTAACCAGCCCCTGTGGATAGTCCTCCTTCATCCGAGGAGAGCCGAGGTGGCGCAGTGGTTAGGGTGCAGTACTGCAGGCCACTTCAGCTGACTGTTATCTGCAGTTCAGCGGTTCTAATCTCACCGGCTCAAGGTTGACTCAGCCTTCCATCCTTCCGAGGTGGGTGAAATGAGGACCCAGACTGTGTGGGCGATATGCTTGCTCTGTAAACCGCTTAGAGAGGGCTGAAAGCCCTATGAAGCGGTATATAAGTCTAACTGCTATTGCTAACTGCTATTGCTATCCCCATGATCAAAGAGAGCAACCTTGATTGCACCAGAAATTTCATATCAAGCTCTTTCGTGTTCACCCTTTAAAATGATTGTTATCCACCTCGTTCTTACATGGGAGAGTGTTACGTTTGTCGTCACTGTTGGGTTGTATGCATGCCACACATGTATCCCATTCAGGCAAAAACACAGCAGATTCATCCTCATTATATGCTAAGCTTGGTTGGTGTAAACCTGGCTAGTCTTGTTCTCTGCTTTAGCCTAGTGTGCAGACTATGATGGGACAAGAGATTGTGCCAATCCGCAAAAAAGTGATTTAATTAGTTAATGATGGTAAGCATGCAATCTGGATGCAGCCTTGGGTTGGAAATTGAAGTTAATTTGGAGGGGTTTACTCCTATCTCATTAGCCCCATCTTAAGTCATACGACAATGTGATGCTACATTGTTGGAAATGAAACAAGTGAAATACATATTCAGAGGTCTGTGCTATCTTGTACATTGAGAGTTTAATTATGGTTCTTGCAAAAGGTAGGTGTCGCCAACTTCAAAATCAACTTTGAATAAATACATCTTGTGGTGTGTTTTTTTTAAAAAATGCTTTTCTGTTTTCTGTATCTTAACAAAGACAAAGATATGATTTGACTCTCATGTTTGATAGAAGATGAAGTACTCCTCCCTCATCTGATCTGCAGGCTGATATGTGGAAGACGGATTGCCAAAATAGTACTTTGAAATTCTGCTGGGTTTTCTCCCAATTAGAGCAAACTTCTAAATTGTCATTAATGTATATTTTAAAATGCAAGATTTAAAATGGTACTGCCTTCCAGGCACTTTGGGGTCTAAACTGAAGCATTTCATAATGCAACAATTGATTTTCCTTGATTCCTTAAAATCAAGGATTTAATGGTGATGACAATCTGGGACAGGACTGTCATTTCCCAGATTTGATTGGAACCGAAATTATTCGGACATACGACCCTTCAGTATTTTGTTTCCTACCTAAGCAAAATATTAAGAAATGCCTATTTTCAGGGTACAAAACTCACACACACCGTAACCATTCCTTACGAGCAGGCAGAGTTACAAAGTGGATGTAGCCTTATATTTTGATTTGAGGATGTATTAGTCATTCTTCTTACAATAGTAGCTGACCTGGATATAAGTTAAAAATATTTCCACAGAGGTTTACAGAAGTGACCCAAATAAAATGTTTTCTGCAGGCCATTTCTTTATTTGTTCCATCGTAAGATAATTAGTAGTATAGACGGAACAAGCTTTACTTCATCTGTGCCGTATTACACAACCCTCCATGCCGGTCTTTGTGGAGATGATGACCTTTGTCTGAAGCCCATTAAGATACCCTCCACGTCTCAGGTGAAGAGTCCAATTGGCAGGTGTACATTACCCAACACCCTACACATCTAAACTGATTTCTGTGGTTTTAACCGACTACGAAGGAAAGTTGTGTTGCCAATTAAATAATCTTTGTACTTAATATTCTGTCAAATATGAGGAGCAGAGCATGAAATCAAATCTATTGAATAATTTGGATGAGTGATCTCGTATTTCATCTAATTGTGTGCCTAAATGCTTGGAGTGTAAAGGAAAGAGATGCAATACCTAACCTTCTCTTTAACAGAATGAAGATCTGTTTTAATCAAATCAATTAGCAGAGCCTTAGAACCATTTCGTGTTTTCATTGTGCACAGCTTTCTCCAAATCATCAAAATCTGTTCTACATTTCTCTTCCATCCAACTGTCGCTTGCATTGATTGCTCCAAATCCGATGTTGTGTTATTAAACATATCCACTTGCAGTGTTTTGCTCAGCTGATTTTGGGTGGCTGGGGGGTGGACATTTACACGGTCTCTCATTTGGGAGGGGAGGGGGTTGCGCACCAATTATAGGATTCCTTCAGTTTCTTAAGCGCTCTGCTATTTATTGCATAATCCGCATTCTGGATGCACGAACCTGCTAGAATACAGTGGCGTGGGGAACTATGGCCCTTGCTGGCTCAGGAATTCTGGGACTTGAAGTCCACAAGTCATAAAGGACCCATAGTCCCCCTCCCCCCCCCCCCTGCTTTAGAGCAGTGTTTCTCAACCTTGGCAACTTGAAGATGTCCGGACTTCAACTCCCAGAATTCCCCAGCCAGCGAATGCTGGATTGAAGTCCGGACATCTTCAAGTTGCCAAGGTTGAGAAACACTGCTTTAGAGCATGCCTGTGTTTACATAAAACCTTCACACCTACGGAACTCTGGATTAGAGTAACTCTATGAAAGCAAGTCACGTTTTAACTCCGATCTAATAATATGGGTCTTCCCAAGAACGGATTGCAACCTTAGCCTTTCTGATCCTGGTTCTGGGAGTTTTCTGCAACTCTGCCTAATTTGCCATCAGAACTTTCGATCATATCTTAAGTCATTTTGGATATATGTTTCTGAAAACACCTCTGGGACCAAAACGCAGGTTTCCCATCAGCAAACGTTTCTTTCTTGTTATTGCTTTAGATCATGGAGCGCTACGGAACCTCTGTCTACCAGCGACCGAAGCTTCTTGACGTTATCCACAATGGAATCCATTACTTGAGATTTTTCTCAATGCCTTGTGGAAAACCATGACATCTTGGTTGTAACCAATCTACCGGCCCCTTGTGGCATCCTTTTTAAATGTCATGGCCATATATTAGAAGATCGAAGTCTTGGTATTTGGAACAAATACTGTTGAAAAACTATACATTCCAGTGGAAATCTTAGCATTGTTTAGATGGATGCTTATAATTTTCCATCATCACATTAGTAATAATAATAATAATATACTAGAAACCCTTCAGAAAAGCGACTGCTTTGATTCCCAAATATCCACAACTGATTATCAAAATACGAGTGGCTTTGCTAAATTGGGAAACGGTGTTCTTCTCCACAAGCTGAGTAGATTCTCTTTCATAAATTGTCTTAGCTAATTCTGAAAGATTTTGCGCATCGAAGGGAAATGTGGAGAGAGAGAAATTCCCTGTGGATGGACTCCAGCATAAGCCCAAAAGCTTGGAAGGATAAACCAATGACCAACTCAGATTGGATCCAGCAACATTATCTTGGGACAATGTATGTTTACTTTCATTTTGGGGCGGAAAGGAAGCTGTTAAATAAATTAGCTTTATTTCTGGATATTCTTGATTCAAATTTGGGGGAAGGGAGGCTTTTTTTGAGGCATTACTTTTCTCCTTTTCCACTCCTCCCTCCCCAACATTAAATAAAATTATTTAGTCATGTTATACTCTTGTTGAGAGCACTTACGAATTCTCCCTGATTTTGCAGGGGCGACAAAAATAATAATAATATGCAGCCGTACTTGTACATAGTTTATATCGAATGAAGTGCATGCTTTTCGAGACAATAAAAGAGATGATGGGCTTAGCCTAAAGAAATTGCGTCTGAATTCTTGATTTCAATCAAATGTGGCTTGGCAGGTTAAAATGCCCCCAAAGGACCGTTGAAAGCATTAAGCTCCCCACATTTTTACTTGAGATAAAAATGTGCCATTTAATACTCCAGTCCCACTGCTGTGGCTGGAGAGAATCCATAAATGAACAGGTTTTTTTTTTTCTTTTTGTCAACAATCAATTAGATAATGCTTCTCTGGGTCCCTGCAGGTGAGTTACAAGGATATCTTCCCCTCCCCATGATTTGGGGTGCGGTTGCCCCAAATGGCGAGCCTCTTGCTTCCAAAATTAAGCAATTATCAGAAACCCTCACCGTGTAAACACTCTGGTCATAAACTTGTACACTTTTTAGGGATGGCAATTCCCTTTATATTTTTTATACTAATTTTCCCCGTTACGAACCTAGAGATTGATTCAATATAGCAGTGGTTTTCAAACCAGAAAAGTTTAAGTTGCGTGGACTTCAACAGCTGGGGAATTCTGGGAGTTGAAGTCCACGCATCTTAAAAGTTCCCTAGGTTGAGACACTGCCATATGTTAGTAGCCTTCTGGCCAAGTGCCATTCATTTCAAGGAACAAGACAAAGCAGATCTTTCCAGGGAAATGCCCCTCACAATCAGCAGCCTGCACATACTTCAACATGTTCAGTATATTCCCCTTATTCCAAATATCATTTACTCCTTTTATTTCTATCCTGCCTTTCCACCCGGAGTTCTTATTCAAAGGAGCATCATTTCATCATGGTCATAGATCCATAGATCATTCATATCCATCCTTTCCATTCTGGTTTGTCTTCCCCCTTCCCCTCCACTACCAACCCCCCCCCCAAACTAATTGTGAAAGGATCCAAAAAAAATTTAAAAATCAAAACTCCAAGCATTTATTTAAATCCACTTCATTGTGCGATTCATGTTTCCGCTTTGGTTTTGTATGACGTTGGCATTTAACTCTTTTTTCTTTGCAGATGTACAATTCCTACTGGAACTGATTCCATGTGTTGTTGTTTTTTTTAAATTCCCATTTCTTTCTCGTCCCTCCTCAGTGTGTGTAAGGGTGCAGAAGAAGCATGCATTTAAACAAATTCAGGAAGAGTTTTAAGACTCCCATCTATCCAAGCCGGGTATCAGTTTCTCACTAAGGGGCAAAAGTAACAACCAAGTGAAGACCTGTTTCCTTCTCCTCTTATTTGTTCAATGGCCAGCGATTCGGGTCAAAATGGAAGGAAAGCAAATGTATTTTACGCCAGATCACAATTAAGTTTCGTCCTTTCTTTCTCTGAATGTTTTGTGTATTTCAGTAAACTCATGTTTGCTTCCAGGTTGAGGATTAGGCCAAAAATACATTGCAGGACAGAGAAAAGGAAATGCAGGAAACGTCTGTGAAATGAACGAATTACAGCAGATTAAGCAATAACAGTTGAGGATAAGCCAAGGAAGGAAGATGATTTTTCTTCATTATATTTTTGGGGGACGATAGGATAAATTCTATGTGTCTTTTTGAGAGTCTGCAGAACACGAAAAGAAAGCCATTTTTTTTCCATCAAGACCAATAACTTCATGGACACACGGGCATGTAATTTTCTTGGCAGCTACCCATACAGAAACGGATTGTCACATCTTGTGGAATAAGTTTTCAACTTCCCAGTTGAGGCTCCTGCTCTGGTAAAACCCGCTTAGTCTTTCTCTACTGCTTTCCACCAAGTTGCAGAATCTCCTATTCCAAACAAAGATGCCATCGATGTTGTGTTCTGTGGTCTTGGTCCTGGTCAGCAGAGTGGAGCATCTCACCCATAACGCCCGGCGGGGTAAAGGATTCGGGGCAGAAGGAGCTGTGAAATGACCATCCTTGTTAGGATGACTCCGAAAGGGCGTCAGATCTGGGTTGGTCTCAGGAATTTCTACAACAGTTGCAGGTTGAGGTGTCAAGGGGCCTGGAAAGCCATCTTCTCCATGCCCATTGAAAATGAAGCCGGTCCCAGGATGATCCAGGTTTTAATTCCCACGATTTCCATTGAGGCGTAGCATCATCATTTCATCTGACAAAGAAAAAAGTTGGCAATCGTTAGGGGACCAACTGTCCCTCAGAATATGGCCATTTAAAAGAAATAACTTAGGGTTGACACCTGTCCTCGTATTCAGTCACCATTGCTATAAAAAATACCACATTATAAATAACTTATTTAATCACTTCTTGATCCTATAGAGGAAGGGTCCCCAAACTTGGCAACTTTAAGACTGGTGGACTTCAACTCCCAGAATTCCTCAGTCATCCACGCTGGAAGTTGAAGTCCACAAGTCTTAAAGTTGCCGAGTTTGAAGACCTTTGCTACAGAGAGTGATATGCCTCCACAAATTCAGTCCATTGTCTTTGCAATTTAAAAAAAAATACTAATTGGTGCCAGATTGGATCCCCCCCCCCCATTATGAACTTAAACTACAGTAAAAGAGATTCCAGTGCAGAGATTTCCTGATGGTAAGAATTGCTAACCATCTGTCCCAAAGGTTTTCGCAAGGTTCCTACACCAGGTAAGGGACTGAATTAAATGACCTTACAGATCCCTTCCAACTCTATAATTCTATTCTTTTATTTAGAGCCTCGGTGGCGCAGTGGTTAGAGTGCGGTACTGCAGGCTACTTCTGCCGATCGCCGGCTGCCTGCAATTTGGCAGTTCAAATCCCACCAGGCCCAAGGTTGACTCAGCCTTCCATCCGTCTGAGGTTGATCAAACGAGGACCCAGATTGTTAGGGGCAATAGGCTGACTTTGTAAAACCGCTTAGAGAGGGTTGCACTATATAAAGCCGTATAATACGTCTAAGTGCTATTGCTATTCCACTCTCTCCTATTAAGAAAGGGAATGCCATTATAAATTTTGATTCGTTTGGGACTTTAACTAAGACAGGTATGGAAGTGCAGCTCAACTTGCATAAACTCACTCAGTAAATCAACCACACTCAGGGAAAAAGATGCATTTTAGATTACTAAACATTGCCCAGCATTCCAAAGAACATAAATGTACCTTTTTATTTTTAGTTGGAACTTTTCTCAGGATAAAAGGAATTAGCATTATTTTGAAAACGATGTCTGGATTTTCTGTGTTTTTAACAAGTGGTCAGGGACTTAAGTGTAAAACTTCAAAGTTCAGTCATAATTAGTCACTCCAATACTGGGTTTCTATGTACGGAAAATAGGAGGGGGAAGGCGGTATTATGTGTGTTCCCTGCCATGAATTACTTATAAAATAATAAAAGCAGATTAAAAATGTATCAAAAATGGAGTTACAACCAGTGAGGGGGGAGATTTGATACAGCGACATCATAAATACTGGTAGTCCTTGACTTACGATGACAATTGAACCCAAAAGGTCTGTTGTTAAGTGAGATATTTGTTAAGTGGGTTTTGTCCCATTTTATGACCAACCTTGCCAGTTGTCAAGTGAATCATTACAGTTGACAAGCAGTAACATGGTGGTTAAGTGAATCTGACTTCCCCGTTGACTTTGCTTATCAAAAGGTAAACGCGTGACCTCGGGACAGCAATGGTCGTAAGTGTGAGCCAGCTGCCAAGCGTCTGAATTTTAGTCACATTTTTTAGTGCCGCTGAAATTTTGAACGGTCACTAAATGAACTATTGTAAGTCGAGGACTACCTGTACATATATTTGATTTTTGATTATTATATTTCTCGTTCAATTTTATGCACCGGGTTATTGTCGAGATTGCTTTCTTGGCTGTTAAGAAGTGTGTTTATTTCAGTGGTTAATGTTAGCTAAATAACATGGGTTACTGCTTGAAAAATGGATTCGTTCAACCGCTTGACGTGGTCTCCTGTAGGCACAGATGAACTCTCTACTATATCTTGAGTATGCCTCAGACTAGCACAACATGCTAGTTTTGCTGAACAAGACACAATCGTAACCGTACTGTGGATGTGTCCTTGATGCTCTAAATCAGGAGTGTCCAGCTTTGGATAAAAGACCTGTGGACTTCAATTCCCAGAATTCCCTAGCCAGCCATCCTGTTCTACTACCCCTTTTCTAAGCCATGCAACTGTCCTGCTTTTTTCAGAATTCTTCCTATGCCATTGACTTAATATGGGAATCTGTAGATCTTTGTCTACAAATAAATTTGATTTAGGACTGGAGTTAGGTCGGTGATCCAAAATATATATTGCATGGACAAATACTCTTCAATACCAATATCACCAGGTCGTTTTGAAGTAGACTCTGCTGAAATTCAACTGCTGGTTGAACGTTATGGTACAGGTAGTCCTCACTTAACAATCACAATTGGGACTGGCAACGCCATTTCTAAGTGATGCAGTTGTTAAATGAATCACCCAGGGTCATGAAGTGAGACTCTGTGACTTGTGATTTCACTCCACTCCTTGCTTGTCCATTGAAGTTGCTTGTCAGAAACTGGCTGTGGAGATCACAAATTGTGATCTTGTGATAGCAGGACACTGGTCATAAATGCTGCGGTGGGACCCAGAGAGGCTGCAACAGCTGTAAGTTTGAGGGCTGGTTACAAAGTCAGTTGTTCAGTACCGTCATAACTGGTTGCAAAACAGGACGGTTGTTAACTGAGGACATATATATTATAGGAGAGTTTCTTTTAATATGTATTGTCATTGTAGTAAACCTACTAATGAAACTGTCGCCATTGCAATAGGGAGATGGCAGTTTCTTCAACGTAACTCAACATTTACTAAAGATCACCAGCTGCCCTCGGACAGATCCACTAGAGCAGTAGAGGGTATCATTGTAAAGTTGCTTTTAGTTCCTAGTGGTGGATGGAATTAGCTCTAGGGAAAAAAAAAACAACTACTGGCTAAGTTGGTGCTGTCACCACAATTTTTTTTTAAAATGCTAGCAGTTAATGTAGAGGATGCAACTACTTTGCACACTTGGTCCTTTGTCTTGTTCTTTCATTTAAGAGGTTCTTGAGATAAATTCTGAGGTTCTGAAAGTTAAAAATATTTTAAAGCTTCCTCCTCTTATAAACAAGTGACACATTTTAAGTTTGTGGTCCTATGTGCGTGTTTAATCTGGGAGTAGCTTCCATTAAACAGAATCATGCTTAATTGTGGGGAAGGGGGGAACATAAAGAAATATGCTTTAATTCAGTGTTTCTCAACCTTGGCAACTTGAAGATGTCTGGACTTCAACTCCTAGAATTCCCCAGCCAGCGAAGGCTGGGGAATTCTGGGAGTTGAAGTCCAGACATCTTCAAGTTGCCAAGGTTGAGAAACACTGCTTTAATTAATAGGTTGATTTCAGCAAGGCTTAACTCGCTATTGCCAGATTATAGCCAAATATCTGGTTTTAAAGAAACCCAACATAACCGACAGTACTACTTTTTGTACTTTTCCAAACGAATGGCCGTTATTTAAGAGAAACCCGTCCCTATTTTATTTTAGTAGCAGATGGGAGAGATTTGTACGCTTTGTAAAAATGCTGTATTTTTTGAATTTTAGATTGCAAAAGAAATGTTATTCCCACTATGCCAAAGATGGCTTCCTTAAATGTAAACTGATTCTGTCCTTACGCTCTTGAAGAATGAACCTTAGTGATGATCTGTTTTAAACAAGCATGATTGGGTTTACCGGCCTTACATTTTAGAAAGAGCGCTGAATATTCCAGTTGGGAAGACAGAACTCATGTTGAGTTGCTTCCAGTCGTGTCCGATGGACGGAGCAGAACAACTAGAAGCCAGAGCAATCCTTCCCTCGTCCAAAGGACTCTTGACTTCAAGACACTGTGGCCACCCCATCATCATGTTAAGATGCTTTGTGGCAAAAACAAGTCGAATGCAGCTTCCTGTACTGCTATGTTAATATGTTGTTATACAAAAAAATTATGGAAATTATATTTATTGAATAAAATCTTTGACTTTTTAACAGCCTTGGTTTTATTTCTCAACCATTCAGGGATGAAGAATTGCAAATTGAACGAATGCAGCATGTCTTATAACAATGCTGCGCACGGACAGACGTGCAGAAAGGAACCAGAGGTTTTTAGATAAAACACAAGCCTCGATTCCTTGCTAAAGAACATTTAAACTTTCATCCAGCTTTATTTTCAAACTTTTACATATTGTTGTGGTCCGCCGATGGCCTGCGAAGCTGGCAGCAGAGTTGGACAGTAGGGAGGTTGGGGAGGAACATGGGCCAGTCCTGGAGTCTGGGGAAGGCTCGGATGAGGGCTCTGCATCGGAGGCAGAGAGGGGGCCAGGGCCATCTGGTAGTTTTGTGCTGCCTCCGGAGTCTGACATCAGCGAGGCAGAAGAACAGTGTGAGCCTGTTCCCAGTGTGTGCATGTGCAGAACTGCCAGAAGGCAAGAAAAGAAAAAAAAGAGCAACTCGGGAGTAAGGCTTGGAGATGATTGGCCCCTCCCATAAGACGTAAAAGAGGAGCAAATGGAGGTGAGCCTTTGCAGGAAGCAATTAGTTCATCTAGTCGGTTCAAGCTCTGAGAAGTTCTGTTTGACTCTGTGCTGTTTGGCCTTGCAAAACTAATTGGCAATTAGGTCTCTGGCAGCATTTCAAGGGAGATAAAGGTGGGTGCTTATCAACATTCCCCTGAAAGACTGTGGCAACTCAAGCAGACGTCTGTTGGACTCTTCACAGACTCTGAATCATTACGGACTGTGAATGAACATAATTCCGTCTAAATAAAAGAGGGTTTTTGGGACTAAATTGTGATTTATGCTTTCTCAGGAAGCCTAGGTCAGAAGACATATTTGAAGGGATGTTGCTCCCGCATACATGAATCACTTTCCTACCATTGACCCTCAAAACATTCCAGGTCCATTTACCGACATTAAATCTAATTCAACCCACAGTTGAATGACAGGAGAATGATTTGATATGAGGGTTTGGAATGTTTCTTTCTCTACTTGCCTCAGAGCAAATGCCTTCACTCCGTTGTCCCTACACACACACACACACACACACACAGTCTGATCAGATGAAGATTTAGCAGATATATTTGCAGAACATGCTACTCTTTTAAAGAGTTGCCTCACCTGGAGCACCAACACTGAGATGTAAACTAGCCAATGTGTTATTTGAACTCGGAAAATGCAATTCAATGAACTAGTTAATCAGGTTTTATGAATGCAGCCATAGTGTAAGAAAGGTCCTTTGCCTGTTGTCTCTCTTAATGGTGATTTTTTTGACACCTGGTTTTAATTGGTGGCATCAATCCTTGGGCTGTTGACTCAGCATTACAAAAAACAACAACCCGAGCTAGGCTCAAAGTCATTTTTATTTTGCTTTTTAGATACCCGAGGATGAACATTTCATAGCACCTGAAATACCTGTTCCTTTTTTTTTTATTGTAGTAACGGATTTGGCACTCTCTCAGAATCCATTACCGGTTGCAGGTAACACTTGCTGCCTTTTCTCAATGACAAATACTTTTATTTCTGCAATGGGCTGACAAGGGCTTCTTTTTAACCACTGGAGCTCTGAAAACCACATATCTAACAACTGAGGTGCATGATGATGTGCAGGCGAGTATTTAGTTGAGACCCAAAGGTGTTTTCCAAAAGGCAACTGGACTTTTTTCCTTGAAGATGTTTCACTTCTCATCCAAGAAGCTTCCTTAGTTCTGGTTAGAATTCTTCAGTTCTTCAGACAGACTTGAAGGAAGCTTGAATGAGGAGCAAAACGTCAAGGGGGGGAAAAAACCAAGACAGTTCAGTTGTCTTTTGGAAAGCCCTTTTGGGACAACCATGACATGGATGACTAAGAATCTCCACAGATGTTCAGTTGAGAACTGCCTAAAGCTGTCCTTATGCTAGGCTTGGAAGATGTGGCCATTACTCCTTGCAATGGTCCAATACAGGTAGTCCTCGATCAGTATTTGATCACCATTCATTTAGTGAATTTTATAACGGCTGCAGCATCCCAGGGTCATGTGATCAGCAGGTGTGACCGTCTCAGCCCTCTTCCCATAAACCAAGTCAATCAGGGAAGCTGATTGGTTTAACAACTATATGATTCACTTAACTGCTGTGATTCACTTAATAGATTCTGGCCAAAAATGGTCATAAAACTGGATGCAACTCAACAAACCACTTGTTTAAACGGTGGGAAGTCTGGTCCCAATTGTGATTGTTAAGTCAAGGGCTCGAAATACATGAAGGTCAACCTGGCATGAGTTGTGAAACACGGTGATGTGAGGTGAGACCTTGACAGGGTTTGTGGTCTTCTAGTGTAGCTCCTTATCAACCATATCAAATAAGACTCTTTCCAAGCAAGATCTGAATTTTCTTCCCACTTGGGAACAGACTAAAGATTTCAAGAACTGCATCTTCATCCATCATAGGCCAAATAAAGGCTGAAACTCACCTTCTTTGTGGGGATGTAATGCAAGTAAGTGATGGACAAGAAAAACACGAGCAAGGTCGGAGAAAAGGCTAAAAGGCAAAAACAAGATGGGTGGGCATGAGCAGGGACAGCCACAGAATGTCCTTGGAGGAGAGACTGGTTTTTGATGGGATCTGGTCAAAATGGTAGATATTTATCCATACAGCTGCCAGAGACCAAGTTTTCATTCAATGGCACTCAACAGTCTCAACAGCAAATGAAAATCTTCATATACTGCATGCGTCTTTTATGAAAAAAACTTTTTTTAAATCAAGCGTTATCTGCACATGTTGCTCAAAAGTTGACCAACCAAAACTTTGGGCCATACTTAATGATAAGCATTGTGTTTAACTCTTTTAAAGTTAGGTTTTTTTAAAAAAGAAAGTCCTTCAGAGGGGCATCACAGGGTAGTTTTGAAGAAATAAGTTACTTTATTTAGCAGGTTCACAATTCATAGCTTTGGACCAACCAAAGAAAACATCAAGGTACCACTTATTTTTTTCTCACCCCACAAATTAGAAACTTCAAACCATGTTTGGGGAAAAAGAAACCCTCTGTTTGTGCAACCATAATCTAGTTTTTTTTTTTTTTTATGGCAAGCACAATGTTAATTTGCAACATTCTCTTATTCCTCTCCTCACCATGATCTTTTTTTAAAAAATAAAACTAATCAAGAAACAGTCATTTTTGCTTCTTCTCCAATGGCATAATTCAAGTGAATGTTTTTGCCATGACAATAGGGCGTAGTATTTTATTGACTCTGGATTGCCGGAAAGTATTTAATTTCTCAGTAGTTACAATTCAAATTACAGAAAAATGTTGATCGCGTGACCGAAATAAAATTACCAAGTGATCTGCATGGCTGAGAAGATCTAGTCTTACATACTGACAATAAAACTCCAAAAGTAGATGAGATTTAAGCATTTACTGCTTGTCTGGCATTTGGCAAAAGGAAAATGATTTAGGAAGGGTCAAGTTACCGTGAGATGGACACGTGGGTTGTTTTTATTAATTAAATCAACCCAAGTAGAAATTCAGTTTACATTTTTAAAACTTCTTTTTAAAAAAAATCATGCACACATACATGGGGATATGTCTGAACATTTTTAGTCTTTGCTAGAGCCAGGCATTTTACATTCAGAAACAAATAATTAAGCCAAATATTTCTGCCACTAAACACAGTCAAACCCTAGCACCACTTTAGACAGAACACGACCCACTGAAAAGCAGGTGACCCATTTTTGCCTCTGGATTTAAAATCACTTTTTAAAATTCAAGAATGCTATCACACAAACAACCTCAGTTTTTCTGCTACTTAAGACAGCAATGCTTTTATGTAATGCAGTTTTATAATTACACAGTAATTATAAATTGTGTAGTACCAAACTGATGGCAAATTCCATTTTGTTGAAAAGGCCTCAACATTGCAAAAGGAATCATCTTTAAAAAAAAACAAGAACAACATGGCATCTATGCCCTAATCTTCAGCACAGGGATAGAATTCAGTACATCTCATTAAAATTTAAAAAAAGAAACACACACACACACACTAAAACACAAAAAATACACAGCATACATCAATGACTCATTCTGAGAAAGCTGTACCCAAATTTTAAGACAGAAAAAACAGCACACGCACCCTTTGTAGAGTTTTCATAATTCAAGTCTTCGCTGATATTTACACAAGAGAAGAAACAAAGAGTAAATAACATACTTGACTTTGCCAATTCCAGCAGCTAAAAGATTTCCAATTTTATTCAATGGTTTCCTTAAACTTTTCCAAAAGGTTACCAAGGGAGTGGCTGTAGGATCCTGACAAGAGTTGGTTTTTAAAAATAAAAATCAAGCAATTAAGATTTTTCCTCCTATTATTTTAGCATCTGCGTAAAAGTGCATTTTAATGACATGGATACAAGAGACATTAGCAAGAAAACATCATGAACTATATCAAACTTGCCCTTCTCATTCTTAAATATTACAAAGGAGTTTTTTTAGATACCTCGAATCCATGTTTCCAATGTTGTTCTATCGAACGATTATGTTTTTGTTTAAGGAAAGGGCAAAGTGGTGTTAAAACGATTAAAAGCCAGGAGGTATTTCAAGTGCTGCTATCATATAAAAACACAAAGAATTAAAACCACAAGTGTTAAGTATTTTTTTTAAAATGTCTACGGTTGGACAAAAAAATAGTGTGGCAAGCCAAAACATACTGGGACCACAGTGAGTGTAGCATTTTCAATCTTTCATCATGATTGAAAAACCTGAAAATGCTGGATGTCCGTCTGCTTCTCTCGCCTGGCTAAGTCCTTTCCGTTTCAGCACATGTTTAAAAACGGTGAACTTTGCAATAATTGCAATCTGCAGACTCGGGCTAGTTCCTGACCTAAAGTCCATGTCCTGGTTTTCAACTAAGCAGTGTTAGCATCGAACTTCAGTGAAATTCAAAGCTAAATATGCTTCATGCTGGAAAAGAGAAGCGGGCAATGTAGGTAGGTAGGTGGGCAAGGAACATGCAAGTCTCTGGGGCCACTTAGTGGTATCTGCAGCAAGTTGCAGTGGCCACTCAATGACATGTGTCATGGTGTTTTCATGCCAATGCTACACTTACATGCGTGTCTGGTGCAAGCTGCAGCATTGACATGATAAGGGCATTGCCCATGTTGCTACCTGCCCTTGTCCCCTTTGCTGGTACCCAAAAGGACAACTTTGATTCCCTCCCCCTCCCTTTACCACTAAAAACATTAAATCCGCCTTAGTCTTGGTTATGATCCAGCCACATGGTAACGTACATAGCTACTCTCCGGTGTAGACAATGGCAGAATCAAGTAAAAAGGATTCTCTCACTTCCATTGAAAGTGCCAAAACTATTTAGCTGGATTACGTCAAATACAATTTGGAGTGGCATGGAAAAGATGGATGACCCAACAGAGAAGGCCCTGGATTAAGCGGGATCTCCAGTTAGTATTTACTCCACACATAGATCCCACTGTAGTCAATGTAAAGGGAGAGGGAGGTTTCCTCTTCACGTAGTTGCTATCTAACACCCTTCCCTCATCTGGAGGCTATCAGACTTGCAAACCATCTACTTCCGGGGTCAAATCTGAAATTCTAAATATTCGCAGGCATCAGGCTGGTGAGGTTTGCATAGGCCCACAGAAAAAGCTTGTTCTGGGCAGCTGGGATGTCTCTGCATGATGATCACAGTGAACTGTGGTTGTAAAATAAGAACCCACCAGAGGCAAAGAGGGCTCCCTCGTGGCAGTCCTACTCACCCTCGAGTGGGGTTTGGCTTATGCTACTCAGCCTCGAAATAAATTTGCATTACATTCATGGTTATTTTGCAAAACCTTCCTGGGCTCAAATCAAGAGTTTTATAAAAAGGTGGCAAGTATTACAAGTTGAGTATTGCATTCAAGTCTTAACAATTCAGTAGAATTTAGTGGCTGAGGGGGAAGGAGAGAGTTCCTTGAAGAGAAAAATGAACATTTCAAGGCTAATAAAACTGGGCAATGAATGAATGACTAATAAGACTGGGTAAGTCTAAGAGCAACGGTGAGCAATTTCTTATTCCCACATTAGAGTGCCCACTGGTTCTTACTGGGCAAAGCCTCGCCTATTGAAACTTAAGAACAGCCAGGCTCAATAATACAATTCAGAGGTCTTCAAACATGGCCACTTTAAGACTTGTGGACTTCAACTCCCAGAGCAAAGCTGACTGAGGAATTCTGGAAGTTGAAGTCCACAAGTCTTAAAGTAGCCAGGTTTGAAGACCTCTGCTCTAATTTCAACCACTCCGTAAAAAAATAAGAGACAGAAATAGCGGTTATGTTATCAAATGTGGACAGGTTCTCTCCCTTTGGGAATACGGGATAATGACCCAATTCCCAGATGAAGCTGTGCCCACACCTGCCTGAGAAACAGTGCGACCCAATTAAGTTAGCAGGAATGCCACCGGTGTTCAGACTCCAATATCATCCTCTTTTCTTTTGATGCCACACAGACAACATGGCGCAGAAACAAGGTGGCCAAAGGACTGTTGTGCTCGTCAGCGAGGAAAAAAAAACACCCGTCAGCAGAAGCAAGGATGCTAAAGGAAGCTTCCTCCATCGGCATGAGGCATCCGTCTGACATCAAGGACACCGCAAAGTCATTAGCTGACCTGGGTGTTAACGCACCGATGCAGCTGGCAAGCCTGTTCCAGAGAGGGACAAAAATCCAGGTTTTTGCTGGGTCGTTTCTACATCCGTTTTCAACCGCACAAGCAAACAACGACAACGACAACAAAGCCCTTGCCACTCACACTGACAACAGCTGTAAATCGACCATTTGAAAAACAATAATAATAATGATAATAATAATGGATCCAAACACACTGTTTTAGGATAGTCTCAAGCACAGTCGTTGCAGATAGCCCCGAAATATGTTAGCTGAAGATAAATTTTGTTTTTCCTCTCGGCTTTTTTAGAATTAGGACACGTTGGATCGTGAGATCGGACTGTGAAACGGGAATACCAAAGAGTTTGCTTGGTGGAAAAAAACAAAAAACCAGAACGTACTTTAGGTATGGAAACCGGAAATGTCAGAGAGTCATCCAAAAATAATGAAAGATCTATGGAAAGCATTAGGAGGTTCCATTAAAAAAAGCAGGGATGGGGAGGGGGGGGCAAGATGATATATCCACAATGCTGGAGTTTCCGAGGGGTTAGGGCAGCCCAGGCTGGGAGAGAGGGCCAAGCCACCTGTAGTCTGATATGGTCCAAGGTATAATCCTTACAAGTTTGCAGCCACCCTCAGCTCTTATCTCTTGAGGATTGGTCTTCGGTCCAGTTCAGTCATTGGCAGAAAGGGACTGCAATTTTTTTCCCCATTATGTTTATTTGTACAGACTAGGTACATGTTAGAAGGTTCCGAGAGCCTACACTGTCGTACTTTTGATTCCAGCAATCTGAGGTCGTGCAAATTCCACAAAGTCGTCGATAAGAACAGGCCAGGCCCCTGGGGGAGAAAAAGAGAGCAGAAAAAGACAAAGTGATTAAATATTCCCACAATGTTACTTGAAGACTGTGTGGTGGTGGTTGTTTTTTTTTTTTTTTTTCCTTTTTCTTCTAGATCGTAGAATGACAACGGATAATGGATAGTTAAGACTGCAGGGAAAAAAAAACAATGCAACCAGCCTGCCTTCCATTGAGGACCTATAGAGTGCATGAAGTGTATCTATAGACCCCTCATATCCAGGATACAAACTCTTTCAACTTCTTCCCTCAAGAAGACACTATAGAGTAGTGATGGCTAAGCTTTTTGTCATTGCGTGCCAACATGTTCTGACCCCCTCCTCTGTCCAGTAACGAAAGCCGAGACAAGCTTAATTAGAATGTCCTTTAATAGCAAGACCAGAATCTCAGTGGCTGAAAGCCAAGCAAACAAACAGATAAGGACCTTGGCAGCAACACAGACAAACCTTGGCAGCAACTCAGACAACTCAGAAAAACCTTGGCAGCCATCCAGCCTACCAAGTTAATTACGTTCTCTTTAGTCAAGGCGTGGGGGCGTGTCACAAGCAGTCTTTTTTATAGTCTGGAGAGGAGCCTAATGACCACCAGCTGAGCGCAATCACCTCCTGTAATTGCGTAATTGTTCTTGACGCCGAGTAGCTCTTCGATGGCATGCATCCAGGAACAACTCACTGCTGGCTTCTGAATCTCTCTCCCTTGTCTCCTCCCTACTGGTCCAAGGCTCAGGCGCCACCTGGTGGCCAACCAGTCTCTCTGCGCCCTGCTCGGAATCGGAACCCTGTCCAGGGTCCTCCACATCCTCCAGGGCTGACTCATGGGGCCCCTCGCTGTCGGAGTCTGGTGGCAGCTCCAACGGCTCCTGCTGGGCCATAACACAACAGCTTGCAGGGATATCATAAACAAGGTCCAGCGTTCCACAATAAAGCAGGTCTGAGATTTTTCCTCATTTCTATCCAAGTTCTTCAAAGAAAATAGGCTTTAGAAAAAGCTCTGTCCTTTGTATCCAAGTCCACACAGCCATTAAACCTCTGCTAAACAGAATCTAATGCAAAGCTGGTTGAGGAATCCTGGGAGATGGAAGTCCACAAGTCTTAAAAGTTGCCAAGGTTGGAGACCCCTGGTCAAATGGACATTGCTTTACAAAATGGAAGGATCAATGTATTTTCTCCCACTGAATATCCACCCAGATTTTCTTTCCTTCCTTGAACCAAGTTTTCCTCAGTTTTATTTTTACTCTGGCCTAAGAAATTCAGAATTAAGCTAAAAAAGGCATCTTCATCCTGGAAAATTTTGCCCCTATTCCCAGAAAGTGTATTTGCAATCAGCCCCAGGGAACCGTAGCCAATGAATCTGGAAGAGGACAAATTGGACTAGTCCCCCCTTTTCTCTCAACAAAGAAAGTAAAACAACAACAACAATACCAACTGGTATGAACTATTTTGCAAGGGCGTTTTTAAAAAGAATGATCTAAGTTAGTATTTCTTCAAGATTTTGCTCTTGGGACCCCTCCCACTTTTAAAATTTTTAGAGAGCCCCAAAGCAGCTTTTATTTGTATGGGTTAAGATCTATCGATATTTACCACATTGAAAGTTAAAATTGACACACTCATAAAATAATAATTTCTTGAATTGTGAGAAAATAACAATAGCAAATTCAAATAATAAGAGTGACGCCGATTTAAATTTTTGCAAATAACTTCAGTATCTGGCAAATCGTTTTGACACCTGAGAGGGTCTTGAGCGACCCTCAGGGGCTCCCAGAATGACTTTAAAAAACCACTGATCTAAATACCTCGAAAGGTTCATTGTAGGAAAGGGAGACCCCCTCCCCCCCTCGAAGAATCAGGCCCTAAATTGTTACAGGATTGAGTCTGTCATCTGCAGCTCCATAACTGTCTGGTTTGGCTCTGCAACCAAACAAGACAAGCACAGACTTCAAAACTATTGCTACCAATCCGCCTTCCACTGAGGACCTGTCCATTGCATGAGCCAAAAAGAGGACTGGTGGAAATATCTACAGACCTCTCACATCCTGGACATAAATTGTTTCAACTTCTACCCTCAAAACGATGCTATAGAGCACTGCACACCAAGACAACTAGACACAAGAACAGTTTTTTCCCGAATGCCATCACTCTGCTAAACAATTCACTCGACATTGTCAAACAATTTACTAAGACTGTATTGTTATTATTCTCATCCTTTCTAGTACTTATCTCTTTCCACTTTTGACTATGTTGCATGTATCTTTCAATTTATACTGTTTTTGTTTCCTAGTACAATTTGATAGCTTATTAGTAACCTTGATTATCACTAAGTGTAACTAAGGCAGAATATCAGCAAATAGCCCGAGGCTGTAAAGATGAGGTGAGGAAAGCTAAGGCTCACAATGAAGAAAGGCTTGCCACAAAAGTAAAAAATAACAAAAAAGCTTCTTCCAACATGTTAAAAACAAGAAAAAACTCAAGGAAACATTGCTGGGAGAAAGTGGCAGGAAGGTGACAAGCAGCTAGGAGAAAGCAGAACTATTTAACTCATGTTTTGCATCTGTCTTTACACAAAGGGATAAAACAGTCCAACCTATCAAAAACAGCACCACAAAAATCAGATTAGGAACACAAATTGAAATAGGGAAGAAAACGGTAAGTGAGCACCTGTCTACCCTAGACGAGTTCAAATCACCAGGACCGGATGGATTTCACCCCAGGGTTCTGAAGGAACTGGCAGACGAGATATCAGAACCACTGAATTATATCTTTTAGAGATCCTGGAGCACCGGGGAACTGCCAGAGGACTGGAAAAGAACTGATGTGATTCCTATCTTCAAAAAAGGGGAAAAAAATAGAACCAGGAAACTACAGATCTATCAGCCTGACCTCAATACCAGGAAAGATTCTGGAAAAAATAATCAAGCAACGAATTAGCGAACACCTAGAAGCAAACAAAGTAATAGCCAAAAGCCAACATGGGTTTGTCAAAAACAGATCATGCCAGACTAATCTTATTGCATTCTTTGATGATGTGACAAAATTAGTGAACCAGAGGAATGCCGTCAACATAGTTTACTTGGACTTCAGTGAGGCATTTGATAAGGTAGATCATAGCCTACTACTAGATAAAGTAGAAGGATGTGGGTTAGACAGCATCACCACTACATGAATTCGTAACTGGCTGACCAACCACACTCAATGTGTAGTCTTCAATGGAACTGCATCTACATGGAGGGAAGTATGCAGTGGATTACCCCAAGGCTCTGTTTTAGGCCCAGTACTCTTCAACATCTTCATCAATGATTTGGATGAGGGAATAAATGGGGAACTCATCAAATTTGCAGATGACACCAAGCTGGCAGAAACAGCCAACACTCCAGAAGACAGGCTCAAGATACAGAAGGATCTTGACAAACTTGAACATTGGGCACTATCTAATAAAATGAAATTCAATGGTGAAAAAGAGTAAGGTTCTACATTTAGGCAACAAAAAATAAATGCACAGGTACAATATAGGTGGTACCTTGCTCAGTAGTAGTAACTGTGAGAGGGATCTTGGAGTCCTAGTGGACAACCATTTAAATAGGAGCCAGCCGTGTACAGCAGCTGCCCAAAAAGCCAACACAGTTCTAGGCTGCATAAATAGAGGGATAGAATCAAGATCACATTAAGTGTTAATACAACTTTATAATGCCTTGTTAAGGCCGCACTTAGAATACTGCATTCAATTTTGGTCGCCACGATGTAGAAAAGATGTGGAGACTCTGGAAAGAGTGCAGAGAAGAGTAACAAAGATGATTAGGGGACTGGAGACTAAAACATATGAAGAACGGTTGCAGGAAATGGGTATGTCCAGTTTAAGAGAAAGAAGGACTAGGGGAGACATGATAGCAGTGTTCCAATATCTCAGGGGTTGCCCCAAAGAAGAGGGAGTCAAACTATTCTCCAAGGCACCTGAGGGTAGAACAAGAAGCAATGGGTGGAAACTAATCAAGGAGAGAAGCAACTTAGAACTGAGGAGAAATTTCCTGACAGTTAGAACAATTAATCAGTGGAACAGCTTGTCTCCAGAAGTTGTGAATGCCCCAACACTGGAAGTCTTTAAGAAGATGTTGGATAGCCATCTGTCTGAAATGGTAAAGGGTTTCCCGTCCAGGCAGGGGGTTGGACTAGAAGACCTCCAAAGTCCCTTCCAACTCTGCTATTGTATTGTATTATTGTATCTATTTATTCTTGATTAATGTATTTTTATTGTCCTTATGTACACTGAGAGCATATGCAGCAAAGACAAATTCCTTGTATGTCCAATGACACTTGGCCAATAAAGAATTCTATTCTATTCTATTCTATCATCATTTGAAGCAATCAGGAAAAAAAAAACTATACACAGGAAAAGGTGTGACAGAATGTTAAAATTGTGCATCCCATTTGCCCAGCAATGATCTGGTGAGTTGCAGAAGGGAAACACGGCAGAATTTGTGACTCAGCAGAAGCTAGTTTGGCAAGCTGGTTTTGTTGAAATAAGGAGGAAAAAAAAACCACCACCTCATAGCAGGGGAATGCCATTGAGCACCATTCATTTTAAAGCCAAGTTTTATACCATAGCTTGCTAAAGGCAGCTCTCTGGGATTAAGTTCAGGGCCTTCAGGGCAATGACCAACCCTTCTTATTTTCAGATGTTGGACAAACAGATCTTTGTTTATTCTCCGGGTTCTTCACTATTTTTTATTTTAAAAAACTCTTCTGAGAACTGATGGACAAATCAGATTGTAGATAAGGTTTGAAGAAAATGACTGATGGATTTTAGCAGTGTCAGTGGTACAAAGAGAGCAAGTTGGGTCTTGCGCTTAAGACACCAGGCTAGAAACCAGGAGACTGTGAATTCTAGTACGGCCTTAGGCATGAAAGCTACCTAAGTGACTTTGGCCAATCACCAGGAGACTGAGAGTTCTAGTCCTGCCTTAGGCATGAAAGACAGCAGAGTGACTTTAGGCCAATCACCAGGAAGCTGTGTGTTCTAGTGCCGCTTTAGGCATGAAAGACAGCAGAGTGACTTTGGGCTAATCACTAGTCTCACCTTAGACATGAACAGTGGCTGGGGGACTTTGGGCCAGTCATTCTCTACCAGCCCAACCCACCTCACAGGGTTGTTGCTGTGTGGAACATAGGAGGAGGAAAGAATAGCAGGTATGTTCACCACCTTGAGCTATTTATAAAAATAAAAGCGGGGGGGGGGGGGAATAAAAATAAAAAATTGGGAGCTGGGAAGCCAAGCCGGGAACATCTGTTAAAGTATGAACTCTTGGGTAAAGAGTTCCAATGGCATCAAGCAGCAACATTACCTTCCTCGTCATAATTTGACATATCGTCTGCTATCATTGCACTGAAGTCTAAAAGAAGGTTCCAAGTGTCTTTCGGTATAGATCTTTTATGATGTTCCTGTTTGAGAGAGAAAATCCCACCGTCATAATTCAAGACATTACTTATCCACTGACTCCTCAACAGGACTTGAAGCTTAGCACGTCGTGGTTCCAAGACTGGAGAACCTCTCTTCACAGTTCTTGGGCAGCAAGGCGGAAATGATCTCTCTCTCAGATCCTTTATATCTGAATCACCTGCTGAGCATCCTGGTTCTGCAGAGCGACCCAGCTTTGCATCTCAGAGCTGCTTAATTCATTGGCTGGAATAAAGCAGGACTGGAGAGGCAAGTGGCTTCAACATTTTCAAAGCACTGAGAGAGATTGTTCCCCTTCCACTGAAGGGGCCGCTCCAGTGCAGTGCTCAAAATGAGGAAGGCTTTGTGCTGCTTTGGGGAGGGCCATCAAAGGAGGCCTCGGTGGGGGGTACAATTAAAATGGTGCCTCCTCAAGGCTTTGCACCAGATTTAATGCAGAATCCACAAAAGCAGATATGGTCCACTCAGCAATTCCTAGCACTTTCAAGCCCATGGACAGGGGACATTTTAAACGACGGAGAATTTACACATTCCTTTGCTCAATCTACAAAATTTCACTGGGTTGAAAATTTGCAATTAAAACTCTACAGATTTTTCATTTATTTATTCGTTCATTCAATCATTTATTTATTTAATTTATATTGCCGCCTATTCGACCCATGGTGACTCAAGGCAGCTTACAAAACCACATTAAAAAACTATAATAAAAAAAGAATCAGATAAATTAATATAATAAAATCACCCCCACCTCTCAGCGACAGATGATCGAGTCATTGAATGGGCTCCATTCCTGCTCTGGGTTCCCCAGATTCCCTGGCAGAACCAGGTATTAGAGTGGGGGCCATTCTCTAGGGGAATGATGTTCCAGAGAGGGGGAGTCCCACCAGGTATATCTCCCTCAGGGATGGAACCCGCAGCATTCCCTGCCTCCCTACTCTGATGGGTCGGGTAGATGTGACCGTCAAGAGACAGTCCCTCAGATAACCTTGCTCCAAGCCATGAAGGGCTTTTGGGATTTGTGACTTATTTCCTTCCTTCCTTCCTTCCTTCCCTTTCTTTCTTTCTTTTTCTTCCTTCCTTCCTTTCCTTCCTTTTTCTTTCTTTTCCTTCTTTCCTTTCTTATTCATTCATTCATTCATTCATTCCAACCCAATTCAACCGAGTGATTCTGGGGGCCCTGATTTATGACCATAATTGTGCCTGGAATTACAGTTGTAAGACATGCCAGATTTCATGATCATTTTTTGCAGCAATCACAAAATGAATCCAGCAATGGGTAGGTTGGGTTTTTTGTTTTTGCCAGAAACTGGTTTCTGACACCCCCCCCCCCCAAAAAGTAAATTATGGCCGCATGACTGGGGGGATGCTACAAACAGCTATAAGCGTCCAAAATATGATCAGGTGATTTTGGGGAGGGGTGGGGGAGGAGAGCCTGACTCTCAGAATTTCATATCCGGGTCTTAAGTAGCTTTGGGAAGGTCTGTGTAACTTTGAATGGTCACTAAGCCATCAGTTGTAAGTCAAGGACTATCAGCAGGGACGAGAAAAGCTGCCAATTTGCTTTAATGACCTATTATTATGTTCACAGACAAAAAATCCTGAGATAGACCCGTTTCATAACGGTATTGATCATACGATATACACACATACTCAACATGTATGTATTTGTTAGAAACAATTAATGTTTGCACTTACCAATAAAAATCTGTTCCACAAGTCTAGGAATTTAAACCTTCCGTGGAGTACTAAGTTCCAATAGGCAATGGCCATTTCTAAATCTGTAACATTAAAGAGATTAACTTTTTTTCTTTAAAAAAAAAGCATTATGATCCAGAATGATTTCTGGAATGAATCATTCATCAAAGCAAAAAATAATAATAATAATACTGTAGCACAAGGATGTTTCAAAAGTTCCTGAATTTCAGGATTTTTCACCTTCACCTCCATCGAAGACTATCCCAACTAGACACTGGGCTAAAGCAAGCAAAAGTTTACAATGGGGTTTCCCTTTCCCCTTATTCCCCTTGTTGAGCTCTTCACAATGAGCAGGTGTTTGCTTTTAAACCAGAGATCTCCAACCTTGGTGACTTTAAGACTTGTGGACTTCAACTCCCGGAATTCCTCAGCCAGATGGCTGAGGAATTCTGGGAGTTGAAGTCCACAAGTCTTAAAGTCGCCAAGGTTGGAGACCCTTGTTCTAAACCTACCCTAAACTTCAAGGGTGCCTTGTTGTCTTGGTCAACAACAAAGCCCTTCAAGCAAGGAGGAAAAGCTAGAAATGCTTCTAAACACTTCCAAAGCTTTGACAGCACCTTTTTAAGGGCTGCTTATCTAGCAAACTACAACTTTGTTAAACGACACTTTGCTGAGGGGAATGTCTATGGAGATTCTCAATCATCCAGGTCATGGTTGTCCCAAAAGGTGCTTTTCCAGAAAAAAAACAAAAAAGGCAACTGAATTGGGTTTTTTTTCTTTCGCTTCTCATCCAAGAAGCTGCTTCAGTTCCGAAGAAGTGAACTTCAGAACTGAAGAAGCTTCCTGGATGAGAAGCGAAATGTTTTTAAAGAAAAAACAACAACTCCAAAATGCCTTTTTTTTTTTGGGGGGGGGGGGGGGGGGAGAAGCACCTTTGGGACGTACTGAGGGACCTTGATGGGTTTGTCTCGATCAAACGGCACCAGACCTGAGGGGAAAAGGCAGTTTCCATCATCCTGTTCGGCCACAGTGATTGCTGAAAAATTTACTTTCCGGTAGTCTGTTTCCCTGAAAATAAGACCTCCCCGGATAATAAGACCAATCAAGCTTTTGAGCGCATGGGCTAAAATAAGTCCTTCCCCGGAAATAAGCCCTCTCTGAAAATATTGCACCACAGCAGCAGCCATGGGGTGATCACGCTCGCCGCCTCCTGCACCTCAAAAATAATAAGATCTCTCCGAAAATAAGGCCAAGCGCTTATTTCGGGAGTCAAAAGAAAATAAGACCCTGTCTTATTTTCGGGGAAACATGGTATGTGACACGAGTCCCTTCTGCCTGAGCTAGGAAACGGTGGCATACATACCTAAACCTTTCTGTCCTGGATTCTTTGCAAAGTTGAAAGTAAACTGGTAAAAGTCCTTAAATCTTCCTGGCTCTTTCAATTCTTGTTCCATTTTAGGAAGCTGGGCCTTTAGCTTTTCTATGCTGTCACATCTGTATTGACACATCAAAAGATTTTATTTCTCCTTCAGTCAGTATATTAGCCTGCATATTTTTAAATCCTTCCACAAACTGTACCGACAGAGATAGTCCACGACTTACAACCATTTGTTTAGTGACCGAAGTTACAACAGCACTGGAAAAAAGTAACCTTAACCAGGTTTTCATACTTATGACCATTGTAGCACACACCCCCATGGTCACGTGATCACAATTTGAGCAAGGGGCGTGCACGTATAACAGTTGCATCATCCCAGGGTCATGAAATTGCTGATTTGTCACTTTTTTAGCTGGCTTCTAACAAGCAACGCTTGTGAGGGAGGGGAGTCAGATCTGTTTAATGACAATCCACTTAACAACTGCAGTGATTCACTTATCAATTGGGGCAAAAAAAAGGCCGTAAAATGAGGCCAATCTCACTCATGAAATTGCCTTGTTTAGCAACAAAAATCTGAGGCTGAATTCTGGTTATAAGTCAACGATTACCTGTATCCTTTATATATAGAGGGTGCTTGGCTTATGGCCACAATTGGGACCGGAATTTCTGCCCTAAGTCCTGGCAATTGCAGGTTGAGTTGGGCCCATTTTTATGACAATTTTGCATGGCTGTTACGTGAATCACATGGTCGTTAAGTGAATGCAGTTTCCCCAATGGGGAATGTTTTTGCTGGAAATCGACAAAAAGGTTATCCAATCACAATCATTGACCTCCCCCAAGATGCTACCACTGGTCCTAAACGGGAGTTGGTTGCCCATTGCCGGAATTACAATCACATGACTTTGGGATACGTGCAACAATTGTAAATGTGAGCACAAGTCATAAATCACTTTCTCCAAGGTCACTGTGACTTCAAACAGTCATTAAACAAGTGGTTGTATGTCGAGTACTATTACTGCTTTTAGAATGGATGATATTTGACATTCTCTATGATTTGGTTCATTAAAATAGTAATTAATTTACACATTTACAAATCACCTAGGGATAAAAATTTCCACACAAGGCAGAGGCTTAGAACAATTCTGCAAGAATTATCACAGCTTCCCTTCGTTTGTTTGAATCAATGAATATGGTAACCAAGGCCAAAAATATATACCAGAAAAAGGTTACGTCTTAAAAGAAATTTCTGCGAAAGTCAGCTCTTTGTATATTTAAATCAATTATCTGATAGTCTGTACATTTTCCTGATCTTGCCAGTAAACAAAGTCATTTCAGAAAACATCGGGAGTATAAAAGCTGCCATATGGAACACTATCATCTGTGTTGCTTCACAGGTTTCTCACACCTTACATCAACACACTTGCCAAAAGAGTAAACAAATACACAAGTTCAGTTCTAGTACCGATATATCTGTAAGGAATATTGTCTGCTACACTTCCAGGTATGGTCTCATCTGATATTTTAATGACACATACAAAAAGAGAGTTTTCTGGCCCTAATGGACACGACAATGAAAATACAATGATTTTCCACTTTGTATAGTAAAAATAAATACAAGTTTTCAGTCAGCTTGCTGTCACCTATGACAATTAAAAAAACAAAAGCTAAACACAAGTCTTCAAAAACGCCATTTAAAAAGGGGATTGAAAATATTGCCCCTCTTAATTCTGTCACTGTACCATCACCATGACCCTGTAAGTGTTTTTCAAAAGTGGCCATTTTAAGAGGTGTAGATTTCAACTCCCAGAATTCCCCAGCCCACAAGCAGAGATGGCATTCTGTCAGTTCAGACTGCTTCACCCAAACCGGTAGTGGAAATCACGGATGGGATCCGCGTGCACTCACATTTGTGAACCGATAGGAAACATAAGTGAATACCACCTCTGCCCGCAAGCTGGGGAATTATGAGTGCTGAAGTCCACATATCTTAAAAGCAACCCAATTTTGGAAGAAGAAAAAACCATTGCTGTAACTCTTGATGATTATTTTTGGTTTGGCACTCATGTCAGAAGCACCGAGGGGCTTCCAGTTGAAAGGATTAGCTGCTGGTGACAATCACCGTTGCCCTGGGGACGCCCAGTTGGGGGCTCCTTTTATGCAGGGAGGCACTGGAGTAAAGAGTGAGATTCCTACCCCACTCCATGGCAGTTCTCGGGTCTCAAAGGCGGGCTTGCTAACCTCCTGCCCAGCCTTTCAACGCTCAAGCCACTGTGCTCCTTACTCTTGAGGATTAAAAAGAATAGCAAAGAAAATAGTTCACAAAGGAGCTGGTAAGTGTTAATCGCCAGAATCAATGCGCAACTAGGCCAGAGCCTGGTAGGCAGGAAATCAAGAGTGAATATGCCTTTCTGTAAAACAAAACAGCCTATGGGCAGGGTTTTAACGCTGCTTTAGCCCAAAGGGCTCTGCATGCATCACAGGAGGGACCCCAGCACTTACCCAAGTTCTGTCATCCCATCCATGAATTCCAGCCTTAAGAATTCACACTGCGTCGCAGCTCTGAACTTCCAGGCAATTATCAAGACACTAATGCTGGCGGGGTCTAGTGCCAAGTCATCGCAAAACTGCTGTATGCCATCTATGCCGATTTTATTCTCATCTTGAGGATCTTAAAGGAGGGGAAAAAAATTGAATATTTAAACATTCCTAGAATTAAGTACTCCAACTAGACTGGAACCGGTAGGTGTGATTTCAAGACCAATCATGTGAGTGAGAAGCTAATTTCTGACTCAAGGGACCTTAACTGCTGGCAGTTGCCATTTAACATCAATCTTTGCGATATAAAATGTGTAAGAAATGTCTCGCAGTCCTTCTCTTGCCGGGAATCACAAGTGCAACTGAAAATGGGTCCGTTTTCTCTTTCGCAAGGGGGAGAGAGAGAATAAATCACAATTCACCTCTCATGAAGGACTTTTTTTTAATCCATTTCCCTGCAAGTCCTCGTTAAGAGGCAGCTCTGATTAAGGAGGCTCTGGGTAGAAGGAAAAGCAATGGCTTGACAAATAATTATTAGGAAAGTCGGAGTAGAAATGTGGGCAAGATTAGGTAACTAGATCGAACACGAGAACAAACGTGGCTTTTGAAGTTAGAAGGTCCCCAATCTTTTGCTCTGAGTCAACTACAATATTTACACATTTGACAAAAGTTATAATCCCTTAAAACTGTGGTTATTGTATAAACCAAAAATGGTTGAATTCAGACACAGCAGGCTCTATCAAGGCCCCCCTCCTCCCAATATTATGCTCTGGAACAAAATGAGCAAAATATCCTCTGAGTCAGAAAATTTCAATCCAGTCTCCTAGCCAAGGGAAAGGTGGCCTTCCAGGGATATGCGTGGAAGCAGCAAGGATTGTTTGGGGCTAATCTTTCAAGAAATTTGGGATTGGGGTTGGGGTTTAAGGGTGAAATTGAGAGCAGTTCTAGCCTTCCTCTCCATCCTTATTTTCCTAAAAGGAAAAAAAAAATGAAGGGGAGAATATGCTTTAGGAAATTTATCATTTTGGCTGGATTTCAGAGACATGATTTTTGAGTCTTATGAGTTATAGCAGGGGTGGGCAACCTTAAATACTCAAAGAGCCACAAAGATCCTAACCGGAAGCCCCCCAATTCCATTCTGAAGCAGATCGGAAGTCTGGTCCCCCATCATAGTCTCCTCCTAGCATGGCGTCCTTTTTCCTCTACCTGTCCCAGACGAAAGCCCTATCAATTGTGGAGCCAACCAGCAACAGGGAACTGTAGCAGCAGAGGGATGAAAGAGCCACATGCGGCTCCAGAGCCATGGGTTGCTGACCCCTGAGTTATGGTATCTCATGAGATCCCTAATTTAGCAAGGTATTTGAACCTAGCTCAAACTCCTTGGCTTCAAATTCACCCTCAATCAACAAGCTCATTGGGTGAAGTTACTCACCAATTTAGCCCGTTCAGAGTCATATATGTGAGAAGGCCAGGGGTATAGAATGAGTGAGTGAGTGAGTGAGTGAGTGAGTGAGTGAGTGAGTGAGTGAATGAATGAATGGTTTCTTTTCCAGGTAGTCTATGACTTACAACCATTTGTTTGGTGACTATTCAAAGTTGCAATAGCACTGAAAAAAGTGACTTACAATCATTTTTCACACTTACGACCGTTGTAGCATCCCCATGGTTTTGTGATTTACATTAAAATGCTTGACAACTGACTCACATTTATGACAGTGGCAGAATCTTGGAGTCAACCTTTGTGACTTTCTGACAAGCAAAATCAGTGGGGAAGTTAGATTCACTTAACAATCATGTTTTACCTGCTTAGCAACTGCACTGATTCACTTACCTGTGGCAAGAAAAGTCATAAAATGGGGCACAGTTCGCTTAATAACAGTTTCACTTAGCAACATAATTTTTTGGTTCAGTTGCGAACATTAAGCAAGGACCACCTGTAATATAGCAGACGATAAATATGTTTGCTGCCTCCCTAAGATCCTTAGGGGAAGAATGGGCCAAGAACTATTTTAAATAGGTAGTTAAATAAATAAACTGTGTTGCAATATCTAAGGGCTAAACGCCTCTCCTTCTCAGTCATAGTTTTCCCCCATTGAAACCAACAATTACAGCTAAGTTCAACCATTCAAAGCCTTAACAAAAAACTTTTTACTCACCTTTGTATCTATTATATAGTTGCTCTAATTTCTTTCGGTCCAGTGATCCCTTAATGTTTTCTCGTATATACAGTTCAGGATTTTGAAAAAAATTATCTGTTGCAACATCTAGCTTCCAGTCATTCTGGGAGAGGCAATTCACTGCTGTTTTTTCACTAGATTGCGTGAAGATCATAAACTGCCGAACTTTATCTTTTTGCGATGACTTCAACTTGTTCTAAAAAAAAAAAAAAGTTTGAAAAGAAGAGCAGTGAAACTTCACACTCGTTTTGCCCTGAGAAGGAAATACCTCAAGGAGGAAACTCCATACATGATAAATATCAGTTGAGGAAGAAGTAAGGCAGACATTCAGAAAGCCCGATTAGGATATTGATTTCTAAACTTTGCACAGATGAGTTCAAAAGTTACTTGCAAGTCATGTTGCTCACTACTGCTTCAGGCACCTCAAAAGTCAGAAAAGCTTACTACATGGTGGAATTAACAGTGAAATACTCATTTCTAAATGGATTAGCAACAGTGCAATTTATAGGCTCATCAAGACTATTCAACATCCTTCATAATATCTGCCAAAGGCCCTATAAAACGGAGGGCTTTAAAAAGACAATAATAGACTCTAAGGTTATTTACCAGGAGTGTCTACAAAGTATGGTCAAAAAAGTCAAGATGGCAGTAACAGCTTAATGAGAAGGCTAATATACTATTCCTAATTTCCTTCTAAATTATTCTCATATGAAATCTAATAGGACATCAACTGAACTCAGAAGTTCAGAGAGAAGAAAGTTTTGACTGAGGGTTAAATGTGAAAAAACTAGCAGTATCAAAATTCAGCATCATGCACAGTGATATGTATCTAGATAATCCTGGACTTATGATTAGCAATAGCAGTAGACTTATATACCGCTTCATAGGGCTTTCAGCCCTCTCTAAGCGGTTTACAGAGAGTCAGCATATTGCCCCCAACAATCTGGGTCCTCATTTTACCCACCTCGGAAGGATGGAAGGCTGAGTCAACCCTGAGCCGGTGAGATTTGAACTGCTGAACTGCTGATCTAGCAGTAGCCTGCAGTGCTGCATTTAACCACTGCGCCACCTTGATTGTAATTAAGTCTGCAAATTTTGGTCACAAGTTGCAGTAGTCATTAAGTGAACGCAGCATTGTAAAGCAAACACAGGGGTTGTTAGGTGAACCCACAGTTCATTAAGGAGTGGAGGGTTTTGCCCATTTCTGGCACAAACATCATTTGTGGTCAAAGTAAATGCCAGTTTCTGGCAAAAACAAGGATTAGGGTTAAGGTTAGGATAAATCATGGTCAAACAGTCCAATACAATTACCGTATTTTTTGGAGTATAAGACACACCTTTTTTCCTCAAAAAAGAGGCTGAAAATCTGGGTGCGTCTTATATGCCGAATATAGCATTTTTTGTCTCCTGAAGCTCCGCCCCTTCACCAAAATGGCCGTGCATAGCCTTATGGAGACTTTCAGAGAACTCCTGGGGGCTGGGGAGGGCAGAAATGAGCAAAAAATGGGCCGTTTTTTGCCCACCCACCCCCCAGCCCCCAGCAGCTCTCTCCAAGCCTCCATAAGGCTATGCATGCAATTTTTTTGATTAAAAAATGGGCTCGTTTTTGCTCCCACCCACCCCCCCGGAGCACCCTGCAAGCCCCCCCAAGGCTATTCATGCCTTGGGGGGGGGAAACAGGCCCATTTTTGTGAAAAAGGGCGTTGGTACTTACCTGATACGCCTCTTCTCATAGTGGGGGGAGGAGTATCCAGAATGGGTTTGACCTTATCCTCTCGTGATTGGTTTGAGTCAGATAAGCTCTTTGGGCTCCGCCCCCTGGAAGTGAGCCTGCCCAGTTTTATGACGAAGAACTCTCTCCGACTCGTTGCATCATTCACTCCAGACTCTTGATTCAGGTTTTTTTTTTTTTTTTTTTTTTTTGCTTTTATTGTCTTCAATATCAATAATTAAATAACAATATAAACAATGAACATAACACTTAGTTGTACAAACATAGTCAGGGAGGGACTGGATACTCCTCCCCCCACTATGAGAAGAGGCGTATCAGGTAAGTACCAACGCCCTTTCTCCATAGTGAGGGGGGAGGAGTATCCAGAATGGGACGTACCAAAGCCTGCACGTCCCTAGGGAGGGAGATCCCTGAGGCCATATGTCCCCCCCTCAGGCCTGTTGAGGCACGGGTCCTGCCCTGTGGACCGCCTGCAACACCCTGCGGCCGAACGAGGCCTCTGCCGAGGCAAAGGAGTCCAGCTTATAGTTCTTGACAAAGGGAGAGGGGGAAGCCCACGTGGCTGCCCTGCAGATTTCGGCCAGGGATGCTTGTGTGGCCCAGGCCGTGGATGTGGCAGCACTCCGTGTGGAGTGGGCTGTGATATGATTTGGTGTCTGTAACCCCTGCGATTGGTAAGCAGTGGCAATGCAGGTTCGCAACCACCTGCCAATAGTGGTGGAAGTTACCTTATTACCCAGGGATCCTGGTTGGAAGGAGACAAACAGGGCTTCGGATTTCCTGTTTGGCCTGGTTCTCCTGAGGTAAATCCTTAGAGCCCTCCTTACGTCCAGAGTGTGCCACTTCCTCTCCAATGGGTGAGAAGGGTCTGGACAGAAGTTGGGCAAAATCAGTTCCTGGGCTCGATGGAAGCAGGAGCACACCTTGGGAATGAAGGATGGATCCAGCCGTAACACCACCCTATCCTGGTGAAAGACACAGAGATCCTCCCTGGCGGACAGCGCCTGCAGTTCGGATATCCGCCTGGCGGAAGTGATGGCCACCAGGAAGGCCACCTTCAGGGTCAGGAACTTAAGGGAAACTGTTTGTAATGGCTCAAATGGGGCGCCCGTTAGAGCGTCCAATACCCTGTGTAAATCCCAGGAAGGGTACCTGTGTACCGTAGGTGGTCTGAGGTTGGAGGCCCCCTTAAGGAATTGCCTGACCATGGGGTGGTGCGTCAGGCTCTGGTTTCTGCCACACAGGAGAACTGATGAGATGGCTGAGACCTGTCTCCTAATTGTGTTAGGAGCTAACCCTCTATCCAGGCCCGCCTGGAGGAAGTCCAGAACCTGAGGCACCGTAGCCTGGATGGGATTGAGCCCCCGGGAGTTGCACCAAGAGTCAAAGGCTCGCCAAGTGGAGCCATAGATGCGCTCTGTGGAGGGCCTGCGGGCGGCCTGGATAGTCCTTATCACCCTGGGGGAGAAGAGGTCTTTCCTCAGGATGCTCCGCTCAACCGCCAAGCGGTCAACTGGAGCCATTGAGGATCCGGGTGCTCCAGCGCCCCCTGGCTGAGGGATATCCTCTCCTGGGGAATTCTCCAGGGCCTCTCCACCGACAGAGACTGGAGATCTGCAAACCAAGGCCTCCGGGGCCAATGAGGAGCCAACAGAACCACTTCCGCCCCCTCCTGAAGGATCTTCCGTATGACCCTGGGAATCAGGGGCAAGGGAGGAAAGGCATACAAAAGACCCCTGGGCCATGAGCTCCGCAGAGCGTCCGTCCCTTCCGCCCCCCGAGTCCGGTACCTGGAGAAGAACCTCGGGAGCTGAGTGTTGAGGGGAGTGGCGAACAGATCGACTTCCGGGCGCCCGAAGCGCTCGGCCACCTCCTCGAATATCGCAGGCTGTAGCCTCCACTCTGAGTTGTCCACCTCGGCCCGGCTGAGCCAGTCGGCCCTGGTATTGTCCACCCCCGCTATGTGTTCTGCCCTCAAAGACCGGAGGTTCCTTTCGGCCCACTGACCCAGACGTTTGGCCTCCTTCATGAGGGCCCTTGATCTTGTCCCCCCCTGTCTGTTTATGTGAGCCTTGGTGGTGATATTGTCTGTGAGGACTAATATGTGCTGGCCCCTGACCGAGTTCTGGAACCGTAACAGAGCCAGGCGGACCGCCCTGAGCTCCAACCAGTTTATGTTGTGAGTCCCTTCCGCCTGAGTCCACTCTCCTTGCGCCATCTGAGCCAGCAGATGGGCACCCCACCCGCTCAGACTGGCGTCCGTCGTTACCGTCAAGCGGTCTGGTGTCCAGAAGGTTTCGCCCTTTGTGATCGCTGGGGATGTCCACCAAGCCAGGGAGCGGGAGACGTCTAGCGGGAGAAGTACCTTGGTCTGCGAACAGCTCGTGCGTCTTCGCTGGAACGGCAAGAGGAACCATTGGAGATCTCTGGTGTGGAGGCGAGCCCACGGGACGATGCCAATGGCGGAGACCATGGTGCCTAGTAGTTTAGACAGAGTGGCTAGGGACACCTTGCGCTTCCTGGCTATCGAGGAGGCTAGCTGTCTAAGCGCTATCTGTCTGTCGGGTGACAGGAAGACCATGCCCGCCTGGGTGTCTATTCTGGCTCCTAGGTGAATCAGACTAGTAGAGGGGTGGAGGTGACTCTTGGTTAGGTTCACTGTAAACCCATGGTCCCTCAGGACTGTCATGGTGATGTCTAGGTCTCGCAGAGCGCCCCTAAAGGAGGATGACTGCAGGAGCAGATCATCCAGGTAACATTGGATGCGCACCGGGACCTGTCTCAGGTGCGCTGCCAGCGCTGCCATTACCTTTGTGAATACCCTCGGGGCCGAAGACAGCCCGAAGGGGAGGGCCCGGTACTGATAGTGATGACCCATGTAGCAGAACCTGAGATACCTACGGTGATCCTGGGCAATGGGGATGTGTAGATAGGCCTCAGTGAGGTCTATGGAAGTGAGAAAGTCTCCTTGTCTAACCCCCTCCAAGATAGAGTGTAGGGAGTGCATCTTGAACCTCCTATAGCGAATGGAGCGGTTCAGGCGTTTCAAGTCAAGGATCGCTCTCCAGCCCCCAGAGGCCTTGGGGATGACAAACAGGATGGAATAGAGCCCCTGACCCAGTTGCTCTGGAGGCACTGGCTGGATCGCCCGGATCTCCAACAGGTGTTGGATGGCTTCCTGCATCAGCAGCCTCCGGGTCAGGTTCTTAGAAACCGGACATATCCGGAAGAAGCTCGGGGGACTGGAAAGAAATTCGAGTGAAAGGCCATGCCTGATGGTCTTCTGCACCCATCTGTCAGAGGAGGTGAGGTCCCAGCGGTCAGCGAAGTGCGCTAAGCACCCCCCAATGGGGAGAACGCTGGACCTAGCTTTAATATTTGCGGAAGGAGCGCCCCCCTCCGCCTCCTCCGCCCCCTCGAAAGGGCCGCTTCTGTTGCCTGCCTCTTTGCTGTCTGTCTGGGTACCTCTGTCTAGCAGGGAATCCCCCTTGATACTGCCTGCCTCCTGAGAAACCTGCCTCTGACCCCCTAAGGAGGTCCTGACCCCGAAAGAAGGAACCAGAGTCCTGACCCCGGGAGTAGGAGCGTCTGGGGTATGGCGTTGACCTGAAGCTGCCTTTCTTCTGGGCAGTGGCGAGGACCTTCCTCTTGTCCTTGTTCTCAACCAGGAACCGGTCCAGAGCCGAGCCAAAGAGGGAGTCCCCTGTGAAGGGGGCTGAAGCCAGGCGCCACTTGTGACGAACCTCCACCTGCCACTGTCGAAGCCACAGCAGCCTGCGTGATGCCACCGACGATGCGATCGCCCTGGAAGCAAATCTGGCTGCAGCCAGGGTGGCATCCGATGAGAACTGGATGGCCGCTGCCAGCCTGTTGATGTCCTGATGTGACCGGGCATCTGCTATGGGGGTGCGTTGCTGTAGCTCCTGCAGCCACAGCAAAGAAGATCTGATGATGAAAGAGGCTGTGGTGGATGCTTTCACCGCCCAGGCCGCTGCTAAATGGCCCCTCTGCAAGGTGAGGTCTGCCTTCTTGTCCTCCGCCTTCAAGGCATCCTCTGGCTCCCCAGGCATGTTGGTGGAAGTATGAAGAGCCACGATTGGATCATCTATGGTGGGCTGTGCAAGGAGCTTAGCCAGCTCTTGGTCCACATTGAAGAACATCCTGTCTGAAGAGGAGGGTGAGGGGCCCTTTGTAGGAGATGCCCATTGGCGCCTTATCAGGCCTAGGAAGGTCTTGGGCGTAGGAACAGTGTCTGCCTCGATGGCCTGCTCATCAAAGATGTTCTCTGCTGATAGGCCCTGGCGTTGGGGTGTGGCTTCCGCTGCTCTGTTGCCTAGCTTGACCATTGCCTTGGCCTTGAAGAGCAGGGACTCAAACAGTGAGGGCTGGAACAACCCAGTGAAGGTGGGTTTAGGAGGAGGCATGCCTTCATCCTCTGATAGCTTGAGTTCTCTGATCTCGCCTTCCTCACTCTCATTGTCACTGTCCTCCTGGGATGAATCTGAGGAGCTGTGAATCTCTTCCTCCTGGGCCTCTGGGAATTCAGGAGCCCTGGGGGTGGGGGGGAGGGGGGCCCCCTGAGGCTGTGGCTGCTGGAATGCTGCAGCCATGTATTGCTGAAAAGCCTGCATCATTAATTCTTGGAAGTTGGGGGCCCCTGTGGGAGGCGCTGGGTTGGGGCTGAAGCCCCCCTGAGCAGGGGGGGGGGCTGCCCAAAGGGGGAAAGCCAGTAGGCAAGGCTGCCCCCACAGTAGGGGTGATAGGGGATTGCCACCCCTGAGTGGAGCCCCAAAGCCCCGAGGTGTCTATAGGGATCCTTGTTGGCAGGGCTGGATTCTCCCCTGAGCCTCCGCTGGATAAGGGAGTGCCTGGATTTTCCCCCCCTTTGCCTGGGGCGTTCTGATGGCTGGCTGCTTGGTTGCAAAGTCTCTCTAAAGCCTTATGCCTCCTCCGCTCGTATTTAGAGGGCTTGGAGGGCTTGTGACCCCCCCCTTCCTCTGGATCTGCCCTGGGGGAAAGGTGCTTGGTTTTGCATTTAGCCTTTCCTCTCCCCCCCCCCTCCTCGGGCAGTCTCTGGGGAAGCCACTGACCTGGGTGCTTGTTCTTCTGCCCCTCCGGTGGGGCTGCAGTCCCTGCTTGCAACTGCCTGGGATTCTCCTTCCTGGTAGTTGCTGGGCGCCGCCATCTTGGACCACGTGGGTCCTCCCGGCTTCAAAATGGCGCCGACCGGCTTGCAAAGGGGCGCGAAATTTAAAGGTGCCTGAAGCGAGGCTTGAGCTCCTGAGAGCTTGCCACGTGCGCTCCCAGCCGGATTCTCTTCCTCCTGCCTCTCCTCCGATGCCGCTGTGGCCAGGAACAGCTTCTTCGGCTTCCTCACGATCCTCTGGCCACGTGGAGGCAGCGCGGGCGCTCCAGGGCGTTTGGAAGCCCTGGTTCGTCGCTCAACCCTTGAGGGGAGCAACGGAGCGCTCCAGCGACTTACAAGCCTCAGCGGTTGGGGCTGCCTGCTAGAGGCTTGTGCCCCTCCTCCTGGTTAGGGCTGCCTGCTAGAGGCTTTTGCCCTTTCTCCTGCTGGCCGGCCAAGTTCCTCACTGAGAGTCTTCGGATCTCCTCAGTGTCCAGGGCAGCCTGCCGCCCCAGGGGGGCTAGTGGCAGTTCCAATCTTGCAGGAGGAGGCTGTGTGTGAGGCAGGGAGGCAAAACTCGACGGGTCCAAATGAATTTTCCTTTAGATCCTAGTAAATTCCTGGAGCTCTCGAATGAGCAACTTCTCACGATCGATTTGAGTCAGAAAACTGGGCAGGCTCACTTCCAGGGGGCGGAGCCCAAAGAGCTTATCTGACTCAAACCAATCACGAGAGGATAAGGTCAAACCCATTCTGGATACTCCTCCCCCCTCACTATGGAGAAACGGGCTGTTTTTTGGAGATTTGCAGAATGCAAAAACTTTTTTTTCCTTTTGGAAAGCTCTTTAACTGATTGATGAGAATTACATTGATCAAGTGCTGTGCCATCAGAAACACCTACCTATCTACTGTATTTCTCTCTATCTCTACTTCTCTCTCTCTATCCCTTTACCTACCTACCTACCTACACTCTCTCTCTCCCTACCTACCTATTGTATTTCTCTCTTTTTCTCTCCCTCTCTATCCCTCTATTTACCTACCTACTTTTGTTTTTAATTTGCTTCTTCAAAATCTTGGTGCATCTTATACTCCGCTGCATCTTATACTCCGAAAAATACAGTACATAATTGGGAGGGGGGGATATTTGAACTTCTAATTCAAATTTGGGTTGCAAGTCTCTTTGTTGGGATCTGTCATAACTTCAAGCGATCACTGAGCAACCAACCATAAGTTTAGGACTTCCTGTATGACTTTTAAGATTACACTTTCACTGAAACCGTATTCTTCCAGTGAAACTATAAACACAATTCTCTGGACAATGACTGCGGATAGACATCATACAACTGTTAATTCTATACCCTGACTGGAAATATCATCAACTAAGTCATTCAGTATGATCATCTGGTGGGGAAACTTTCCTACAAGATACATACATATGACAAAACAAGCATTTAGCTATATTCATCTAAAGTAACCCCTTTTCCCCCTGGTTTAAGAAGGCTAGTATGGAAATTTATCCCCCTTAAAAATATTCCTCGCAGTTCTTAATTAGGGATTGGCTAGGGATAGGATGAGGGACGTGGTGGCTCAGTGGCTAAGACGCTGAGCTTGTCAATCAGAAAGGTTGGCAGTTCGGCTGTTCAAATCCCTAGCGCCACGTAACAGAGGGAGCTTCCATTACTTGTCCCAGCTTCTGCCAACCTAGCAGTTCGAAAGCACGTAAAAAAATGAAAGTAGAAAAATAGGGACCACCTTTGGTGGGAAGGTAACAGCGTTCTGTGTGCCATCGGCATTTAGTCATGCCGGCCACATGACCACGGAGGCAGTGCTGGCTCTTCGGCTTTGAAACAGAGATGAGCACCGCCCCCTGGAGTCGGGAACAACTAGCACGTATGTACGAGGGGAACCTTTACCTTTAGGGATAGGATAGAGGCTGGGGTGTCACATTTAGTGATGTTTCTTCTTTTCATTTTTCCGATTTATAAATATTGATCAAAGGTTTACATTTTATTCTTTGTTTATCTCTTACCAAGTTATTTAGATCTTCAAGCACAACTAACATGACACAACTGCAATGGCCATATAATATGCTATCCCAAACAAATACACATGAACCATTTTATGGCACTTTATAAACTTGAAGTTCAGGAGTAAAAACCCATATGCTCAAATTAATTTCTTTACACTGCATGGTCAGCTTAATGTAATTTTCCTCTTTCTCTTGAGTCATTCTGCTATCTTAGTTTTGATTTAACTGTTCACATTTTTATATTGTTTCTGTTGAATTTGTCTATGTTATACCTGACTCTTCAATTACTGTAAATAAAAATATGAGGGCTAAATATTATGGCATATCATGATAGCCTGCTACATACATCCCACCAAGACACAAAGTACCCCTTCCCATTTTAGCTCCACGTCTTGTACAAAACCGGTTATTGTCTATCAATGAACCACAAAGAATATTAGCAAGCAATAGATGTAAACATTTTAGTTTCCCAGAACAGTACTTGAAACAGCAGCTACATCTACATATATCTGCCTCTATCTCTTAGCTAACTCCAACTTTGGCAAACTAGCATGAGTTGACAGCAATAGCAATAGCACTTAGACTTATATACTGCTTCACAGTGCTTTACAGTCCTCTCTAAGCGGTTTACAGAGTCAGCATATTTGCCCCCCAAAATCTGTGTCCTCATTTTACCAACCTCAGAAGGATGAAAAGCTGAGTCAACCTGGAGCCGCGTATAAAATGGCAACAGGGAACAGGACCACACAGAAAATGTGCCTGAGAAAGTAGAGCATTTTCTTTACCCCTGCTCTGGGAATAAGCAAGAGACTCGTGCTGGAAATTATAATGTGGAAGTACTGTACAGTTATTGTCGAATGTCATCTTACATTATTTTGGATAATAATGTGTCCAGTTTTGCCACCAACATTTAACTTTTTATAAGGGAATCCTCAATTTAGCCTGTTTTTAATAAGATATTCTTTCTATATAAATTCACATTTTTAAAATAAATATCTGCTCACATTTGCATGCTTTCAAACTGCTAGGTGGGCAGGAGCTGGGGCGAGTAACAGAAGTTCTCCCCGTTGAGTGGTGCTCAGGTCTCAGAAGTTGTCACTTTCCAATCAAACCTAGGTTCTTAAACACTGAGCCATCGCACCCTTATTTAAATAGATTCAATTAAATGATTTAAGGGACGTGGTGGCTCAGTGGCTAAGATGCTGAGCTTGTTGATCAGAAAGGTCAGCAGTTCAGTGGTTCGAATCCCTAGCACCGTGTAACCGAGTGAGGTCCTGTTACTTGTCCCAGCTTCTACCAACCTAGCAGTTTGAAAGCACGTAAAAAGGCAAGTAGAAAAATAGGAACCACCTTTGGTGGGGAGGTAACAGCATTCCTTGCGCCTTCGGCATTTAGTCATGCCGGCCCCATGACCACGGAGACGTCTTCGGACAGTGTTGACTCTTCAGCTTAGTAAGGGAGATGAGCACCGCCCCCTGGAGTCGGGAATGACTGGTACATATGTGCGAGGGCAACTTTTAAATGATTTACATAACCATCCAACAACAATGACAATGGGAGAAGGGTACAAGGATTAACAACCAAACCCAAAAGAACAATGAAACCCAAGGTTAAACCAACAGGAATCAAATTCATTACCAGCAGAGTTTGCCTGGATCGTGGCCCAAATGCCAGAGGTAACAGCCAGGTCTTCAGAGTTTTAAAAAAGACTAACATGGTTGGGGCCATCAGGATTAGGGGATATAGGCTGTGGATGCCACTGTTTGATGGAAGAGATCCTAAGCATGCCTTCCCTACTAGGCCTGGTGAGAAGAGCAGGAGGCAAAAATGCGAACCATAAATTTAATCCAGATGACGCATCTGTACAGTTTTCTTGGTAGCACTGAAGAAATTATTTGTCATTGTCTTCCAGGCAATGACAATGTCATTGGGATTTTAAATTGTACCCTCTCTTCAAGTACTAACTCTGCTTAGTTTCTGAGTTCAACCAAGGTTAACTAGATGCTGGTTCAGTTCAAATACACTTTGCCAGAGATAGAGAAATGGCCTATCACATTTCTTCCTTGGAAGCTACTGTATTTTTCGGAGTATAAGATGCACCTTTTTTTCCTTAAAAAAGAAGCTGAAAATCTGGGTGCATCTTATACACCGAATACAGCATATTTGCCTCCCAAAGCCCCGCCCCTTCACCAAAATGGCCGTGCATACCTTTATGGAGGCTTTCAGAGAGCTCCTGGGATGAATAGCCCCCCCAAGGCTATTCATGCCTTTTTAAAAAAATTGGGCCGTTTTTGTGAAAAACGGGCCATTTTTGGGAGGTTTGTAAAGTGCAAAAACGTTTTTTTTCCCTTTTGGGAAGCTCTTTAACTAATTGATGAGAATTAGACTGATCAAGTGCTGTGCCAGCAGAAACAAAGTATTAGGTGCTGCAGATTGTCAGCGATTTCCTTCTCCAGCACATGGAGAAGGATAAATACATGGATAAATACATCTGGAAACATCTACCTACTTACCTATTCTCTCTCTCTCTCTTCCTACCTGCCTACTGTATTTCTCTCTCTCTCCCCTCTCCATCTACCTACCTACTCTCTCCCTGTCTTTCTACTGTATTTCTCTCTATCCCTCTACCTACCAACCTACCTGCTCTCTATCCCTACCTAGCTACTGTATTTCTCTCTCTATTTCTCTCTATCCCTCTATCTACCTACCTACCTACACACTCTCTCTCTCTACCTACCTACTGTATGTATGTCTGTGTGTGTGTATTTCTCTCTCTCTATCCCTTTATCAACTTAACTACCTACCTACTCTCTCTCTCTCTCTCCCTACCTACCTACTGTATTTCTCTCTCTTTCTCTCCCTCTCTATCCCTCTATCTACCTACCTACTTTTAAAAAAAAAATGCCTCTTCAAAACCTTAGTGCGTCTTATACTCTGTTGCATCTTATACTCTGAAAAATACGGTAAATGCAGAGGCTATAAATTAGTCTAAAGAGAAACATCCTGGGTGTATACACTGAATGTAAAATTAACTGCACCTGAACACAACTGTAAGTACCAAAAGAGTCCTGGTACAACTGACTATATTACCTGAAGAATTTTACATGCTGTTTTGGGCAGCCCATCACTGAGGTAACAAGTATCTAGAAAGTGTTCACACACACACATATATACACATTCACACACACACAACACAGAAGAAAAGGTTTTCAAATACTATAAACTCATTTACAATACTAATCTGCTCTAAACTAAATTACAAAGGAATTTTCAGACTATATGCTTCAATATAAATCATTTGAAGAGTGCACTATAAAGAAAATATGAAGATTTTAACCTATAAATACAGATGTTTAAAACTCCGAAGACTTTTTAAGAATTCCCAATGGCAAAAAAAAAAAAAAAACGGTTTGGGAACTAAAGTGTCTTTCGGTATAAGACATAGCCATGTAGGAAAACAGGTGAAAATCTCAGCCTATTTCAAAATATGAGTTGCTGAATTCTTATGTTAATTTAAGCATATGGATGCTATGAGCTGAAAGTTAACATTTGAATAAGGCCCATGTTCTCATCCCTGCCTCTAATACTGACCAACTAAATATAGAACTAATGTTTTGTGGGACATAGCCATTGCCATCAAATTAATTGCAAATATTCCTCAATTTCCAGGATAATTCCGTGTGTGTGTGTGTGAGAGAGAGAGAGAGAGAGAGAGAGAGAGAGAGAGAGGGAGGGAGGGAGGGAGAGAGAGAGAGAGAGATACACATTCAGAAGGTCATGACACTATTCAAGTAAACAAGACCTAAATAGCATAATGCATTCCAACAGTAATTAATGATGTCACTGACTTTTAAAGATGTGTAATACTAGTTTACACCAAGAGTGGAAAACAAATTAACAATCTGAATTAAATTCGGACCAAACTGAACTGAATCTGCCATTAAATTCTAGCTCTGCTATTTCAAACCAGATTCTCTTAGATTTCTGCAAGAGAATAGGGGCATTTGAGATGAAATAAAGTGACAAGATGATTCAAATACTGCCTTATCATCTTCTGAAAGTTGGCATCAGATTTTGGTCTAGTTTCTTCTTTCTTATAGAAAACTGTTCCTTTTATAAGAAATAAACAAATAAACCAACCCTGGGACTGTTGTTATTATCACTACTTAACATTGCAAAGTCAGACAAATGTTCAGACTGGGTTTGGCATTTTTGTATTATTATTGTTGTTGTTGTTGTATTCAATTGATATATTATTAAATTATTAGATTCTACAAGAACATTCTTGCCAAGATGTTGGGACAAAACTCCGCAGTTGCTGCTGTACCTATGTTTTTATGTGACCTATCCAATAAACTAAGTCATGGTTTCATTCATATTCTACAATTGCTTGTATTGTAATGTTTACAAAGCTAATTCCTGGCTTCACAGACCACTCTTTAGCCAAACCCATCCACACTATAGCTTCACCTTTCTGATGAAATCTGCCATCAGAAATCTCTTCATCAGGGAGGGACTCCCGTGGATGAAGAAATTAATATATGTGTTAAATTTATATTCCCAACAACAACAAACTTACGAGATAAGTCAGACTCAGAGGAGGAATGATGATCAACTCCAATATATCAGATCTTTCAACAGGATTTGAATTTACACCTTTTCAAACTCCTACTCCAGCACCATCAGACCATCTTCCAGCTAGCAGGAATTCCCTGTCCCTTCTGAAGATCAAACCATCCCAAATCGGACAGCACCTTTTCCCACCATTACATTTCACACACACACACACACACACACACACACACAAAACATGTCTATGGAAATTTTGCACACCCAATTTTGTGTAAGCACACCCACCCACTCCTGGGATGTTTGGACACAAGATCCAATGGACTCCAATGGAAAGTGTGTGTCTTTTTTTATGAAATTGGGGGGGGGGGGGAGATTCCTGATTTGATACCTGATGGATTTGGCACCACACAAGGAAAGATGGGTTAATACAGTGTTTTTCAACCTTGGCAACTTGAAGATGTCCGGACTTCAACTCGCAGAATTCCCCAGCCAGCGAATCTTCAAGTTGCCAAGGTTGAAAAACACTGGGTTAATAGTTAAATATCATGAAGGTTTACGGCTTTATTTGGAATTGCCTGGTAAATATGTATAATAAAATTGTTTTCTACTGTTGCTGAAACATAAACATAGGTTAAACTAGTTGAATTGCAAACTTACCCTATTAGCTAAAACGTTTCTATCAATCACACCCAAGTATTAAACCTTACCACTTCAGAATATGGCAAACATGGTTGTTGTCGGGTTTTTTTTTTGAGAGAGAGAGATTATCAAATTCAGCTTAAATTAGCAAAATCAAGTAGAAATGAGTGCTTTTCCTCTTCTTTTTTTTTTTTTGACTAATGATGTGCTAAAAGTGAAGGTTCGAAGAGCAACTCTTATTACTTAATTAAGAAAGTCTGATATATAGCAATCCAGATAGTATCGCAAGTATTATTTCTGAGGTTCGGCCACCACGGATTGACCCCTCTCCCCTCCCTGCAATGAAGACCAAACAATTGGCTGACTTTTTTTCCCTCCTAGATCCCGTCTCTTTCCCCATCCACCTCCATTCCCTTCTTCAGGGGGGGGGGGGAAGAGCCCTCAATTCATCGGCGCCCATTTACCCCAAACCTGAAAGAGGACCAAGAGTACCCCAACCCCTTGTGGGATGAAGGGCAAAAGGAATCCCACCACCACCACCACCACCACCACCATCTCCCTTATACACCTCATACACACAACCCACAAAGGCTTCCTTCCTCACAGGGAAGACACTTCTGGGCTTGGATCCGGGAGGGCGAGAGAGACCACCCGTCATCCCCGACCTCCCCCGAAGGCTCCCCTCACACGCTCTCCCGGCAAGGGCACGACCCGGGATCCCGGGCGGGTCGGGAATGAGAGGCGGCCCTTTCCCCCCTCAGCCAAGCGACAACCCGCGGTTCCCGCCGCCCTGTTTTTCCCACCGGCCTGCCCTCCTTTGCCCGCTGGGTTTGGGCCCCCTGTGCGCGGCCTTGAGGGGTCGCGCCCTCCCGCCACCGGCTAGGCCGCGCGTTGCCAGGCGATGGCGGCGGCGGCGGTTTTTTTTTTTTTTTCCCCTCAGCGGGCGGGCTCTCACCATGATGGGGCTGCGCGCGGGCCTCGCTCCCCGCCGGGCCGGCTCAGGAGGACTCTGAGGAGGAGCAGGAGGAGGAGGAGGAGGCGGACCGAGGTCGGCGGCGGCGGCGGCAGCGGCTCCCGGGGCTCCTCCTCGCGGGCCCTGCCTTCCGCCGCTCATGCGCACTGCGCCCAGGCCGCGCTCTCCCGGCCGGCCTTGCCGGCGGAGCTCGAGCGGCCCCGGCTGCCGGGCTGGGCCCTCTTCTTTCGCGAGGGCTTGATCCGCCCCAGGCGCTCCGCCCGGCGGCGCGCGGGAGTCGCGCTGAGCCTCTCGGCGGGAAGGGCAGGAAGGACGGCGAGGCTGGGTCGCCCATTCCCGCCGCCTGCGGCCACCCGACTCTGCCTGGGCCCCCCCGCCTCAGAAAGGTTTCCCCCGGGCTGTTCGAACGGAAGAGCCCGGCGGCGGCGGCGGAGGGCAGGCCGGGGAGCGTTGCTTGCAGCGAGGTTTATATTCCGTTGGGGAAGCCACCCAGATGGACCAGGACTGGGGGCGGTTGGTGTAGTTCAATAGGGAAAGTGGGGTTGTGGGGGGGGGGGGGGGGAGAAGAAAAGAATACAGGTCGTCATAATTTTTTTTAATTTTTTATTGATTAAACATTAAAAACATTGGACATAGAGCGACCTTTCTGGCTTGGTCATTTCTTTTTTTTTTTTATAAGATTTTATTGGTAAAACGAAAATACAACATCCATAACTTGTAAAAAACAATACAACTACATTTCGAGATATTCCCATACTATCAATCATATAAACATCAAAGGTTAGGTATCTTATTCCTTCCCTCCCTCTTCTCTTCCCTCATTTCTTTCTTTTCCATACCCTTTTCTTCCCTCCCCCACTTACTTCCTTCTCCCCCTGCCTTCCCTCCTTTCTTTTCTCCTTTCCTCCTTTCCTTCCCCCTCCTTTCCCTCCCTCGGTCCCCCCCCTCCTTCTCACATACCTTCCCTCCTTCCCTTCCTCTTTCCCTCCTCCTTTCTTTTCTCTTAATCTCCCTCCTTTCCTCCCTCCCTCCTTCCTTCCTTTCAACACTCCTTCTCTCTTTCTTTCCCTCCCTCTTTCCCTCTTTACTACCCTCTCCTCTTCCCTCCCTCCTTCCTCCCCCAGTTTCTTCTCTTTCTTCTCTCCTTTCTTCCCACCTTCTTTCCCTTCTCTTCTTTCTCTTCCTCCTCTTTATCCTTCCCCCCTTCTTCTGCCTTTCCTATTCCTCTCCTTTCTCCTCTCCATCCTGACTTCCCTACTGTCCTCCTCCCCTCCCCTCTAACCTTTGTTACATTTACATATTTTCCTCTGCTGAGGACAACCTGGTTCTCTTTTCCTTTCCTTGCTTAAAGAGGCAAGGATTATAAATCCTCTCGCCTCATCTAAAATGAAATTTAATCGCTAATTTCATGCAGGTAGTTATGGCTTGGTCATTTCTATGCATATTTTAACATAGCAACAAATACAGTTTCTACTTAACGTCCATAGCTACATTGATCTTATTAACACGCCCCTTATCCTCCTTATATATTTTATCTATGTATTATCCAGTTCCAATTTTACCATCCTCAAAATATGCCGTTTCCTCGTTTCCAACCATTGTTGCCTGTTGTTCCAAATTTCATAATATTCTGCCTCGCCTTTCTTTTTGATTTCTAGTGTCAGTCTGCCCATTTCTGCACAGATCAACATTTTCTTTTATTTCCTCTTCTTCGGTGGGGGCATCTCTGTTTTTCCAATTTTGCGCATATACCAATCGTGCTGCGGTTATCACATGCAGCATTAAATATGTCATTACTATATTTTTCTTTTATTATTAATTAATACAGAGTTGGAAGGGACCTTGGAGGTCTTCTAGTCCAACCCCCTGCCTAGGCAGGAAACCCTATACCGTTTCAGACAGATGGCTATCCAACATCTTAAAGACTTCCAGTGTTGGGGCATTCACAACTTCTGGAGGCAAATTCTGTTCCACTGATTAATTGTTCTAACTGTCAGGAAATTTCTCCTCAGTTCTAAGTTGCTTCTCTCCTTGATTAGTTTCCACCCATTGCTGTTTCTTTTGATCTAATATCTCTTCCAACCATGTCTATCTGATGCCAAAAACCCTTGGCATTTGTACATAACCACCACATATGATTAAAAAAAAGATCCTAAAGCCAAGTTACATTTACAACAGTGCGGAGATGGATTCTTATTCATTTTTGCTAACCTCGTGGGAGGAAGAGGCCACTTATAAAACACTTTGTATAAGTTTTCTTTATACGAATTGGCGGCTTGCAATCATAATTCAGCGAGACAAAGTGAGTTTTGCCCCATTTTACTGCTTGCTTGCCGCAGTTGTTAAGGGAATCACTGCAGTTGTGAAGTTATATTTTTTAAAAGTATGATTGCAGAATTAGTGGAAGCTAGGAACCAACTTCCAGCGAAGGTAACGAATCAAACATTAGTCATTGAGTTTAAATACGCATGGGATAAACAAGCCCGTCGTTCGACAAAAAGAATTACAATAAAAATAACATTTAAAAATAATGATTGCAATAATAATTAAAAAGGAAAGAAAAAGCAAATAAACTCAAAGGGCAGAGTCAATGGACCACTACCCGTAGGTCTTTTATGCTGTCAATTTCCGATGTTTTTACTAAGTAGGCGACATTGGTAAGTTGAAGAGGGTGATGCCAAACCACCTCTGGCAAGCGAGGTGGCCTTTAGTTTGCGGGAGTTTTTGTCTATTTAAAAGTATGGCTCTGGTGTGATATGTATACAGGGAAGACTTCTGCGGAGGGTCCTTTTTTCTAATCCCACCAGTTTCCTTAAAACAAGCAGGATGGATTTTGCTTTCTTCTTGACTATCAGAGTTGGAAGGGACCCTTGTAGGTCATCAAGTCCAACCCCTTGCCAAGCAGGGTTCCCTACACCAGTGATAGTGAACTTTACGGCACGCGGAAATATCACGCACACTTGTCAGAGTTGCACTCCGGAAAAACCGAACTTCCGGGTTCTAGCATGCGCGCGCATCTGACGATCAGCTGGCCGTGTGCATGCACAGGCTGGTTCTCGGTACTGCCGTATGTGCAAAGGGATCATTCTCTGGAAAAGCCAAACTTCTGGGCTCTGGCACACATGCACACCTGACAATCAGCTGGCCAGCACGCATGCGCACACCTGTTTTTTCGGCACTGCTGCGCACGTGAAGGACAGGTGATCGTCGTACGTGCACCCAGGCCAGAAACCCAAACAGGCAAGGCCGCGTGTGCCAGGCGACATGGCTTCGCATGCCACTTTGGGCATGCGTGCTATAGGTTCGCCATCATGGCCCTACACCATTTCTGACAGATGGCACTCCAGTCTCTTCTTGAAAGCTTCCGGGGATGAAGCTCCCATAATTTCTGAAGACAAGTTGTTCTATTGGTTGATTCTTCTCACTTCCATCAAAGGCCAGGGAAGAACCAACTACCCTAGATCATGAAAAAGGATTGGCGAATCTGAAAAAAAAAATTAGTTCTCCAGGGAAGCGTTTCTCAAAGTGTGACCGAGGACCCATGGCTTCCCCCCGAGAGGTCCACAGAATCAAAACTATTTGCCAACCTATATTGAAAAACAGTAAAATATTAAAATCACATCAACATTTCTCATAAGTGGTCATAGCAGCAAATGCATCCGTTTTAATTTTTAATACAGTAATTATCAGGAATAAATCTTTTGGGGTCCTCCATAACTTTTAAAAGTGGAAAGGCGTCCTTGGAGGGAGGGGGGGAGAGTAAAACTAATCTATGGAAACACAGAACTAGATATTAGGCTGTTCTTCATGGGCCTTGCTGTATTTTACCCGTATATGTATGTGTGTAGAATGTGCTGCGGGCAGAAATCATTGGCTTCCTTTATTTTTCTTTCCCATTGTCTTTTTATTGCTAAACTGGTTCTTTAATCTTAATCTGCATACTAAGTGGCTCCTATCTCGCTTTGAAATCAGTCTCATTCTGGTGGGGAAGTAATCTAGAGCCTTACAGCTCTTGACGCTACGGAAAAGAAAAGGAAGAAAACCAGAGGTTGTTTCACTTTCTTTCTTCAGAATGAAAACCAGCAGAAACGGAAGTATGGGTGGAAGCCTTCAGAGCAAGACCCAGTTATGGGGATAAGAGGCCCAGGGACCCCTGCTTGAGGAAGACAAAGAGGCCTACAAGTCACATCTCTCTGTAGATGTGTGCAGGTAGTCCTTGACTTACGAACACAGATTTCTGTTGCTAAGTGAGACAATTGAAGAGCTAAGTGAATGAGTGTGACCCTCAGGAACACTTCAGTTCCTAATGCTCTCATCAGTCGCATTTACTTGTTAGCCCTGGGATAATTATACATCTCTCATTTAATGTACAGTGTCTCTCAGAGCTGCAAAGGAAGAATAGGATAATATCTATCCTTTCTTCTTCCCAATCCCAAGGCTAGGATTTAAATTCAACCACCAACACAGCACTTTGGTTGGAAGCATTAAATGGTGGTGTTGAGATTTTGACCAGTTTTTTGTTCCACGCAAATAGTGAAGAAAGAATCCCCCTTGAAGTGGTAGATTCCAGGGATTTCCAAATGGGCAACCTCCAAGATGGAGGGATTCCATCCCCATAATTCCCCCACCAATATGGCCGTTGCTGACATTTCTGGGAGTTGAAGTCCACACATCTGGAAATTGCCTAGGACTACTTTGAGCAATGCCGGTGTAGCTTTTACCAAAACGTTGTTATGCGTCCACTCTCATTGTCTTAAGCTGGTGAAGTCCAACATTCAGGGTGGATAAAAATTGTTGATTTTTTTTTTAAAAAGTAAAATAAAATTGGGGATTTTTTAAAATTTAAATCAGATTTTTTTAATCAAATTTATTTAGTAAAATGCTTTCGGAGTAAAAATCTATCTAAAGATAGTTTTTCTATTTAAGATACATTAATAATTTAGTTTATTCAGCATGAACTGGAGCTTAGTTATGTAGCATTAGGCTGTACCAGGGGTGGGTTCCTGCCAGTTCTAACCTCTTCTAGAGAAGAGGTTCCACAAATCTACAGTGCCATTTAGAACCGGTTCCAGCTCCCTCCCCCCGCCTGTCCGCACATCATCAAGATGAAGAGTGAGAGGAGGAATTCTGGGAGTTGAAGTCCACAAGTCTTAAAGCTGTCAAGTTTGAACACCCCTGGGTTTTTTTTTCTAAAGGGTTAGGGGTGCAAGGGTCTTGTAACTTGACAGCTTTAAGACATGCACACTTCAATGCCAGAGTTCCTGAGCCAACATGATTGGAGGAGGAATTCTGGGAGTTGAAATCCACAAGTCTTAAAGCTGTCAAGTTTGAACACCCCTGGGTTTTTTTTCTAAAGGGTTAGGGATGCAAGGGTCTTGTAACTTGACAGCTTTAAGACTTACGTGCTTCAAATGCCAGAGTTTCTGAGCCAACATTTTGGTTGCTATGCAAGAGTGTTGTTAAGTGAGTTTCTCCACATTTTACAAGTTGGCCACGCCCACCCACATGGCTGGCAAGCCACTCCCACCCAGCCACATGGCCGGCAAGCCACTCCCACAAAGCAGGCCACACCTACATAAGACATTCTAGAAAAATTTGAAACCCACCACTGGGCTGAACCTTCTGCAATATTGAGACTGTGGGCGAGTCAACAGCAGGTCAGAGGAGGAGCCGCTGCGGAGCAGAGCTGCCGGTTGCTGTTTAAAAAATGTGATTTAAATTGAGTTGATTTAAATCAAGCCTTTTCCTAGTGATTTAAATCATGATTTAAATCAAATCCATCCTGCCAACATGTCTGACTTGCCCTAGGTTGGAGAAGGTTGTTCCATTCAGAAATGTGATCCACTCATTCCCACCATTGTTGACTGAAATTTGGGCACCTGTGGATGCACGTTTCAGTAAGGCAGAGGGAATGGAACGGCATCAAGTAAACGGAAAAGAATGGGGATTGCATTACACTTAACGACTGTCATTCTAAAAAGCAAATCCATCGCTAAGCAACATGGTTGTAAAGCACAATGTCACGTGACTGCACTGACATACAGTCGGGAGTTGCAGCAGTTCCTGTTGTGGCTGTTAGCTACAACCTCAGTATTGTCAGATGCAATGTCCCATGATCACCATTTGCAATTCCTGCCGGTTTCCCCATTAACTGCTTGTGGGAAATTAGCGGTGAAGGTCACAAATGGTGATCATAAGGGACATTGCTTTTAATGAGGGCTGTAATTGCAAACTGGTTGTCAAATGGTGGTTGCAGATTGTGGTTGATGCGTCACTAGCTGCAACCACAAGGACTAGGAATTAGTCTGATTGTTTGGTGTTACTTTGAACAGTTGCTGAACAAGTGGCTGTTAAGTGAGGCCCACCTGTGTTTGCTGTTGTCTTTACCCCTTAAGTTCCCCATACAATCAAATTCAACATTGCACCAAAAACTTTCTGCGCTTCGATCCTTTGGGAAGCTCTTGTCCTTTTTTGCCCGACACTAGGAATAAAATCTTGCGACAAAAAGGATTTCCTACCCCAGAAATTGAAGAGCACAGGCAGGTTCCGCAAAGCTTTATTAATCAACAATTCAGTTACATGTATACTACAACAATGTAGTCATTGCAGCAGAAGATTGTTTGAAGATATCCTTGTGATTCTGACATCAATAAATACATCGGCAGATATGACAGAAACTATTTCAAGCACCAGGAAAATCAGGAGATCCAGGCAGTTCAAATGTGTATCTATATATATAAAAGTGTGTGTGTGTGTGTGTGTGTTCCAGCATAACGCCTTGAGCAATTTCAACCAAACTTGGTGCACAGATAACTTACTCTCTGGAAACAAATACTGTGGGTGTAAGACACTCCTAACACCATCTCAGAATGTGTGTTCTGTTAAGATACGGCCTGCTGTGCCTTAAAATGGCTTCTACTGTACCATGCAGTGGAGTTGCCATAGTAACAGCTTCACAGTACTCCACAGGGGACTCCTCTGGTAAGGGGGGGGGGAATCCAACATTAGAAATTACGTTTCGTCCAGACATTTCCCCCTATAAATAAATACCTGGGCAATGCTAGTAAGGATAAATTGTAAGGTTGAGTTCTCTATAAGAATCTGAACTATTAACTTTCAAGGTAAATTAAGAATAGAAAGGAATTCAAGGTGGGCTGGACTTAAATTTCTTCTGGGCTCAAAGGGACTCATAACATGATGACACATTTGATCCCTCCCTTGGCCTTAGTCTGGTCATCTCCTATAATGCAATGCCCTCCCCACAAACATGCGTGCACAACCTCCCTGCGCTCCTCCCCCGCACATGCGCCCAGGCCTCACTGAAGCATCTGGATTTCCGATAGGCCCGTTGGGCTGTTTTTCGCCCTCCCCAGGCTTCCGAAAAGCCTCCAGAGCCTGGGGAGAGCAAAAAAAACGCCCCAACGGGCAAACTGGAAGTTTGTTTCCAAACTTCCAGTAGGCCCGTTGGGCCTTTCTTTCACCATCCACAGCAGTGGTGGGTTTCAAATTTTTTTAGAAGCTCTTCTGTAGGTGTGGGAGTGGCTTGCCAGCCATGTGACCGAGTGGAAGTGGCTTGACAGTCATGTGACTGGGTGGGTGTGACCAACTTGTAAAATGTGGTGAAACTCACTTAACAACACTCTTGCTTAGTAACCAAAATGTTGGCTCAGAAACTCTGGCATTTGAAGCACGGAAGTCTTAAAGCTGTCAAGTTACAAGATCCTTGCACCCCTAACCCTTTAGAAAAAAAAAACCCCAGGAGTGTTCAAACTTGACAGCTTTAAGACTTGTGGACGAAAAAAGAATAGCAGAATTGGTACATTTGTTTGCATGTGTAAAAGCCCCTCTATCAGTGGGGCGAAATACCATCACCAATTGCGATTGTGAGGCTGAAAAACAAACTGTCCACAAGTAGTGCCAAAACAGAGCCTGTAATTGAGGCTTTGCCGATTTCCTGGCTGTGATGAACGAAACAAAAAAAATTATACCTGTGATCTAGACATATGTTTATATTTTATATTTCGTATTTTTATCTCTTGTGTTTTTATCTTTTCCCATTTTCCTTCTCAGCTGTTTTTAAACACCCAGGAACTATGACACACACATATGTCAGAAGGCCACAGATCACATGTTGAAGTCACACATCCTTAATTTCATCACATTTGTGTTCCCGAGTTGTAATCATTTAGGCTGCCTCTGGGCACGAGTGCTTAATTAGTCTCATCACTTCCTGAAACAGAAAAACAAAACAGTGAGAGCTGTTTTTGTTTTTCTCAGCTATATTTATTTCTTACAATCCCCAGTTTCTTCTCTGGGTATCCAATGATCTTGGCTGCTCCTGAACAATGTTAAGTGGGATTAACCTGGTTAGAACTGAAGGGAAGCCAATATGAACTACACAAAGTACTGAACTGGAAAGTTGGGGGGGAAATCCTTAAAAGGCAAATTATTCCCACATTGTGTCAAAAACTTTAATATCGGTCTCTCTCTGAAATCACCAAGGGTCAATCTCAAGACTTTTAATTCTTTTCTTTAAAAAAAAATTCAAATTGTTTCAACACCTCCTCTTTATTCAAAGTAACAGCCCAGATCCCTTTTAGCTTGTCACTTTTAGAAAGGGTGTGCATGCCTGTGTATGTATGTATTTTACACACACCTACACACAACAAAATAAATTGCCATCCTTTTTATTTCCAAGACAGTCTCTCTGAATATTTATCAATGATATCGTTAGGAAAAAGGATTAAAATAAAAATATAATGGGTGGGCATCTTGCTTGGAACTCGGCTGCTTAGCTCAAGAAAAATAACAGAATAACAGAGCTGAAGAGACCTTGGAGGTCTTCTAGTCCAACCCCTTGCTCAAGCAGGGGGACCTTATACCAGTGATGGCTAACCTCTTTCATCACCGTGTGATGAAATTTCCTGATAGTTAGAACAATTAACCAGTGGAACAGCTTGCCTCCAGAAGTTGTGAATGCCCCACCACTGCAAGTCTTTAAGATGTTGGATAGTCATCTGTCTGAAACGGTATAGGGTTTCCTGCCTAGGCAGGGGGCTGGACTAGAAGACCTCTAAGGTTCCTTCCAATTCTGCTATTGTATTAATTAATAATCTGTCTGAAACGGTATAGGGTTTCCTGCCTAGGCAGGGGGTTGGACTAGAAGACCTCCAAGGTCCCTTCCAACTCTGCTATTGTATTGTATTGTATTGTATTGTGTGCCGACCTGCGTGCCGGAAAAAAACATCCCACGAGGAACGCGCTGGCCTTCGCGTATGGGGGAGTGCCGAAACCTGAAAGAGCAGTGTGCCATTGTGCTTGCACACGTCAGCACCCAAATTTCTGGTTTTTGGCACAGGCACATGCCCAACATGGCCACCATGCATGCATGCAATGGAAATCCAGAAGCTTGGGTGCCGGCACACACATGCGTGACACAATGCTGCTTTTCCAGATTTCAGCGCTCCCACACGTGAAGGCCAGCTGGGCAGCATATATGTGTGCACAGGAATGCAGTGTGATCGTGCGTCCCACGCGGGATTCTCTGTGCACAGTTTCCGACACGGGTGCCAAAGGTTCACCCGCACAGCCTTATACAATTCTGGACAAATGGCTATCCAATCTCTTCTTAAAAATTCCATGATGGAATAACCAAAAATTCCGGAGGCAAGCTATTCCACTCATTAATTGTTCTGTCAGGAAACTTCTTCTTAATTCTAGATAGGATCTCAACTTGATTAGTTTCCATCCTTTACTTCTTGTCTATAAACAGAAAAGTAATTCAGAGGGAACAGGAGGAGGAACTAAGGAACCTGTTTTATGTATGCAGATGTATCCTGTTTTATCATTATATTAACTGACTTATTTTATATGCTTCAGATCAGGAACAGTCTTGGTTTTTATCATAATGTGAATAGCTCTTCCAGCTTGAGGCTAATTTGCAGGATATGGAGGCTTTAAATCAGGGGTGTCAAACTCAAGGCCCAGGGGCCGGATTTAGCCCATGGGTTGCTTATGTTTGGCCCACAGGGCCACCCTGGAGGCAGCGAAGGACCAGCCCGCGGTACCTCTGCCAGTGAAAACAGAGCTTCAGAGGGCCACGTTCAGCCCGTCTCCAAGCTCCATTTTCGCTGGCAGAGGGTTGCAGGAGGCTGTCACAGCCGAAAACAGAGATCGGGAGCCCGTTTTTGCTGGCAAAGTGCTTGGGCACCACAGGTATCCCTGACAGCAGTAATGTCGAGCTGGCCATGCCACCCAGACAACACTCACCCCAGCCCTCCATGGTCAAATACAATGCTGATGCGGCCCTCAGTGAAATCGAGTTTGACCGAGTTCGCGCCTGCTTTAAATCAATATTAGATATGATGAGACTTTCGTAGAATGGTTAAGTACGATTGTCTCATCTCCAAAACATGGTCAGTACTTCTTGGAAAACATCCACGGACAAACAAATGTTACTGCTGAAACTAGGTTGCTTAAATTTAAATCTCATTAAATTCATAGGGCAAGTTGCGCAAATAGCCAGGAGTTTGGAAAGAAACATTGAGCGCTTTTATTAACAACTTTCCTTTTAGTCTGTCAACAGTTGAGTATAGAGGCAGGCTCATTATTTTTTACTCGTCTATTTCCTGCTCTTCCCTTGATAGATATTTCCTTGTTGCACAAGTAATGTTCCATATGATGCATATACAGGTAGTCCACATTAAGGAACCACAATTGGTTCTGATGACCCGGTTAGTGAGTAAAGCAGTTGCTAAGTGAAAAATCACATAAATGTTACAGTGCTTAGGGTTTAACTTCAGCTTGTGGCCCGTCAGTGGCAGCAGATTCGGAGAGTGAGGAGGTTGTGGAGGAACATGGGCCAGTCCTGGAGTCTGGGGAAGGCTCTGATGAGGGCTCTGTGTTGGAGGCAGAGAAGGGGCCAGAGCCGTATGCCAGTTATCAGCTGCCTTCATAGTCAGACATCAGTGAGGCAGAAGAACAGCTGGAGCCTGTTCCCAGTGTGCACATGCACAGAGTTGCTAGAGGAAGGGAACAGCTAAAAACAGGGGTCGACTTGGGAATAAGGCCACAGGTGCACAGTGAATGGCCACTCCCATAGGGAGTAAAAGAGGAAAGGGTAATGGAGTTTGCAGGAGGCAATTAGTTCACTTAATTGGTTTGTGACTCCCCGAGACTCCTTGCCATGTTTTGCAGGTAATCGGCCTGTCAGCTCTCCAAGCCAGATAAGGTCTGTGACTGTAAATCCTCCCTTGAAAGACTTTGTTGGATGTGAATGAGAATTCACAGTAAATTAATAAAAGAGGTTTTTGTTGGGACCAGGAGTTTGCTTCATGCTCTTGGGAAGCCTAAGTCAGAACATTGCTTTGCTTTGCTTTGGAGCATGACAAGGATACATCCCCAAAGAGACCTGGGAACCCAAATGGTGGGGAAGGTTTCCGGGAATTCAACTCACAAGATAGCTAGGTCAAAGGGCAAATGTTACAATATCCTTCCTCTACTCTCCTGCCCTTTGGAATGCACAGAACTATGTGATCATGAAAGCTCTGATCGTTAACAAGAAGAAGAATTGAAATTTGTATTTACACCCATTGGAGAGAAAGGGATTATAGGAGAGTAAATAGACAACAGGGAACATACTTTAAAAGGAATGGTAAACATTGGTTGCACTTGGAGACCAAAAGCAAGCCTTTTGTGTAAAACTAATTACGGTCTGCTCGGTTTCATATAGCAGCACAAGCTGGTTGGGAAGTTCCATTAATTTAAGTCATAGAATTGAGCTTGTTAAGTTGCAGTTAGTGCTTTAGGGTGGCTGGGATGAAAAGCAGCTCAGAAAGAAATAGTTGTTTAGACCAATTTCTCTGATCTGATTTGGAGAAGAAAATAGATCAAGCACAGGTTAAATCTGCCTCTAAATTCAACAGTCCTCTTTCCCACAGAATTGCTCTCAAACCTAACCTCATCTGTTTGTTCAGAGTGCTGAAATTATTGGAAAAATGGCTTCCACCTTGAGTTTTCATCCAATTTAAGTTTTAGAACTCGTGCAAATTCTTATTTCCACTCAAAAATTCTACAAAACCCATTTAAGAGATGAAAATATAGGAAAATACTTGCCGAGCTGTATTATTATCCACATGTTAATTAGCCTTTAAATATACGTATAAACCACCGAGATCTTGTATAAAAATCCCATAATCAGATAATCAAACCCGGGACAGAGAGAGAACAGAACAAACTGTCCCTGTTTTAAATCACAAATCCCAATTTGTCATTCCCCAACCACAGCTCTCAAAATGTTTTAAAACAATGCAGCAATTGAATCTGAACTTTGAAGCCGTAAATGGTCATTGCAGCTGTTTTCAAAGAGGCAACACATGCTGGTGAAGACGATGGAGGAAAAAGTATTTGTACAGTGTTTTGTCTACTAAGTTCCTGGCTATCATTGATCCCCTCAAATGAGTAGAGATTCTGGAAAGGTACATTACTTCATTATCTTCGGTTTTTTTACTGGATTCAGTCCAGATTTCTTCATTCACATTGACTGTCCAGGATCAAGCTATTATTATGCCAATGGAGATGTGAGAACTCAGCTCGTCCAGGACCATCAGATTACATTGCTGGCTAAATGAAAATATAATCACAAACTTTTCAAGTCCCAATTCGCAAAAAGGCATATTGGTTAGATTGGAGGAAGATCTTGGATTCCCCATGCAGGCATCACAGGTTTCTGTTGTAACAACAGCCTGTCAATTTGCAAAGCAGTCCTGGCGTGATCTTCAGTTGCCATAGGCAAGGGGGATGGGAAACCAATGGAGCAGCACGGCAGCCAAAACAGAAGTACATTCTAGACTTATCTCTCTCAAGGCTGTCTTCCAGAGTTACCCATAGCGGGCAGACGGGGAGTGATCTCTACCACCTGGGGAACTACTTCCGTTGGCGAATGTGATTGATGACACACCCTGGGGGGAAGAAGGAAACAGGGGTCATGGACTGGGCGTAAGTTACGTGGAGTTAGAGTTGGCTTCATTTGGGAATGTGCCGACATGGAGCTCCTTAATAAATAACTAGATTTCCTTTGAACCTTGGCTCGAGGCTCTTGATTTAATTAGGGCATCTGTGGAACACTGACAGAGCCTCTCAAGTGGAGGTTTAAAATGTTTTCACTGAGGACCATATTTTGCTTTCATGGAGAGTAATCAACTGCTAAGAGATCCAGCAATAAGAAAGGATCATTTTAAACGCTGAGGATCATCAAACATGGCTGTGTATAGGTTAAACCGAACCTTGGACTCTTCTCTTCATTCTCGTGAGCAAAGAATTTGGAGGCAGTTCTCCCTGAAATTGTGATAGGAAAACATCAGAAGAATACAAAAACAACAACAACAACCTCAAAGTACAGATAATCCTAAACTTATAACATTTATTTAGTGACCCTTCAAAGTTACAACGGCATGGGAAAAAGTGACTTATGACCAATTTTCACACTTACGACTGTTGCAGCATCCCCATGGTCCATGTGATAGAAATTCAGATGCTGACAACTGGCTCATATTTATGACGGTTGCAATGTCCCAGGATCATATGATCATCCTAGGTCACCTTCTGACAAGCAAAGTTAATGGGGATGCCAGAGTCATTTAAAAACCGTGTTATTAACTTAACTACTGCATCGCTTCACCACTGTGGCAAGAAAGGTCGTAAAATGGGGCAAAACTCTCTTAACAGCTGTCCTGCTTAGCAATGGACATTTTTGGCTCAATTGTGGCTGTAAGTTGAGGACTACCTGTACAAAAGCACATTAAAATCTACTCAGTAAATAAGAAATATACATGGATTCTTGAGAAATGGGGGAAAAGAACAACTGAAAATGCAAAATACATTATAATGCAATCCAATAATTACCTCCAATCGCTGGGGATTTTTCTGGATCAGTCTTCCTCTGCTAACTCAACCAGAGGAGCATGTCTGTTGACCTGTGACCCTCCTGATAAAGGACTTTCTTTATTATCCCTGCCTTGGGAGCCCGGATGGTATGCTGCAGATAAAGATATATTACGTCAGTCCTGAGTTCGACCAAAAAACAATGTCAATACAAACTAGATGCATTCTTTAGTCCACAATTTCAAAGGCACACATTATATACAGGTCGGAGTCAATCAGAATAGAGCTGGAAGGGACCTTGGAGATCTTCTAGACCAACCCCCTGCTCAAGCAGGAGACCCTATTCCGTTCCATAAAAGTGGCTGTCTAGTCCTTTCTTAAAATCCTCCAGTGATGAAGAAGCAGCAGGGCCGGATTTCCTATAGGCTAACTAGGCTTCAGCCTAGGGCCTCAAGATCAAGAGGGGCCTACATTCAAATTGTTAGCAAAATTTAAAATTACACTATTCTAAAAACAGTGAACACTAAAACACTGAACCGAAAATAAGGAGAAATTCTACGCATATGACTAATAACAAACATAAAATGTATTGGTTAAGATTGTTCCAGCGCCGCGGCAGTTGGGAAGCCCGCCCACGTTCCCGGTACCGGCGGTCGGGCAAGAGGCGCGGCCGCTCCCATAGCCGCCCCGTCGACGCGGAGCCCACCAGCAGCCAGGCAGGTGAGGGTGGAGGGGGCCGAGCCCGGCAGCTGAGCGCAGCAGGGGAGGCGGCTGCCTCGCTGCTTTGCCGCAGAGCAGAGCCGCCCTCTGTCGGGAGGCCAGCTATATATATTGATATATATTGATATATATCACAGTAATGATGTATTTTATTGTCTCTCTTGTAATTTACAAACTTAAAAATGGGAGGTGAAAGGGCCTCATAAGTGGAATATCCCAGGGCCTCTTTTCATCTAAATCTGGCCCTGAGAAGCAGCTACGACTCTTGAAGACAAGCTTACCACTGTTGATTTTTCTCACTGTTAGGAAGTTTCTCCTCAATTCCTGGTTGCTTCCCTCCTTGATAGTTTCATCCATTGTTCCTTGTGTTGCCTTCCGGTGCTTTGGAAACTAGGCTGACACCTTAATTCTGAATTTGGAAATGAGTTCAACACCCAGCCCAAGACTTCCGTGTCCTAAACTGTTGACTGCTGCTCTACGGTAATAAAAAAATGTGAAGATTCCAAGAGAGGTTTCAATGTTAAATGAAAGCATGCTTTGTGAGGCTGCCATCATCATGCACCCTGGAACATCAACTATAGCAGAGTTTCTCCATTGTTGGTGGAAATAGCATCCAGACGTTGCTTTGTGACTCAGTCTGTCTTCGAGACTGGACGTCATAACAATCCTCTTCCCAAAGCAATTTTTCCATTCTTAGCCATTTTCACCTACTATTCTGTTCTGACCCCCTACCTCCGTCCAGTAACGAATGCCGAGACAAGCTTAACTGGAATGTCCTTTAATAGCAAAACACCCAAACCTCAGTGGCTGAAAGCCAAGCAAAACAAACAGATAAGGACCTGGCACAACTCAGACCAAACTCAGGCAGCAATAAACACAGATAAGGCTTGGCCAGCAATCATAGCCTGCCAAGCTCCCAGTACATGTCCTCCGACATTCAATCCTGCGTTGACTTCTGCAAAGAGGGCCGTGTGCACAAGTAGCTTTTTATAGTCTGGAGAGGAGCCTAATGACCACCAGCTGAGTGCAATTACCTCCTGTAATTGCGTAATTGTTCCTGACGCCTAGTAGCTCTTCGTTGGCATGCATCCAGGAACAACTCACTTGTCTCCTCCCCACTGGTCCAAGGCTCAGGTGCCTCCTGGTGGCCAACCAGCCTCTCTGCGCCCTGTCCAGGGTCCTCCACATCCTCCAGAGCCGACTCAAATGGCCACTCGTTGTCGGAGTCTGGTGGCAGCTCCAATGGCACCTGCTGGGCCACAACACTATTCCTAGGTTTTTTTTTTCCTTTTGTTGTTTCTCCTATTCCCTCCTTGTCTTTCCCTCAGTGCGGAGGCACAGGATGGCGGCGAGCTGCACAGTGCCATTCGGCTTAGATCTTCCTTTGAGGCCGCAGACGGCCACACAGTGAGTTCTCATGTCGTAAATCGAAGCAGCAGCAGTTCAGAGTGCTAAATCACCCAGGGGCCAATTATTTACCATTTTACAACCAATCTCACCCAAAATTCATGCCCTGCCTGTTTTTCAATCTACATGATTTGATTTTCAATCTACATGATTTGATTTTTCAATGCAATTTCCTCATGCGTTGGATTACAGCTGGCATCATGCCCTTCTACTGACTGTCCTGGCTTGATATAACACTGGCTATTTTACGATGCGTGGACTTCAACTCCCAGCAGCCACACACATGGTAAAAGTGTTAAGGTTTGGAAACACTCAGGGGTGGGTTCCGGCTGCTGCTACTGCCGCTTTGCTCAGGGACGCGGTGCGCATGTGTGCTTGATGTATTCTACGCGTGCATGCGCAGTACTTGGCGCCGAGAGAACCGGTTCGGGCGCGTGGCAGGCCAAGTTACTACCTAACCGGTAGGAACCCACTTCTGGAAACACTAGTATAATAGAACACCGGTAGAGTGGAACTTTACTCCAATCTAGGGTAGGGGTCGGCAAACTTAAACACTCAAAGAGCCATTTGGACCCGTTCCCCACAGAAAAAAACCGGGAGCCACAAAGGTCCTAACCAGAAGCCCCCTGTTCAATTCTGGAGCTGACCGGAAGTTCAGTTCCTGCCCCATAGTCTATCCTCCTAGCGCAGCATGCTTTTTCTTCTACCTGTCATAACTGAAAGCCCTATCAATTCTGGAAACAACTGGAAAACCCTCCCCTTGCCATAGAGTCTTCTCCTGGCGCACTGTGCTTCTCTCTCTCTCTCCCCCGCCCCTACTGGAAGCTCCTCTTAAAATTGTGGCGATGACCGATGACGGAGCCACAGCAGAGGGAGGAAAGAGCCACATGCGGCTCCAGAGCCGCAGTTTGCTGACCCCTGACCTAGGGAGACAGTAGTATATTTTGACTTTATGGATTGTAACGGAATATTCCA